>NC_092282.1:14446486-14806486 GCF_036320965.1 Panulirus ornatus
CATCCCATCCCCATACACATGTATATACATACACGTCCACACACGCAAATATACATACCTACACAGCTTTCCATGCTTTACCCCAGACGCTTCACATGCCCTGATTCAATCCACTGACAGCAAGTCAACCCCGGTATACCACATCGATCCAATTCACTCTATTCCTTGCCCTCCTTTCACCCTCCTGCATGTTCAGGCCCCGATCACACAAAATCTTTTTCACTCCATCTTTCCACCTCCAATTTGGTCTCCCTCTTCTCCTCGTTCCCTCCACCTCCGACACATATATCCTCTTGGTCAATCTTTCCTCACTCATTCTCTCCATGTGCCCAAACCATTTCAAAACACCCTCTTCTGCTCTCTCAACCACGCTCTTTTTATTTCTACGCATCTCTCTTACCCTTACGTTACTTACTCGATCAAACCACCTCACACCACACATTGTCCTCAAACATCTCATTTCCAGCACATCCACCCTCCTGCGCACAACTCTATCCATAGCCCACACCTCGCAACCATACAACATTGTTGGAACCACTATTCCTTCAAACATACCCATTTTTGCTTTCCGAGATAATGTTCTCGACTTCCACACATTCTTCAAGGCTCCCAGGATTTCCGCCACCTCCCCCACCCTATGATCCACTTTCGCTTCCATGGTTCCATCCGCTGCCAGATCCACTCCCAGATATCTAAAACACTTTACTTCCTCCAGTTTTTCTCCATTCAAACTTACCTCCCAATTGACTTGACCCTCAACCCTACTGTACCTAATAACCTTGCTCTTATTCACATATATATATATATATATATATATATATATATATATATATATATATATATATATATATATATATATATATATATACGAATAAAGTGTATATGAACGCGCACCTTCATAGAACATACAAAGCTCCATCAGCCAGGATCGAACCTGGGACCCCTTGTGCAGTTGTACAGTCAGGTTCGGTAAAACGCTATCAGCTGGCTATGTGTTCTGTTCGGAAACAACCGATAGACCCCGTTGCTCACCACTGTGATACGCAGGGTATTCGAGTACTTAGTATTTCGAATAGTTGATTCCTATTATACAGTTCCTTAGCTTATCGGTTAGCATGCCTGCCTCTTGCACAAGGGGTCCCAGGTTCGATCCTGGCTGATGGAGCTTTGTATGTTCTATAAAGGTGCGCGTTCGTATACACTTTATTCGTATTCATATAACTCCGCGTTGTACAGTCAGGTTCGGTAAAACGCTATCAGCTGGCTATGTGATCTGTTCGGAAACAACCGATAGACCCCGTTGCTCACCATTGTGAGACGAAGGGTATTCGAGTAGTTAGTATTTCGAATAGTTGTTCTCTATTATACAGTCCCTTAGCCTAGCGGTTAGCATGCCTGCCTCTTGCACAAGGAGTCCCAGGTTCGATCCTGGCAGATGGAGCTTTGTATGATATATATATATATATATATATACGTTAAAATGTATAGGTATGTATATGTGCGTGTGTGGACTTGTTTATATATTGCATGTGTGTGTGGGTGGGTTGGGCCATTCTTTCGTCTGTTTCCTTGCGCTACCTCGCTAACGAGGGAGACGGCGAGGAAGTGTAATATAAAGAATATACTGATAAAAAAGTGATCCATCAATGTACAAGTACTATAAGTATTATTATGAATTATAGAGAGATTATCAGTTGTATTTCCTATTATGTGAGCTCCACAGCCATCTTTCTCTTGGGACACCCATGGAAAGGGAGATGGGGAATGCCAAACCTTCCTGAGAGTCCACATCAATTCATGGTGCATCAGGCATTTTTTTTTTCTTAGCAGAGACAGCACAGGCAACTGAAATCCTTAATCAAGGCCATCATCTCTTATGTTACACACACACACACACACACACACACACACATATATATATATATATATATATATATATATATATATATATATATATATATATATATATATTTTTTTATTTTTTCATTATACTTTGTCGCTGTCTCCCGCGTTTGCGAGGTAGCGCAAGGAAACAGACGAAAGAAATGGCCCAACCCCCCCCCATACACATGTATATACATACGTCCACACACGCAAATATACATACCTACACAGCTTTCCATGGTTTACCCCAGACGCTTCACATGCCTTGATTCAATCCACTGACAGCACGTCAACCCCGGTATACCACATCGCTCCAATTCACTCTATTCCTTGCCCTCCTTTCACCCTCCTGCATGTTCAGGCCCCGATCACACAAAATCTTTTTCACTCCATCTTTCCACCTCCAATTTGGTCTCCCTCTTCTCCTCGTTCCCTCCACCTCCGACACATATATCCTCTTGGTCAATCTTTCCTCACTCATTCTCTCCATGTGCCCAAACCACTTCAAAACACCCTCTTCTGCTCTCTCAACCACGCTCTTTTTATTTCCACACATCTCTCTTACCCTTACGTTACTCACTCGATCAAACCACCTCACACCACACATTGTCCTCAAACATCTCATTTCCAGCACATCCATCCTCCTGCGCACAACTCTATCCATAGCCCATGCCTCGCAACCATACAGCATTGTTGGAACCACTATTCCTTCAAACATACCCATTTTTGCTTTCCGAGATAATGTTCTCGACTTCCACACATTCTTCAAGCATGCACAAGGGTCAAAGGCGGAAACAGCGACAAAGTATAATAAAATATCTATCTATCTATCTATCTATATATAGCTGGTGGCTGATTCATGTGAGAAACTGCAGAAGCTGGTGACTGAGTTTGGTAAAGTGTGTGAAAGAAGAAAGTTAAGAGTAAATGTGAATAAGAGCAAGGTTATTAGGTACAGTAGGGTTGAGGGTCAAGTCAATTGGGAGGTGAGTTTGAATGGAGAAAAACTGGAGGAAGTGAAGTGTTTTAGATATCTGGGAGTGGATCTGGCAGCGGATGGAACCATGGAAGCGGAAGTGGATCATAGGGTGGGGGAGGGGGCGAAAATTCTGGGAGCCTTGAAGAATGTGTGGAAGTCGAGAACATTATCTCCGAAAGCAAAAATGGGTATGTTTGAAGGAATAGTGGTTCCAACAATGTTGTATGGTTGCGAGGCATGGGCTATGGATAGAATTGTGCGCAGGAGGATGGATGTGCTGGAAATGAGATGTTTGAGGACAATGTGTGGTGTGAGGTGGTTTGATCGAGTAAGTAACGTAAGGGTAAGAGAGATGTGTGGAAATAAAAAGAGGATGGTTGAGAGAGCAGAAGAGGGTGTTTTGAAATGGTCTGGGCACATGGAGAGAATGAGTGAGGAAAGATTGACCAAGAGGATATATGTGTCGGAGGTGGAGGGAACGAGGAGAAGAGGGAGACCAAATTGGAGGTGGAAAGATGGAGTGAAAAAGATTTTGTGTGATCGGGGCCTGAACATGCAGGAGGGTGAAAGGAGGGCAAGGAATAGAGTGAATTGGAGCGATGTGGTATACCGGGGTTGACGTGCTGTCAGTGGATTGAATCAAGGCATGTGAAGCGTCAGGGGTAAACCATGGAAAGCTGTGTAGGTATGTATATTTGCGTGTGTGGACGTATGTATATACATGTGTATGGGGGTGGGTTGGGCCATTTCTTTCGTCTGTTTCCTTGCGCTACCTCGCAAACGCGGGAGACAGTGACAAAGCAAAAAAAAAAAGAAAAAATATATATATATATATATATATATATATATATATATATATATATATATATATATATATATATATATATATATATATTTCTTTCATACTATTCGCCATTTCCTGCCTCAGTGAGGTAGCGTTAAGAACAGAGGACTCGGCCTCTGAGGTAATATCCTCACCCGGCCCCCTTCTCTGTTCCTTCCTTTGGAGAAAAAAAAAACAAAAACAAAACAAAAAAAACAGAGGTATAAGTTTGTTGAGTATTCCTGGGAATTTATCTGGGAGGGTATTGATTGAGAGGGTGAAGGCATGTATAGAGCATCAGATTGGGGAAGAGCATTGTGGTTTCAGAAGTGGTAGAGGATGTGTGGATCAGGTGTTTGCTTTGAAGAATGTATGTGAGAAATACTTAGAAAAGCAAATGGATTTGTACGCAGCATTTATGGATCTAAGGCATATGATAGAGTTGATAGAGATGCTCCGTGGAAGGTATTAAGAATGTACGGTGTGGGAGGCAAGTTGTTAGAAGCAGTGAAAAGTTTTTATTGAGGATGTAAGGCATATGTACGAGTAGGAAGAGAGGAAAGTGATTGGCTTTCAGTGAATGTCGGTTTGCGGCAGGGGTGCGTGATGTCTCCATGGTTGTTTAATTTGTTTATGGATGGGGTTGTTAGGGAGGTGATTGCAAGAGTTTTGGAGAGAGGGGCAAGTATTCAGTCTTGTGGATGAGAGAGCTTGGGAAGTGAGTCAGTTGCTGTTCGCTGATAATACAGCGCTGGTGGCTGATTCGGGTGAGAGACTGCAGAAGCTGGTGACTGAGCTTGGCGAAGTGGGTGAAAGAAGAAAGCTGAGAGTAAATGTGACTAAGAGCAAGGTTATTAGGTACAGCAGGGTTGAGGGACAAGTCAACAGGGAGGTGAGTTTGAATGGAGAAAAACTGGAGGAAGTGAAATGTTTTAGATATCTGGGAGTGGATTTGGCAGCGGATGGAACCATGGAAGCAGAACTGAGTCATAGGGTGGGGGAGGAGGCGAAGGTTCCGGGAGCGTTGAAAAATGATGGAAGGCGAGAACGTTATCTCGTAAAGCAAAAATGGGTATGTTTGAAGGATTAGTGGTTCCAACAATGTTATATGTTTACGAGGTGTGGGATATAGACAGAGTTGTGTGGAGGAGGGTGGATGTGCTGGAAATGAGATGTTTGAGGACAATATGTGGTGTGAGGTGGTTTGATCGAGTAAGTAATGTAAGGGTAAGAGAGATGTGTGGAAATGAAAAGAGTGTGGCTGAGAGAGCAGAAGAGGGTGTTTTGAAATGGTTTGGTCACATGGAGCGAATGAGTGAGGAAAGATTGACCAAGAGGATATATGTGTCAGAGATGGAGGGAACGAGGAGAAGTGGGTGACCAAATTGGAGGTGGAAAGATGGAGTGAAAAAGATTTTGAGTGATCGGGGCCTGAACATGCAGGAGGGTGAAAGGCGTGCAAGGAATAGAGTGAATTGGAACGATGTGGTATACCGGGGTCGACGTGCTGTCAATGGATTGAACCAGGGCATGTGAAGCATCTGGGGTAAATCATGGAAAGTTCTGTGGGGCCTGGATGTGGAAAGGGAGCTGTGGTTTTGGTGCATTATTACATGACAGCTAGAGACTGAGTGTGAATGAATGGGGCCTTTGTTGTCTTTTCCTAGCGCTACCTCACACACATGAAGGGGGAGGGGGTTGTTATTCCATGTGTGGCGAGGTGGCGATAGGAATAAATAAAGGCAGACTATGAATTATGTACATGTGTATATATGTATATGTCTGAGTGTGTATATATATATATGTATACATTGAGATGTACAGGTATGTATATTTACGTGGGTGGACGTGTATGTATATACATGTGTATGGGGGTGGGTTGGGCCATTCTTTCATCTGTTTCCTTGCGCTACCTCGCTAATGCGGGAGACAGCGACAAAGCAAAACAAAATAAATAAATATATGTGTATATGAGTAGATAGGTCATTCTTCGTTTATTTCCTGGCAGTACCTTGCTGATGTGGGAAACAACAATAAAGTATAATAATATTTTATTTTTATTTCATTATACTTTGTCGATGTCTCCCGCGTTTGCGAGGTAACGCAAGGAAACAGACGAAAGAAATGGCCCAACCCCCCCCCATACACATGTATATACATACGTCCACACACGCAAATATACATACCTACACAGCTTTCCATGGTTTACCCCAGACGCTTCACATGCCTTGATTCAATCCACTGACAGCACGTCAACCCCGGTATACCACATCGCTCCAATTCACTCTATTCCTTGCCCTCCTTTCACCCTCCTGCATGTTCAGGCCCCGATCACACAAAATCTTTTTCACTCCATCTTTCCACCTCCAATTTGGTCTCCCTCTTCTCCTCGTTCCCTCCACCTCCGACACATATATCCTCTTGGTCAATCTTTCCTCACTCATTCTCTCCATGTGCCCAAACCATTTCAAAACACCCTCTTCTGCTCTCTCAACCACGCTCTTTTTATTTCCACACATCTCTCTTACCCTTACATTACTCACTCAATCAAACCACCTCACACCACACATTGTCCTCAAACATCTCATTTCCAGCACATCCATCCTCCTGCGCACAACTCTATCCATAGCCCACGCCTCGCAACCATACAACATTGTTGGAACCACTATTCCTTCAAACATACTCATTTTTGCTTTCCGAGATAATGTTCTCGACTTCCACACATTCTTCAAGGCCCCCAGAATTTTCGCCCCCTCCCCCACCCTATGATCCACTTCCGCTTCCATGGTTCCATCCGCTGCCAGATCCACTCCCAGATATCTAAAACACTTCACTTCCTCCAGTTTTTCTCCACTCAAACTCACCTCCCAATTGACTTGACCCTCAACCCTACTGTACCTAATAACCTTGCTCTTATTCACATTTACTCTTAACTTTCTTCTTCCACACACTTTACCAAACTCAGTCACCAGCTTCTGCAGTTTCTCACATGAATCAGCCACCAGCGCTGTATCATCAGCGAACAACAACTGACTCACTTCCCAAGCTCTCTCATCCCCAACAGACTTCATACTTGCCCCTCTTTCCAAAACTCTTGCATTTACCTCCCTAATAACCCCATCCATAAACAAATTAAACAACCATGGAGACATCACACACCCTTGCCGCAAACCTACATTCACTGAGAACCAATCACTTTCCTCTCTTCCTACCCGTACACATGCCTTACATCCTCGATAAAAACTTTTCACTGCTTCTAACAACTTTCCTCCCACACCATATATTCTTAATACCTTCCACAGAGCATCTCTATCAACTCTATCATATGCCTTCTCCAGATCCATAAATGCTACATACAAATCCATTTGCTTTTCTAAGTATTTCTCACATACATTCTTCAAAGCAAACACCTGATCCACACATCCTCTACCACTTCTGAAACCACACTGCTCTTCCCCAATCTGATGCTCTGTACATGCCTTCACCCTCTCAATCAATACCCTCCCATATAATTTACCAGGAATACTCAACAAACTTATACCTCTGTAATTTGAGCACTCACTCTTATCCCCTTTGCCTTTGTACAATGGCACTATGCACGCATTCCGCCAATCCTCAGGCACCTCACCATGAGTCATACATACATTAAATAACCTTACCAACCAGTCAACAATACAGTCACCCCCTTTTTTAATAGATTCCACTGCAATACCATCCAAACCTGCTGCCTTGCCGGCTTTTATCTTCCACAAAGCTTTCACTACCTCTTCTCTGTTTACCAAATCATTTTCCCTAACCCTCTCACTTTGCACACCACCTCAACCAAAACACCCTATATCTGCCACTCTATCATCAAACACATTCAACAAACCTTCAAAATACTCACTCCATCTCCTTCTCACATCACCACTACTTGTTATCACCTCCCCATTTGCGCCCTTCACTGAAGTTCCCATTTGCTCCCTTGTCTTACGCACTTTATTTACCTCCTTCCAGAACATCTTTTCATTCTCCCTAAAATTTAATGATACTCTCTCACCCCAACTCTCATTTGCCCTTTTTTTCACCTCTTGCACCTTTCTCTTGACCTCCTGTCTCTTTCTTTTATACATCTCCCACTCACTTGCATTTTTTCCCTGCAAAAATCGTCCAAATGCCTCTCTCTTCTCTTTCACTAATACTCTTACTTCTTCATCCCACCACTCACTACCCTTTCTAATCAACCCACCTCCCACTCTTCTCATGCCACAAGCATCTTTTGCGCAATCCATCACTGATTCCCTAAATACATCCCGTTCCTCCCCCACTCCCCTTACTTCCATTGTTCTCACCTTTTTCCATTCTGTACTCAGTCTCTCCTGGTACTTCCTCACACAGGTCTCCTTCCCAAGCTCACTTACTCTCACCACCCTCTTCACCCCAACATTCACTCTTCTTTTCTGAAAACCCATACAAATCTTCACCTTAGCCTCCACAAGATAATGATCAGACATCCCTCCAGTTGCACCTCTCAGCACATTAACATCCAAAAGTCTCTCTTTCGCACGCCTGTCAATTAACACGTAATCCAATAACGCTCTCTGGCCATCTCTCCTACTTACATAAGTATACTTATGTATATCTCGCTTTTTAAACCAGGTATTCCCAATCATCAGTCCTTTTTCAGCACACGAATCTACAAGCTCTTCACCATTTCCATTTACAACACTGAACACCCAATGTATACCAATTATTCCCTCAACTGCCACATTACTCACCTTTGCATTCAAATCACCCATCACTATAACCCGGTCTCGTGCATCAAAACCACTAACACACTCATTCAGCTGCTCCCAAAACACTTGCCTCTCATGATCTTTCTTCTCATGCCCAGGTGCATATGCACCAATAATCACCCACCTCTCTCCATCAACTTTCAGTTTTACCCATATTAATCGAGAATTTACTTTCTTACATTCTATCACATACTCCCACAACTCCTGTTTCAGGAGTATTGCTACTCCTTCCCTTGCTCTTGCCCTCTCACTAACCCCTGACTTTACTCCCCAGACATTCCCAAACCACTCTTCCCCTTTACCCTTGAGCTTCGTTTCACTCAGAGCCAAAACATCCAGGTTCCTTTCCTCAAACATACTATCTATCTCTCCTTTTTTCACATCTTGGTTACATCCACACACATTTAGGCACCCCACTCTGAGCCTTCGAGGAGGATGAGCACTCCCCGCGTGACTCCTTCTTCTGTTTCCCATTTTAGAAAGTTAATACAAGGAGGGGAGGATTTCTGGCCCCCCGCTCCCGTCCCCTCTAGTCGCTTTCTATGACACGCGAGGAATACGTGGGAAGTATTCTTTCACCCCTATCCCCAGGGATAATATACATATATATATACATATACACATACACACACATACACATACATACGCACATATACACACACACACACACACACTCCTTGTAAGGGTTACAACCAGATAAAGCAGAGTGTGCTTGGCCTAGAGAGATTGGTGTTGGACGGTGGGAACCAAGTGAGATATTAAGATTTAAATAACTTTTTTAAGAACTGGCACCTGATGGAGGTAGATTGTCTCCATGAAAAATTGTCATGCCACATGTACAGAAAAATTACATGTTAAATAAAATTGTATGAACCTCTACTGAAGTGTGATTTCACCTTCATACTATCATCATGGACAAGTGTGATTCAGTCCATTGACAGCATATCGATCCAGGTATACCACGTCATTCCAGTTCACTCTATTCCTTGCCCGCCTTTCAACCTCCTGCATGTTGAAGTCCCAATCACTCAAAATCCTTTTCACTACATCCTTCCATGTACAATTTGGTCTCCCAATTCTCCTTGTTCTCTCCACTTCTGATACAAATATCCTCTTTGTCAACCTTTCCTCATTCATTTGTTCCATATGTCCAAACCATCTCTACACACTCTTGTGCTTTTTCAACCACTCTTTTTATTACTACACATCTCTCTTACCCTTTCATTACTTAGTCAAACCTTCTCACACCATATATTGTCCTCAAAAATTTAATTTCTAACACATCCACTCTCCTCCGCACAACCCTATCCATAGCCGATGCCTCGCCACCATATATTGTTGGAACTACTATTCCTTTAAACATATCCATTTTTGCTCACTGCTATAACATTCTCTCTCTCCAAACATTCTCCATTGCTCACAGAACCTTTGCCACCTCCCCCAACCTGTGACTCACTTCTACTCCCATAGTTCCATTCGCTGCCAAGTCCACCCACAGATATCTAAAACTCTTCACTTCTTCCAATTTTTCTCTATTCAAACTTACATCCCAACTTGTTCCTCAACCCTGCTGAACATAATAACCTTGCTCTTATTCATTTACTCTCAACTTTCTCCTTTCACATACTTTTCCAAACTCAGTCACCAACTTTTGCAGTTTCTCACTCGAATGAGCCACCACTGCTGTATCATTGGCGAACAGCATGCGACTCACTTCCCAGGCCCTCTCATCCCCAACAGACTGCATACTTGCCCCCCCCCACTCTTCAAAACTCTTGCATTTACTTCCCTAACCACCCCATCCATGAACAAATCAAAGAACCATAGGGACATCACACACCCCTGCTGCAGACCAACCTTCACAGGAACCAATCACTCTCCTCTCTTCCTACTCATACACATGCCTTACATCCTTTATATAAACATCTCACTGCTTCTGGCAGTTTACCACCCACACCTTATAACCTTAAGACCTTCCAAAAAGCATCTCTATCAACCCTATCAGATGACTTCTCCAGATCCATAAATGCTACATGCATATCCATCTGTTTTTCATAGTAGTTCTCACATATATTCTTCAATGCTAACACCTCATCCACACATTCTTTACTACTTCTAAAGCCACACTGCTCCAATACCCTCCCATACAATTTTCCAATTATACTCAACAAAATTATGCCTTTGTAGTTTGAGCACTAACCTTTATCATCTTTGCCTTTTTACAATGGCACTATACATGCATTCTGTCAAACCTCAGGCACGTCATCATGATCCATACATACACTGAAAATCCTTATTGGTTAATCAACAATGTAGTCATCCCCTTCCTTAATAAATCTAACTGCAATACCATCCAATCCCACAGCCTTGCTGGAATTCATCTTCCGCAAGGCTTTCACCACTTCTCTCTTCACCTAACCGTTCTCCCTGACTCTCTCACTTCGAACACCTGCCGGGTCTACAAGTACACATGAACTGGTAATGTTGGTTGTACAGGTACTGTGAGGAGAGAAGAGTTTTATCCATGACATCCTGACAATAGAAAAATCATCTGTAAGCTACTAATGATATGGTACATCAGCGGGATACTAAAAGACTTAAGGAAAATTAGAATGTCATGTGATGGTCAGGGCATTCCTTTGAGGAATTGTTTGATGACCATGAGAGCAGTTTGAACAGCACAGAACAGAGAGGAAGAGAAAAGTAACAGGAAGTAAGTTTTAAAACAAAGGCCTAATGCCACACCCTGCAAACGCTTTAGGGGTGTAGAGGACACAACAAAGTATTCACTAGAAATCCACAATCCGAGAGAGAGGAAGACCAGTTGTGACACACAGGAAAGAAGAGGACATCTAGACCTTGCACTGCAAAAGCAGTATGGTAATCAGAAAGAATGGACTAGAATTTTAAATGTTTTCAAAAGACCGAGTTCAGGAGAGATTCAGAGACTGGAAACAGCTTAAGAAAGAGCAACAGGGCATTAGTGGGATGGGCTTCAACAAGGCATGCTTCCAAGGAATATAGGATTTCTAGAAAAAGAAAGGCTAGCAAAGATCATAACTAGCCAGAGGCATAATTTCTTAAAAACTAGAGGAGGTATGTCATCTGTGCCATACAATGCCTTGCCCACTTAAGACAGGGAAAGTACTTATTAGATCCTGTTCAAAAAAAATATAGGTTGAATTGAAGGAGGCATACATGTGGAATCATCTAAAAGTAGAATTATTATAGGGGAGAATAAGTACTGAGAAGAGCAGCTTGACCAGCTGGGAGGTAGCTGAGGTTGATAAGATTGGAGAGAAAGATAGCTCAAATTACAAAAGTTTTTACTTATGAAGTGTGCTTGATTTTGAGCAGAAATATAAGTGGAGTGGGATTCAGGAAAATACAAGAGTCACTTGGCCCAATATGATCTGTCCTTGATATGACTGGCATATAGAGTAGGAACAATCAAACCATGATTGAGGATTGGAGGACAGTGACAATTCTCTCCCTAAATCTTATTTGGTCTTTATGTCCTATGTCCACAATAATCCTTTTTATGGAAAATGCTCTAACCATATGTTAACTATGGTGATTCAGTACTCTGATTCTTGCAGGCACATTTACTTCTAGGACTGCAAAAATAATCATTCTTCACTTAAACACTTATTGACCAATCAAATTTTAAAACCTACTCAGCTACTTTTACCTCCACTTTTCATCATAGTTGCAACATAATCAGTAACAATTACTTTTCATTTGCATCACTGTTTACTTTGACTTTTCCATAAAAAGGACATATTTCTCAGCCTTAAATCCCCTCAAACCAGTACCCATGTCTTTTGTACCACTATTCCCAGAGTTTCTTAAAAACAACTTTGAGTTTTATTAATGAGATATATCCTACTACTTCAAAAAGAAATCCTGCTAACATAACCTCATTCCATACCCACTGTTTTGTGAAAAAAACAGCACACATAAAATGCCTCCTAAGTGGGTGCCTTTTTAGTTCATTTTCTGCTCATTACTTGGCAATATCTTATGGGCCATAATCTATATTTTCCATTTCCAGAGATATAAGTTTGTGGTGTGGCCTCTTGACCAACTGAGCCTTCTTGACAAAGCAAGGAATGTCTACTTAAAACATACTCTTCAATTAACATGACAAACCAATTAGACTAATAAATCTTTCATCTGCCATCTTTTATTGCTAACATATGATTTATGGTCATCTCTCTGAACCTACCTACCATCTTCCAAAGCAGAACATTATTCTCTAATTCTAATTCCTATTTTCAGTAATAGCTTTTTGTATACTTATCAAACCAACCTTTCTTTTTTTTGCAAAAGCTTATATTTTTTTCTTTTTTTTTTACCTACAGGAAGTTATATTTTCAGAGAGGTTCTGCTTCTTCCAACTTCTATGCGAACATTTGTCATTTTTTTCTCATACATGGTTGTCACTTCCTGCATTAGCAAGGTAGTATCAGGAACAGATGAAGAAATGGCCTCATTTGCTCACATCCACTCTGTAGCTGCAACATATAAATGCATTAAAACCAGAGGTCCCTGTCCACAACCAGGCCTCAAAAATCTTTCCATGGTTTACCCCAACAGCCTCATATGCCCTGGTTCAATCCATTGACAACACATCATCCCCTGTACACCACATTGCTCCATCTCACTCTATCGCTTGCATGCCCCACACTTTTCTGCATGTTCAGGCCCTGAGCCTTCTAAGTGTCTTTCACTTGCCTTGCATTTTCCATTTTTATATGTGACTTATCAATTTCTACTTAGTATTTAATGATTATCATGGGATAAAGAAAAACAATAGTTTTGTCCTGTTTTATAGTAGAGTGGTGTAAGGAGTACTGCATTATCAATTTAGAAAAACACACACTACCATTAAGTTCTATAGGTAGTTCCTCATATTCTTCATACACCAGTAGTAAAATCCCAAATACTGTATAAAATGACATTAACAATCACATCCCAGTCAGAAAGCAAAAAGGCCAACTAAAACACAATTTGGAAAATAAGCCATATATATTCAATGTATATGTAAACAATCAAAGGCCTAAACTGAACTGTTTGGTTTCTGTGGTAGTGAGTGGTTACTCATGATGACATTAACTGTAAACAAGGATCCATTTTGACAGAAATGACTAGCAATTTCAGTAAGGATTTCAGAGGTTAAACCTCATCATCCTCAGTGATTTCTCAGTACCAAAATATACTGTTTACTAGTATAATATGTGGGTTCACATAATAATGCAAATCACTTGTCCAGAATCAAAACCAATATATATTATTCAAATGTTTTTTCTTTGGTAAATTCGGCCCTCTGTAATAAAACTCTTGAATTTCTGAACAATATCGAAAAAGTAATGTACAATGCATCAATTCCTTTGACATTCAATTTGGATCCTTGTTTATAATACATGTTCCTTAAGTAGTTCCAACAATGTGGAAATTAAATTTCGAGCAGTTATGGTATAAAGTATACAGAAAATGGCAGTCATAGACATCTAAATTTTGTTCTATTCTGCATCCTTGAATTTTATTACAAAAGTTGGAGAATACTGCAGCAATTTAATAAACTTGGAAGATGTATCTCTCATGTTAATAATTACAAGAAAAATATTTTCCAAAAGTTCTGTAGGAAACTAAAGTCTCTGTCACTCACTGTGTGGACTCAATATCACAAACAGTGGAGCATCAAAGTACAGACTCAGTCACTGCCAAGGTAATCTGATACCTATTAGTATACTTTCCCATGAAGAGTATGTTATTATAAACCCATCTTTTTTATACAATCTACACAATAATCCCTTTTTTATCCTTGAACTAAATTCATTCACTAACATAAATATCATATGCAACTTACAATACCTACCTACAATCAATGTAACTATCTAAATAATTAGTAAAGAATTGTAATAGCTTTTGTAGTACAAATTTTCTTAGCATCAATAAGGAAAGAATACTAAAACATCTGAACACAAAAACATAAAAATAATGAGACGGTTAAAGTAGTAAATACTGTCACAACATTCTAGATTGGATGGTAAAATACCATATACCAGGAATGAAGTACTCCCCTTATTGCACAAAAATGAGCTCATTCACACAGCTCATAACACTGGTTAAATTCCATTACCATTTCCAAATAATTTTTCAAATTCATGGAGTAAGAATTTTATAAAAGATGTTGGAGAACCATCATATCACACTATACTTATTTTGGTTAAAATAGTACCCTAAACTCAAGTAGGACAACTGCAAATAAAGAAACTGAATAGCAACAGTAGCACCATTACTTGTATGATCAATTTTTTTTCAGAATTTCTTATAGACACCCAAAATTACCTATTAGGATAGATACAAAAGTACAATATAGGGTTCAGCTTAAACTTTCTAGCAGTCAAAATTACCTAGAGTACTTTATCCTTTAATCTGCAATTGGAGATCCTACCTTCACAAACTATCCAACAGCTTATGCATTACCACAACCCCAAATCGTATGCTGTGGAGGAGCCTGGAGGATCATCGGCATGGCCTATATTTCTGCTGTGTCAACATATAAAGAATTATAAAGGTATCTTACCTTGACAACAGATTAAGGCAAGACAGGAAGTTATCATTCGCACACTACCACTTTCAATTTTCTGTTGCGAGGCTACTGGTACCTATTTCGAGAAATTTATCCATAACTTACTGAGGAAGGTGCTCTGGACAATATACATGGCTAGATATTGTTTAGTATACCAAATAACTCCAATATTTCAACAACTTTCACTCTACTTTTGTCAATCTTATAAAACCATTCATGTGAAAAAAATACCTAAGGCTCACAGTCACTGATGAAGTTACAATATTAAGGTCAGTTCAGATATACTGAGGTGTGAGTGGTCAAGTAGGAATAAAACTAATATCAGCCGGCTATATACAAAGCTTCATTTGGTTAGCTATACAGCCTTATGTCTATGTTTAATTTGGTATTATAAATCTCAAAAAATTTAAGCCTTAGTCTCTGTCAGCCCACTTTACGGCCTGAAATTACATGATTTAATGCAACAAACTGCAATATATGAATACAAAACAAGATAAAAATTACATATATGAGCTGCATAGGCAAGATAAAAGTCTGTTTAACAGCATTTAAAAAGTGCATAAATTTAGAATTGCAGCTGCAGATGTTTGTTTCTGTCTGCCTTTCAAGGTGAAGCTCAAAATATAAGCTACAGGCATAGGAAGTACACTTCACAAACTAGTTCATTTTGATAATGTCCACGCTCGATTCCTGTCATTCAGTTCAAAAACGATACTGAGAAAACCTGCTTGTGTGATAAACAGAAAACCTTGGTTTAATTTTTTGTTCTTCTAGTATTATTTAGTGAACTTGCATTAGCAATGTAATAAATGTTCATACACATAAAAGTAGTCAGATTCCTTTCAGTAGGATTACATTAACTTTATTCAAATAGTTAATCTTACGATTAACAAAACATCACAAAATTATTCAGTAAGTCAACAAATGTCTGAAACATCTATAACTATATATATATATATATATATATATATATATATATATATATATATATATATATATATATATATATATATTACTTTTTTTCATACTTGATCATCATTTCCCAAGATAGCAAGGTAGTGCTATATATTCGTGCTTCCTTTTCATAAATATTTGCCATTTCCCGCATCAGCGAGGTAGCATCAAGAACAAATGACCAAGCTTAAAAGGGGAAACATCCTCACTTAGCCCCCTTCTCTGTTCTTCTTTTTGTAAGTTAAACATGAGGGGAGGTTTCCAGCTCCCTTCTCATACTTGAACACTGTTCCTCGCTTCAACGAGATAGTGCCAGGAACGGAAAGGGGAGACTTCCAGCCCCCCTCTCCCTCCCATTTTAGTTGCCTTTTGTGACATGCACGGAACACGTGTGGAGGTATTCTTTCTCCCCATCCCCAGGGATAACATATATATATATATATATATATATATATATATATATATATATATATATATATATATATATATACTTGAATGCTGTTTCTCGTGTTAGCTGCATCCATTCTCTGAAACTACAGTGCCCTATCCACAACCAGGCCCCTAGAGACCTTTCCATAGTTTACCCTAGACACTTCAGCTTTAGGGAGAATAGAAAGATATTCTGGAAGAAGGTAAATAACATGCATAAGACAAAGGAACAAATAGGCACATCAATGAAAGAGGGAATTAAAAATAGGTAGTGAGTAGGAGATGGAGTATTTTGGAAAGTTTGTTGAATGTGTTTGATGATAGTGGCAGGTGTAGGGTGTTTTGGTCAGGGTGTTGTGCAAAGTGAGACGGTCAGGGAGAATGGTTTGGTTAAGAGAGTGGAGGTAGTGAAAGCTTTATGGAAGATAAAATTCAGCTAAGGACCGGGTTTGGATGGTAATGCAGTAGAATACATTAAGAAAGGGGGTGACTGTGTTGTCGATTGGCTGGTAAGAATATTCAATGTATGTATGGCTCATGGTGAAGTGCCTAAGGATTAGTAGAATGTGTACAAAGGCAAAGGGGATAAAGGTGAGTATCTAAACTGCAGAGGCAGTGGGGGTTTGCAGCTTTTGAGAGGGTCGGTAAAGCATAGCTAAAAGTTGTGTGGATGAAATGTTTATAGAGGCTGTTGAATGATTCTGTTCTTTATCCAAATCTGGTACCAATTAATGTTCTCGGGATGGTAATTTGTCATTTGCTTTTGTGTTCCCATTATTGTGGGAAGTTCAGAGGGAGTGACTCTCCATTTAAGGTGACTGATGGGCATGAGCTGACTGATTCTAGGATTAAAAGTGGGACTAAAGACTTTTGTGTGGATGCAGAATTTCTGTTCTTGGCGGGCCATTGTTCCAAGTGTGTAATGTGGTGCTGTATGTTTGCTGCAGCTACTGTGGTGTCAAGATGTAGTGATGTGACTGTAAGGCCATCTGGATATGAAAGGATCCTTATCTTGAGGTTTGCTTGAGGCAAAGGGAGATTAAGGGAAGCTGGAGAAAGAACTGCTGCTTGGGGAATTCCAAGGTAGAGTTTCATTGTTTTCAGAGAGAAGTTATTGTGAATGGCATGGTGGCTGGCTATGAAATATGAAACTGACTAATCACTTTTTTGTTAATTATGGAGGGTGTTGTCAAATTTTTTTTTGTGGTAGGGTGTCAGGATACAGTGTCAAGTGCCTTCTTGATATCTAGTACTGTGAGGGAGGTGGGGTAGTGGTTGGGTAAATCCATATAGAGTATGTTTTGTGAGGTCGGTGTGGAGTGTGGTGGTTGAGTGTTTGGGTCTGAAGCCACGCTATGTGGGTGAAAGTGGGATGTCTTGTTTCATGTTGCAGGGGATCAGTTTTTCATATAGTTTGGATAATGAGGATAAAAGGATATATGGTGATAGGAGAAGGGGGAGGTGGTGATTAGGAGGGTTGTAGGATGGTATTATGTCGGCAGGTTTCCAGATGTTCAAGATATTCTTGTGTAGTCAAGGGTGGTTGAAGATATCATAAGCACTTGGATTGCAAATGGGCCATAGCATTTTATATGAGTTTGATATGTTGTCAGGGTTGTAGGATGATACTATTTTGGCAAATGAAAGTGGAAAAATTTGTATCATACTGTAAGGGATCAGTTTTTTGCATAGTTTGGATACTCAAGATAGAAAGATTTATGGTGATAGAATGGAGGGAGTTGGTGGTTAGGAGGGTTGTAAGATGGTATTATGTTGGCAATTTTCAATATATTCTAGATTTTGTTGTATAGCCAAGAGTAGTTGAAGATATTTTGAATGCTTAGATTGCAAATGGGCCATGGTGTTTTATATGAAAATCTGATATGTTGTCTGGGTCTGTAACAGGAGAGTTCTTTAAGGTTTTAATTGCATTTCTTGAATCAGAGGTAGTGAAAGGCTGAAAGGTGGGTGAGCTGTTATTTCTCCACGATTTTGTGTCGATTTTCCATGAATATCCTGTTTAGGAGCAAGTTTGGTATGTGTCTGATTTTTGAGTATTATACCATGAGTATGTTTGTGTGTTACCAGACTCTGCCTGCTTGAGGCTACATAACAAATGAAAATTCACCTTTAGTGAGGCTGTATCATTAAGAGTACAGTCTTGACCAACAAGTTATGACTCCACAAGGGTCTACATTTCCCTGCTAATGGAGGCAGCACAGCCTAGGGCTGAAGAGACTAGAAAGGTCCTTGGTAACATCAGGATTCCTTTACAGAAATTGGTCCCATGCCAATTGTAATACAGGTACACAACCAATTTTCCTCCATTCTTGCAAGATTAACCATTTTGCTGGACCAACCGTGGACACGTAATAATAATTCAACACACCTCTAACCACTAATTATACATCTCCCATGTGTTTAAAGTATACCATGGACTGCTAGAAATTTAAATCAAACAAATACTGAATGTAAATTAAATAAATGAATGAAATACAGGTACTTGTACACCAGTTCAGGACTGAGGCGCTCGTCAGCTATGAGTTTTGCAAGTTCATCCACATACTCAGCAGCTCCTTTATGGTTTGCAGACCGCTTTTCTCTGCACACTTTATTTACGGGAATTCCATGATGCTTCTTGAATCTTTGAAGCCATCCTTCACTATAGTCACACTCATGTTGTAATTTAAGTTCTTTATGGAACAACTTAGACTGGTCCATTATCATGCTACCTGACAAGTCTACTCTGACGCTGTCGAAATCATTCCATCTTCACTCGATCATGCTCAGTACTCTTACCATTGTTCATAGTTTTTCTAATCATCATTTACTTCTTGGAATCGCTGTCTGCATAGAATTTCAATATTTTCTCCTTTGCTTCTTTATATCATAAACAGTTGATGAACCAATACTGTAGATATCACACAGCTTACGGACTGAAACACCACAGTCCATCTTTTTCAACAGGTCTACTTTATCTTGGATCGATATGGATGGTGTTTACATTTGACACCACAAATGACACTCTCATATGTCTTAGACGCCATTGCTATGGTTAAATTTAAGCAAAATAAGCTAAGAACCTCACAGAATTGCGGTATCACCACCAACAAGTGCAGTGTAAAGAATGTAAATACCTGTGCCCTACTCAGAAAGCCATCTGTGGCCATCCAGTAAACTAGTCTGGTGGCCACAGTAATTTCAAGTTTCCTCACGTAATTTTGTCTGGAGTAAAGGAGGTGCCGAACCATCAGTTGCCGGAAATTCGGTGGTGTACCTGTATGTGAAGTGTCTGGCTGAGGTAAACCATAGAAAGGGAGCTGTGGTTTTGGTGCATTACACATGACAGCTAGAGACTGAGTGTGAACAAATGTGGCCTTTGTTGTCTTTTCCTAGCACTACCTTGTACACACACAAGGGGAGGGGGGGGTGCCATTTTCATGTGTGGTGGAGGGAATGGATGAAGGCAGCATGTATGAATATGTACATGTGTATATATGTATGTGTCCGTGTATGTATCACATGTATGAATATGTACATATGTATATGTCTGTGTATGTGTGTGTGTGTATACAGTGAAATACATGGGTATGTATATGTGCGTATGTGGGTTTCTATGTATATACATTTGTATGTGGCTGCGTTGGGCCATTCTTTCATCTGTTTCCTTGCGCTACCTCGCTAACGTGGGAGACAGCAAGAAAGCATACTAAAAAAAATAATATATTTCTTTTCTTTCATACATATTCGCCATTTCCCACATTAGCGAGGTAGCGCCAAGAACAAAGGACTGAGCCTTAAGAGAGAATATCCTCACTTGGCCCCCTTCTCTGTTCCTTCTTTTGGAAAATCAAAAAACAGGAGGGGAGGATTTCCAGCCCACTGCTCTCTCCCCTTTTAGTTACCTTCTATGACACAGGGAATACGTGGGAAGTATTCTTTCTCCCTTACCCCCAGGGAGAATAAAAAGATGTTTTGGAAGGAGGTAAATAAAGTGCATATGACAAGAGAACACATGGGAACATCAGTGAAGGGGGCAAATGGGGGGGTAATAACAAGTAGTGAAAAAGTGAGGAGAGGGAATGAGTTTTTGAAGGCTTGGTGAATGTGATGGATGATAGAGTGGCAGATATAGGGTGTTTTGGTCGAGGTGGTGTGCGAAGTGAGAGGGTCAGGGAGAATGGGTTGGTAAACAGAGAAGAGGTTGTGAGAGCTTTGCAGAAGATGAAAGCTGGCAAGGCGGCGGGTTTGGGTGGTATTGCAGTGAAATTTATAGAAAAAGGGGGTGACTGTGTTGTTGAGTAGTTGGTAAGGATATTCATTGTATGTATGGTTCATGGTGAGGTCCCTGAGGACTGGTGGAATGCATGCATAGTGCCACGGTACAAAGGTAAAGAGGACAAAGGTGAGTGTACAAATTACAGAGGTATAAGTTTGTTGAGTATTCCTGGGAAATTATATGGAAGGGTATTGACTGAGAGGGTAAAGGCATGTATAGAGCATCAGATTGGGGAAGAGCAGTGTGGTCAGAAGTGGTAGAAGATGTGTGGATAAGATGTTTGCTATGAAGAATGTATGTGAGAAATACTTATAAAAACAAATGGATTTGTATGTAGTATCTATGGATCTGGAGAAGGCATATGATAGAGTTGATAAAGATGCTTTGTGGAAGGTATTAAGAGTATATGGTGTGGGAGGTAAGGTGCTAGAAGCAGTGAAAAGTTTTTACCTAGGATGTATGGCATGTGTACGAGTAGGAAGAGAGGAAAGTGACTGGTTCCCAGTGAGCTTCAGTTTGCGGCAGGGGTGAGTGATGTGTCCATGGTTATATGATTTGTTCATGGATGAGGTGGTTAGGGAGGTGAATGCAAGAGTTCTGGAGAGAGGGGCAAGTATGCAGTCTGTTCTGGATGAGAAGGCTTGGGAAGTGAGTCAGTTGTCGTTTGCTTATGATACAGCGCTGGTGGCTGATTCGTGTGAGAAACTGCAGAAGCTGGTAACTAAGTTTGGTAAAGTGTGTGAAAGAAGTAAGCTGAGAGTTAATGTGAATAAGAGCAAGGTTATTAGGTTCAGTAGGGACATGTTAACTGGGATGTAAGTTTGAATGGAGAAAAACAGAAGGAAGTGAAGTGTTTTAGATATGTGGGAGTGGATTTGGCAGCAGATGGAACCATTGAAGCGGAAGTGAGTCACAGGGTGGGGG
The DNA here is from genome assembly GCF_036320965.1 of Panulirus ornatus. NCBI lineage: Eukaryota > Metazoa > Arthropoda > Malacostraca > Decapoda > Palinuridae > Panulirus > Panulirus ornatus. The sequence continues at coordinate 14,468,132 of NC_092282.1, forward strand.
AGGGGGCGAAGGTTCTGGGAGCACTGAAGAATGTGTCTTGGAGAGCAAAAATGGGTATGTTTGAAGGAATAGTGTTTCCAACAATGTTATATTGTTGTGAGGCATGGACTACAGATAGGGTTGTGCAAAGGAGGAAGGATGTGTTGGAAATGAAATGTTTGAGGACAGTATGTGGTGTGAGGTGGTTTGATCAAGTAGGTAATGAAAGGGTAAAAGAGATGTGTGGTAATAAAAACAGTGTGATAGAGAGAACACAGGAAGGGTGTTGAAATGGTTTGGTCACATGGAGAGAATGAGTGAGGAAAGATTGACAAAGAGGATATGTGTCTGAGGTAGAGTGAATGAGAAGTGGAAGACCAAATTGGAGGTGGAAGGATGGAGTGAAAAGGATTTTGAACGATCGGGACCTGAACATACAGAAGGGAGAAAGGCATGCAAGTAATAGATGCTATTTCATGTGTGGCAGGGTGGCGATGGGAATGGATGAAGGCAGCAAGGATAAAAATATACATGTGTATATATGTATATGTCTGTGTATATATATGTATGTATAAGCAGAAATGTATAGGTATGTATATGTGTGTGTGTGGGCGTTTATGTATATACATGTGTATGTGGGTGGATTGGGCCATTCTTTTGTTTGTTTTCTTGCGCTACCTCGCTAACACAAGAGACAGCAACAAAGTATAATAAATATATATATATATATATATATATATATATATATATATATATATATATATATATATATATATATATATATATATATTCCACTTGCTAAACCTACTGGGAAGTCTTGACTATTCTTTTTCTTTTTTCTAATCATTACATTTCTGTGAAGCTGTCACCTTTGTCCATGTGGTTGGTATCACAATCAGTCCACAGTTTGCATTTCAATCAGTGTCTGCATGTTTATGTGTCTGTCAATGTACAAATCAATAAAGCTCGGATGGATACTAGCTATAAAAAAAAATCAACCATATCAATTTTTTCCATTGTAATACCACGACACGGGCTCGTGTTATCCACATCATCATCCACTCAACATTCTGTGTAAGGAATACATACACACGTGCCCTTGAACGTGAGAATGATAGTTAGAATGCACCCATTTCTGGGGATGAGGATAAGACCTGCACCAAAACTTTGATAACAATATTCCATTACCATTTTCCCTTTCACAACATTTATAAGAAACTTTAGTAATATGAAACTTTAAGCTCATAATCCTAAAATCCATTGATTACCAGGTTTTCATTGTATTATTACCCCTCACCATTACATGTGCACTATACCTGTAAAACTGTTAATAAATTGAATCTGAAAAAATTCAAATCGGCACCTCTCTGAAATTTCAGTTTTAACATTTATTTGTTAGCTTAAGCACTGGGAAGGATATGAAATGATGCAATTTATTGGTGAAACATAACAATGAAAATAAAGGATGGGAAAATTTACAGGATAAATAAATTATTTCCCTTAAAATCTACTTTTGGACCAGCTATAAAATAAATCTAATTGTAATAAATACTAGTGACAATATTGCATACACTTTTTACCTATTTCAAACCCTTTGGAGATACATTTGCACTAGAGTTTGAATATTAAGTTATGAAAACTACCACAAGTGAGGAAAATTTTATATCACTGGTGTTTCTGAGCTTCCACCCAAACTCTGCACAGATAAAACTCCTATAGACTGGAGGGCTGAGAAAGGAAAAGAAAAATGATTGTGGAGACCCTGTACAAACAAGTGTGATATAAAGAATACATGGACTTAACTTATTTACAATTTAGAAATAAAATTTAAATTATTACTAATTACAAAACAAAATGATGCTGAAAATGCATTTCAGTGATAGTTAATGAACACAGCTATAAAGATGTCAGTAATATTATAAGAGGAAAGGGTTTTCATCCTGGGAGGCAGTAGGTGGGGCCATTCCAAACCCAACGGACGGCTGAGGGGAGCCCCATGGTCCAGGGGTTGACCCGGTGGTAGGGGCAGGAGCATCAGATGGTGGCAATCCAGATAAACCTGTACCCCCAATTCCAGTGGATCTCAGCTGATTTATGGAAGGTTTTGGTGCCTGCTGAGCTTGGAAGGGGTTTGGGGGACTGGGAGAGCTGAACGGATTCACACCTGCAAAAGATGAGGGCGCGAGGCCAGGTGTAGCGAAAGGATTGGTGTTGTTGTTGTTCAGGTTGTTGTTGATCAAGGAAGAGTTGGAGGTATTCGTGGTGTTCAATGGGGAGACTCCTGTTTGGGAGATAAAAGCCGCACATATAAATCCAATTAGACTGGTAAAGAAAATAGGGATATACATTCATAAAAAAGCCTGATCATGCTTTAATTTATTCCCATAAATTTAAGAATCAATTCAGTTTCACTTTCATGAAAATAAATATGTCACAATCAGAGCTAAATAATTTGTTTACTTTTACAGAATTACGTGATTCACTGTTATCCCAACAGAAATAAAATAAGTAAAAGTAAACTTACAGATGTGCTCATGCAGCTAACACTACTCTCCAATCTAGTTAATATTATGTTACCATAAACAATTTCCTTACTACAGGTATCTTAAAATTTACCTGTGAGACTGAACACAAAACTGATCTGACCTGAAGTTAAGCATATTGAAAACACAAACATAACATCTAGATGATTACATTTGATCACAATTGTCAGTTCATACTTTCATTTGCTTCATCACAGTGGATACTAATCAGTTAATACTTTTACAAAATAAGACCTTACCACTATATATACCATGCATTATATCTTTTAAGCATTCAAAAGCTATTTAGGGCAGATAATCGTTTATTACATATGCCATATAAAATTTGCCTGACCAACTGAAAAACCAAAAAAATGCAATATAGTACCTATTCATCAATAAAAAGCCAAATATTTCCAAAATCTATAACAGCATTACTGATGCAGACTTCTGCAAATATCATGGTTATAAATAATAAAGAACCCACTTGAGAAATTCAACACCAAGATTAAGAATTCTGCAATGAAATTCTGCATGCACTTTAACCCTTAAAGGCTACTGATATATATATTATTTTATTTTTTTATTATACTTTGTCGCTGTCTCCCGCGTTTGCGAGGTAGCGCAAGGAAACAGACGAAAGAAATGGCCCAACCCCCCCCCCCCATACACATGTATATACATACGTCCACACACGCAAATATACATACCTACACAGCTTTCCATGGTTTACCCCAGACGTTTCACATGCCCTGCTTCAATCCACTGACAGCACGTCAACCCCGGTATACCACATCGCTCCAATTCACTCTATTCCTTGCCCTCCTTTCACCCTCCTGCATGTTCAGGCCCCGATCACACAAAATCTTTTTCACTCCATCTTTCCACCTCCAATTTGGTCTCCCTCTTCTCCTTGTTCCCTCCACCTCCGACACATACATCCTCTTGGTCAATCTTACCTCACTCATCCTCTCCATGTGCCCAAACCACTTCAAAACACCCTCTTCTGCTCTCTCAACCACGCTCTTTTTATTTCCACACATCTCTCTTACCCTTACGTTACTCACTCGATCAAACCACCTCACACCACACATTGTCCTCAAACATCTCATTTCCAGCACATCCATCCTCCTGCGCACAACTCTATCCATAGCCCACGCCTCGCAACCATACAACATTGTTGGAACCACTATTCCTTCAAACATACCCATTTTTGCTTTCCGAGATAATGTTCTCGACTTCCACACATTCTTCAAGGCCCCCAGGATTTTCGCCCCCTCCCCCACCCTATGATCCACTTCCACTTCCATGGTTCCATCCGCTGCCAGATCCACTCCCAGATATCTAAAACACTTCACTTCCTCCAGTTTTTCTCCATTCAAACTCACCTCCCAATTGACTTGACCCTCAACCCTACTGTGCCTAATAACCTTGCTCTTATTCACATTTACTCTTAACTTTCTTCTTCCACACACTTTTCCAAACTCAGTCACCAGCTTCTGCAGTTTCTCACATGAATCAGCCACCAGCGCTGTATCATCAGCAAACAACAACTGACTCACTTCCCAAGCTCTCTCATCCCCAACAGACTTCATACTTGCCCCTCTTTCCAAAACTCTTGCATTTACCTCCCTAACAACCCCATCCATAAACAAATTAAACAACCATGGAGACATCACACACCCCTGCCGCAAACCTACATTCACTGAGAACCAATCACTTTCCTCTCTTCCTACACGTACACATGCCTTACATCCTCGATAAAAACTTTTCACTGCTTCTAACAACTTTCCTCCCACACCATATATTCTTAATACCTTCCACAGAGCATCTCTATCAACTCTATCATATGCCTTCTCCAGATCCATAAATGCTACATACAAATCCATTTGCTTTTCTAAGTATTTCTCACATACATTCTTCAAAGCAAACACCTGATCCACACATCCTCTACCACTTCTGAAACCACACTGCTCTTCCCCAATCTGATGCTCTGTACATGCCTTCACCCTCTCAATCAATACCCTCCCATATAATTTACCAGGAATACTCAACAAACTTATACCTCTGTAATTTGAGCACTCAGTCTTATCCCCTTTGCCTTTGTACAATGGCACTATGCACGCATTCCGCCAATCCTCAGGCACCTCACCATGAGTCATACATTAAATAACCTTACCAACCAGTCAACAATACAGTCACCCCCTTTTTTAATAAATTCCACTGCAATACCATCCAAACCTGCTGCCTTGCCGGCTTTCATCTTCAGCAAAGCTTTCACTACCTCTTCTCTGTTTACCAAATCATTTTCCCTAACCCTCTCACTTTGCACACCACCTCGACCAAAACACCCTATATCTGCCACTCTATCATCAAACACATTCAACAAACCTTCAAAATACTCACTCCATCTCCTTCTCACATCACCACTACTTGTTATCACCTCCCCACTTGCGCCCTTCACCGAAGTTCCCATTTGCTCCCTTGTCTTACGCACTTTATTTACCTCCTTCCAGAACATCTTTTTATTCTCCCTAAAATTTAATGATACTCTCTCACCCCAACTCTCATTTGCCCTTTCTTTCACCTCTCGCACCTTTCTCTTGACCTCCTGTCTCTTTCTTTTATACATCTCCCACTCAATTGCATTTTTTCCCTGCAAAAATCGTCCAAATGCCTCTCTCTCTTCTCTTTCACTAATACTCTTACTTCTTCATCCCACCACTCACTACCCTTTCTAATCAACCCACCCACTCTTCTCATGCCACAAGCATCTTTTGCGCAATCCATCACTGATTCCCTAAATACATCCCATTCCTCCCCCACTCCCCTTACTTCCATTGTTCTCACCTTTTTCCATTCTGTACTATATATATATATATATATATATATATATATATATATATATATACGAATAAAGTGCATATGAACGCGCACCTTCACAGAACATACAAACCTCCAACAGCCAGGATCGAACCCGGGACCCCTGTGCAAGAGGCAGGCAGTAACCGCTAGGCTGTGGGACTGTATAGTCCCATAGCCTAGCGGTTAGCATGCCTGCCTCTTGCACAGGGGTCCCGGGTTCGATCCTGGCTGTTGGAGGTTTGTATGATATATATATATATATATATATATATATATATATATATATATATATATATATATATATATATATATATATATATATATTATTAATGCATTCCCTTGAGACAGGCCACACATGTAAATTTGCATTTATATTTTCCCAGTTCTTGTTTGTTTTGAAAACAACTGTAGCTCAAGTGTAGTTGCTTGACATTACTAGGGTTAAGAATTGTTCCCCTGAAAATTAAAGCTTGACAAATGTCCCCAGACTATGAAAATATTACAACTACATGGTAGTAGCCACCAACCCTTACTACTCCTGGGAATCACACCCACCTAAGGTGAATTCCCATAATATCATCCATGTCCAACACCTTGTATGTTTTTCTTTTCTATATGTGTTTTTTCTTTCTTTTTCATCATTATCTTTCGTTTCATGCTTTTTCATGTTCACAGGCTTGGCCTGAGGCAGGGTTCAAAGGTAACCAATGTAGCCCTTTAAGGGTTAAATAAGATGAGTAAATGAGCTCCCTTTACCTTTCATTTTAAGAAACTAAATCTATAAAAATGAAGAAAGAATATGCTGAACATAGGAAGAGCGAATAATCCATAAAGAAATATACAAAATGAAATTATAAGCTATAGTACTATGCTGATCTCTATAACACATATAATTCAAAAGAATGCAGATATACATGTTTGTATACACACACACACACACACACACACACACACCTAACAGTTTTCCTTAACAAATGTGGTTTGTAAAACACCGGACAAGAGAATTAGAAAGCTAATGGATGACTAATTGTAATGGAGAAACTACCTAGCAAGACGACAACACAGATTCTGGGAAAAGTCATGCATTACAAATCTGGATTTTTATATCAGAATGTGCTATGTCTTAAATCAACGGGATGGAAATGTAGACTAAATGCTCTTGGACTGCTAGAAGGCTTTTGACATTGTGACTCACTAGAGGGGAAATTAAGAAGCCAGATCTAAGGACAGGAATAAGGGGCAAACTGCTTCTGTGAGTTGAAAGCACTTTAGTGGAAGGGTGAAAAGAGCCCAGGTTATCTAAGCATTTCAAAATGGGCTGGGATCACCAGTGGTGTGCTGTGGGGCCCAATCTTGAACCCACTGCTATTCTTGGCAAATGTTAATGACTTGTATGATGGAAGAATAAGATAATGGAAGAATAACAATGACTGCATCAGCTTACAGGGGAAACTAAACAAACTCTACAGTTGGTCTTACAAATGGCTAATGAAATCTGATCTAAGTGCAAAATAACAAGGATGTGCTACAATGATAGAAGGCCTCATCATGATTATCACATGGTGGGAAATAGGCTACAGAAATGTGTGTGTGAAAAAGGCCTAAGGTTCAACATTATGCCTAGCCTGTTGTCAGAACTCCATACCAGGAAAATTATAAGAGATGCAAAATGATTTTCATTTTCCATAGTGACTGACTGATGTGGCACTGGTAAAGCATGCCTCAATCATGGCCATCTCAGATGAAAGGAAAATTGGGTAAGGAAAAGAATGAAGAGATTAATCAGAGTTCCTCCCATTCATATCTACAGACCATACATAATTTTAAAGGTAGAAAGTTACAGGATGAAGAAAAAATAAGAGAAAGGAAATTCCATGATCCTGTTCAAGGAAAGATGGTGGTACCATAACGGTCATTCCTCATGTGACTGGACTCCACATAAAAACTATGGAAAGCAGAAGCCAGACATGAATCACAGGTTCAGGCCTTGGAGGCAGGGATACATGCAGACAACTCAATAGAGCAGTGGGTAAAATAATACCTGAAGAATGGGGTATGGGCAACAAAATCACTTAGGAAAGAGTGGGATGGTTAATAAGAGGTGATGACCTGAAATTTAGTGAGACTGAAGACTTTTGGTTCCACTCTGGTTAATACATAGATGGAGGAAAAGCTTTCCCAAATACGCATGCAATGCTACATTCCGGACTGAGTAAGACCCCTTGAGATATGAAAAAGCTGTTCACAAGAGATGATGATTTTGTAATATTCCAGATAGAGTGGAAAATATGATGTCCAGCATGTTTATGTTACGGCAGAGATATGGTGTGGTGTTTTGAATGAAGTGGGGAAAAGAGTGACATTTCCAGATATATATCATTTTCGCACTATTGACGTTTAAGTATAAATATAATTTTAGCAGCACTATTGACTTTTAGGTACACATATCGTTTTAGCACTGTTGACCTTAAGTAGGTTTCTGCTTCCCTATTCTAAGATACTGATTAGGTCCAAAGTAAGAGTGATATGTTCAGTATAAGAAAGTGTTAGAGTAAGGAGGGGAGGACAAATGAGTTGAAGTGTATTAAGTGGAATCATCAGCAAGGAGTGAATAGGGTTAGCTGATTAAGAAATAAGATAATTTATGAAGGGAAAAAAGATAGTAGGTGACAGGACAAACCCTGTGAGACACAACAAACAACAGAGTAAAAAGAAGTCATCCCACCAACATCCATGGTACTGAAGTGACTAAAGAAGAAGCTATGCTTTAGGGAACAGAAAGAATCAGGAAAGCCAAAGTTAAGAAGTTTGAAAAGCAAAAACTTATGCCACAGCTGCCAAGGGCTTTGTAGATGTCAAAGGCCATGAGGAAAGATTCATCAAAATCTCTGGGGGAGGAGGAACAGAGATGAGTCACATCGGAGATAAGACCATCAGTAGACCTTGCACTACAAAAGTGAGATTGAGGATCTGAAATAAGGGAATGGGATTCTAAGTGTCTAAGAATGTGTGAGTTTGGGAGATATCTCAAAGACTCTGGAGACAGCTTAAGTGAGAATAGGGTGATAGTTTGATAGGTTAGAACGGAGTCCTTTCTTATGGGTAGGCTGCACCAAAACATGCTTCCCCAAGACAAAGGAAGGGTCTAGGTCATAGACATGAAAAAGGTGAGCAAGGACTGGAGCTAGCATGCAGGCACATTCCCTTAAGATTCAATAAAGGTGTGCTATCTGGGCCATACAATTTGTCCATATGACACTGGAAAAGGATTTGGACAACCATGCGTGAGGAATATTCAGGAGAGGGCACATCTCAGAACTGCATTTACGTATACAGATAAGGAAACGTTCAGCAAACTGATCACAACACATATCAGACCAAAAGCAGATTATGCATCTCAAGCCTTGTCACCACATCTAACAAAGCACAAACATTAGCTTGAGAGAGTCCAAAGAAGGGCAAATAAGATGGAGATGGATTTAAGACAGGTGAGCTACAATGAGGCAAAAGGCTACAAATTTGATCATCACAGAGGAGAAAAGAGAGAGAGAGGTGGCCTGACAGTCTTTACATTTATATATCAGTTGAATGATACTGACAGTGAACAGCTGTTCATGAGATGCAATGACAGAGCCATGACCAGAGCCTAGGTAAGAAGCTTGTGAGGAAGGTCATGAATCAGTACTACTTTAGTGAAAATGTGGTAGATGGCTGGGAAAGACTAAGCAATAAATTCAGCTGTCTATTCAAGCTGACCAAGGGAAGGTAAATGATGACAGTTATTACCACTTATGTACTGTAAAGGGAAGTATAAGCAATACTCAGTATGCTGTAACTTAAATGTGTATAAATCTGGATCCAGCCTAGTTTGAAAGCATTGTGTATGAACCCTTACTCCTGTTGAGGTAGCTACAAATGTAAAGCTGGTGGACAACCAGCTAGTAGTGGAACTGAATAGGAAAGACACAATTCATGTGATTCATGGAAACTGACAAGAAGAACTAAGGAATTAAAATCAATTGGAAAACAATGAAAGGGACTGTGAGGTAATGGTGTTGCAGAGGGAGGAGAGTGATGAGTTAAGAAGGTTTTTGAGTACTAAGTACAGATGAATGTAACAGAAAGGTAAGTGGATGACAGAGTGAAAAACATGGAGAATTGGAAGTTAAGTTCCACAGAAAATACCGCTATGTAAGAGAAGCAAAGAAGAAACCGAATGAGAAATTAAAGGAGATGAAGGGGAGAAAGGGGAAGATGATAATAAATACAAAAGATTTAGCACATGATAAACAAGTCTTGAAAACAGAGTTGAAAATAAAATAAGACAGCATATGACAACTGTGAAAACAATTACAATACAGTAGACATGAAGGAATCAATAATTATATCTGGGTAAAAAGAATAAGCAAGAAGTCAAAGAAAGGAAAATGAAAACTGAAAAAACCTGAAGGTTGTTTAGATGTTTCAACGGCAGTGTCAGGAGAGTTAGTAATACAAATACTGAGGACTGTTGTAGGCAAGAAAGTTGTAAAAAAGAATATAGCTAAACCAATAAGTGATTCTTTATAGTGTTATGCATGTGGAAAAAACGAGGGGTGTACACTGAGCCAAATAGAACAAAGGGGAAAAAGTGATTAGGAACATTTTTAAACTGGCTAGAAAAATATATTTGGAGATATAAAGAGGAAGGTCTGGTTGTTCGGTTCTCTCTAGGGATCAGTAAAGGCAGAGAAGATATATTTTTGTTGCAATTAGATGATCAAGGGGAAGTGCACAGCGATACCAATAATTCTGATACAGAACAGTATGTAAAAAGATATATCAAGGTTGGTCAAAAGTATACTTTACAAACACTGATGGGGTATACTTATGCTTGAATTGTATAGTGAGCTTAAAAAAAATACTACTTATGTACTATCAAAAAATATGCTACTGAACCTAAATCAAACAAGACACTTTGTGTTCCTTGGATAGTGCAGAGACAGGAGAAATAGCAAGGATATATGTGTATTACGGTGGTGTTAGTAAGGAAGATATATAGAGTTAGGGAGACAGATAGTGAATCATAAAGGTTTAAAGGAGTATGTGGTCTTCAACATTACTGAAAGGAACAATATCATAAACAAATGCAATACATAGCCCCCTAGGCATAAAAGGGAAATAAACTGGTTTGCAAGAGATGGAACATGGGCAGGCAATTACTGGAGTACAATGTATTAACTGCACCAGTGTATTCTATATTCTGGTCTCAACAAGATAAAGGCAAGGGGATCATCATCAGGGATGGATTTGCTCTTTACCAAAATAATATTGGAGACTGACAATATTGAATATGAGTGGTTATGTAGTAATGAGGTTGTATCATGGTACTGGAGAGATTGTTGCATGTTTTGGAAGCCAAAAGAAAATCAAAAGGAAAACACTAAAGAGGAAAATTATAAATTAATAAATTCCTATATTGTATATTGGAAAGTGAAAAAGATTCTCAATGAGAAAAGTGATAATTAATGTTGATGCTCATTGTAGTAAAATTTCTATTATCCATAATTTGAGACAACAAAATGTTCAAAACAACACATTTTTCAATTTTGGTAGGCTATCCTTAAAAAAAAAAAAAATTTTTTTTAAATATTTCAAATTGTGTGCACAATGCACCACAGCGATTAATATACTCACCACCTGGAGGTTTGTGGTGTTAGTGACTTTCCTGTCTCTGATGTGCTTTCTGCACAATGTTGTGTGTTGGTCTTGGACATCTATGAATTATGTGCACCCTGTAATACTGTGGACAATGGCCCCTTTCAAGTGTCATCAGCAACTGCCTAACAGCTCCGTGCAGCCATCTATGTCTTGCATGAAGTGCAAGAGGAACATGTCAAGCCTTGAAAAGAAGATGGAGTTGTGCAAGAGGCTGGCTAAGGGTGAGTCTTGGCATCACTTTTGAAGGACTTCAACATCAGCATGACAACTATCTATGACATCACCAAGCAGCAGAAGATTGAGGCATTAAGTAGCACTTATTTGCTTACATATATAAATATTTTCTCTAATAAATTTACAAAAAGATAAAATATCTCAAATACCCAGTCCTCACTTTAATTGCAATTACTATATGCAATTTTGCTATTCTGCAAGGAACCTGCTTCTATCAGTTCCTCTTTTTATGGGCTCAATATTTGCTACTGTGCACGAGTGTGTGGTAAAAAGTGTGCCAACACTTCAGTGAGAATTTGCGGTTAGAATAAGCATGGGTCCTGCGTGGAGCATGCCACATTCCCACTAGTGGGCCAGTTTAGCAGTTATCACTGTTGTGTGCAGATCTGTGCTATTTGTGCAATTTGGGTGTCCCTGCCAATATGATTTTCCTGCATCCTGCTGAGTTTCTGCTTTCAATCATCCAGCAACATCCCCTATTCCAGAATGAAGCTACAAATCTTTCAACAGGCTGATGCTGGTGAGGGAGCACTTGCATGGTAGGAATTGGGCCAAAACTTCTGTAAGGGTTGATGGGTGGAGTAAGCATGGGTAGAGAGTGTCATGTTCCTATCAGCAGGTTAGTCTTGCAGTTTCCATTGTTGTGCACAGATCAGTGCTACTTCTCTAAGCAATCTTCAGCTCAGGTCTAATGCCCGGGTGATTTAAGAGCAACTATGTAAAGAATACAATGTAGCTGAGCCAAAGCCATTTCAAGCAAGTAAAGGATGGCTAGATAAGTTTATTAGATGTCATAAGCTACTGAACGCAAAGGCAACAGGGAAATCCACCAGTGCTAATCATGAAGCTGCTGCATGCATCCATTTATCCCTGTATGTTTAATGGTTCACTACATGCAAAGATTTCGCTTTGTATGAGGTTTTTGGAGAACATAACCTTGACATAAAATAAGGCATGGGTGTACTATAGTTTCTGAATTATTTGACATATCTATATAAAAAAAAAGAAAATGGAAATTCATATCTGAAACAACTGATTCCCTAAGCATTTTGGATAACAGAGCTTTTACTGCTTTTTATATGTTATATCAGTATTGCATAGATACATGAATTGTGAATAAAGGGCTACAAGCACATGTTAAAAGTAACAAAACATGTTTCAAATGAAGCAAATAAAACAAAGGGAGACTTCTTAAGAAGAAAGTACAAAAGATCCCTTGCTTATGGAAATAGGCAGAAATAGTCATGTTAAGATTAGGAGGGGTTGAGTGAAAAAGAGTGAGTAACAATTTTTAAATAAAATTGAATAACTAATATTTAATTATCTTATCAGGGACAAATTCGATTCATGCTGAAGATAGGGAAGTTCTAGAGAAAGGGAAAGAAATATAAGAAGTGATAAACAATACATTTCAGTTAATTTACAAATGAAGATAAAAAACCTCTGGAGGAGAATGCTAAATGGAACAGACAAATATTAGATGAAAATGATATAACTGAAGAAGATATTGATATAGTGTTGTGTTAAATGGTTAAATACCTTGGTCTCTATATAGAATATTCTAATGAGTACAGGAGCATTTGTTAGTTTCATAAGCCTTCAAAGATCATACTCAAAGAGTGGACAGCATTGGAAATGTACAGACATTGTTCAACTACTCAAGACACATATAAAGGGAGATTGAAATGATCATCTCTACTGTTGACCTGTGTCACTGACTGCATACAGCAGTATGCAAAATATTAGAAAATAAATGCAGAAAAGTATGCTGAACATTGCAGTTACATGGGAAGTTATTTGCTCTAAATCACTGAGAATGGAAAATGTGAGGGCTTCAATCCCTTCACCACACGTATGAGAGAAATTCAACCATTCCCTATGGTGAACATTGAAATTCTGAGGTCATGGATCTGAGCTTGTGTATAAGAGGATGTTACAGTCTCATGACAGGAGTTTCAATAATCAAAGAATGACACAGAATTTGTAAAATTAGGTGTGCTGATGTTGGAATAAGCACATACACAACCTTTGAACCAGAGTCGTGGGTGGGGGTTATTGTTAGATATGAAAAAGGGACTAGTGAGAACATCATTAGACAACTGTGTCTCAAAGTGAATTAAGATATTAGGAGAGGTACTAAACAAATGGTGTTCAGTTGAGAAGAGGTTACAAGAGGAACCACGAATGTTGGTATAGTGAGTAGAAGATTTGGGGGTCATGTGTAATTGCCCCTGACATATCCAAAGCTTTTGACTGGGTAAACATCAGGGTCTCATCTCTAAGCTCCCCTCCCTCACTTTGCTCCTTCATATCAAGCTTCCTATCTGGCCAATCTATCTCTGATTTTTGATGTATCAGCAATCCACCTTTTCTCCATCAACAGTGGTGTCCCTCAAGGTTCTGTCCTGTCTCATACACTTTTTCTCCTTTTTTTCAAATAATTCCTCTCCTCCACATATAATCCAATGCACTCATACAATGACGACTCAACACTGCGTTAATCAACATCCTTCAATTCTGCTCCCTCCTCTCTTACTTTATTTGCATTTCATCTTGACACAGCTTCCTCAATAAACTTGGACAAGTATCTCAGTGGGGTAGACAAAGACAAAATCTTGTCAAATTCAAAGCCTCCAAGACCCAGTTTCGACCCATCTCTCTATTAAAAACGCCTCAAAATATTTGCCTCTCCTTTGACGGTTTTGTATTTCCATCTCTTGACTCACTGAACATACTTGGTATTACGATGACATCCATCTTTCTTAGGAAACCCCACGTTAAAGGAATAGCTAAGTCTGCCTCTTAAGAAACTGGGTGTCCTGTTTAGACGTTGAAACTTTTTTTCTTCTGAACAGTGCTCTGCTTATACAAAGGATAGATTCGTTCTTATATGGAGTACTGCTCTGGGGTGGTTCTAGCTCTGCATCCTTACTTGACAGAGTTGAGTCAAAAGCAGTCTGACTTATGAACTGCACCAGGGTTACTTCTGGACTTGATCCCCCTTGCCCTTTGCTGCAATGTTTGTTCACTTTCCCTCTTCTATAGGTATGACTTTGGATTTTGCTCTTCCAGGCTGGCTGCTTGTGTACCCACACAACTAGTTGGACCATGCAATAATCAGTAAGCTGCTGCATCATATGATTACTGTTTGGCCAATGGCAACTGAAGAGTGGGCAATTTTGACAACTGTTTCTTTCCCTACATGCTGAAGCTTTAGAACTCTCTACCTTCTCATGTCTTTCCCAAAAACTATGACTTGCCACAAATTAGAAGACAGTTTTTTCGTTCTTCCTCCAAAATTCATAAAAACTTTTCCTTATCTTTCCTTTTTTCCATTTCATAATTCTATATTTCAATGAATGCCTGACTTTGATGTGGACTTTTTGTCTGCAACTAAAGCCTTAAAAGAAAGAAAAAAAAGGCTTCAGATATCAGGCAGTTTGGATTTAGAAGGGAAAATCTGTATGTCATTTACCCTATAAACTTCTGTAAGAGTCAAGAAAAAAGTTATACAGATGAGACAGTTGGGTGGACTGTATTCATCTGAACATTGCAAAAGCATCTGATATGGTGCCTTACAAAAGGTTATTAGTTATAATGTTAGAGCCACCTAATATCACTAGGAAGGTGAAAAAATGGATTAGGAAATACAGGAATGCTAATAAGAGAGGAAAAAAGTCACTAGTTAAGTGTCATAATGACCTGCCTCAGGACCAGTAATTTTTCTAGCTTATTAACTTGGAAAAAAGTCACTAAGTAAGTGTCATAATGACCCACCTCAGGACCTGTAATTTTTCAGGCTTATCTTAATGAGCTAAATAAGGGAATTGGATTGTACAATAGTATACTTGCAGATGAAATACTAATGGCAGAAATTGGCTCACGAGGGAAAGTGGATATTGAAATTTAATCAGACGGATCAGAAAGACCTCATTGGAATTACATAGTTTAAGGAAGATCTTGAGAAAGATCACAGGAATAAAAATTCAATTGACATTCAAAGTGGGGAAAATTTAAGAGAAGCTAATACATTATGAGCAAACGAATAAAGAAATGGAGATATGTATATGAAAATATAAATCATGTATGTGAAACCTGCATTTGAATCTGATGTATCTTTGTAACCCCTAATCCAAGAAACAAAAAAATGGAAGTGCAAAAATGTGTTGCTAGAATGGCATCGAAACTGGCGAGTCTAGGTCGAGAAAATACTGTAAGTGGAAAATAGTGTCATTACCTTCCTTAAATCATGAAGCAGTCTGTGGGGCCTGGCTGTGGGTGGCAATTTCTAGTTTCAATACATTACATATGAGAGGTAGAGATTAATGTGTGCAAATGAGACCAGTGTTTTTTCTGATGCTACCTTGCTAAAGCAGGAAAGACAATGATGTATGAAAAAATCCTTAAAAATAAAAGAGAAAGGAAACATTACCAACAAGATTTGGAATCAACTACCTTAGGTACGGACAGATTTTTCAAAGTTGGTGTGGGCAGGACTAAGGAACATAAATGGAAATGAATAAAGGTTATAATGAGAGGAAATGTAAGGAAATCTCTTTTTAGTGAAAGAATAAATGACAGCTGATATTCATTAAGTAATGATTCAGTGAGTGTACAAGGAATCTGAATGTTTTCCAAACAAGGCTGGATCAATGCCTGGTACAATGTATGTATCTGAGGGATGCTACTAAATGAGTAATTACCCACTCCTTATACATACAAATATGCAACTACAAATGCATAATCACACACACACCACACATTACCATGGGTAGGACCCCTCTGAAACCTGCTCTTGCCACAAGATGAGGATATGGTAGACCTACAAGTCAACAGTACAAATAAGGGAAAGGGGTGGATACAATGGGACTACAAGCGAACAGTGCAAATAAGGGGAGGGATGATATCACAAGGATCCTTGGAAGTAGTTCACTATACATAAAGTGTGTAATTTGTGGCAAATTAAAAGGTGTGAAAAGAGTGCTGTATGTGAGAAGTTGCTGTTCACATCTGACTAGCAAACAAGAGATACCAAGTATATCATACTGACATTCTTTTTGTTCTGGGTTTCCCTTACCATTAACAGAAAATACCCACGGAAAAAGGAAATAAGGCTAAAGTTTCTGAAAACTAAAGTTTCTGAAAACCAAAACTTTAAAAAAGTTCACTTTAAGTGCTTTAAATTGATAATAGGCAACTAAGCCACCTGCCAACTGACCTGGCGATTTTCATTCCAAACATTTTGAACCTTTCGTTTAAAAGCACTACAAGAGCTTGGCTGAGAACATTTTGGAGATTCTGTAAGTAAAGAATGTTGACTGTAGATTGTATTTGGAAGCTTCAATCACTCATAGTGTATTCTAAAAAGGAGAAGATTATTGTCATAAAGGGCTATAACACACTAGAATCTTCATCAACATTAGGGATGCAATTATAACATTTTTACTAGATCAACAAGAAGAAAGCTAAATGAAAAGGATTTTGAGGGTTTTTCAACTAAAGTAGAATAGATCTGAAAAGATTAAGGGGATTATGGTAATAACATTTCCAAGATGAAAAGCTACAACAGACTGAAGAAGAAATTTGGGAAACAGGCTTGTCATTACAGACAATAACAAGTGTCAGCATGCAGATGAGAGAGAAAAAAAAAAGGAAACTGAAAAATATACTCACAAAACATGCTTACAAAATCTAAGTGACGGAAGGACATGATAACAACCATTAGAATATGGATACCATTGGGGTAAGGATCAGTTTTAGAGAAAGTGGGGAGTTTGTGGGAAGCAAGGAATGGATCAATCAAAAGTTCTGCGTATTAAACAGGAATTAAAGATTATTCAAGAAAATAAATGACAGAAAATAATCATGAATTTTGGGGCTAAGGAAGATCAGGTGTAGTGGCTGATGCAAAGAGAGATCTGGGAGCACAGAAGCAGAGGAATATGGTAATTTAGTAAGTAAAGGTATTGGAGAGGGTTATGATGGAAATATATGCTGGAAATAGAGGACCTAATGATAGGTTTGTTTAGGTGCAAAATATTCAGAAGCAATAAATGAAAGCAAAAATGGAAATTCAAAAGGAATCAGAAGCATTAAAAAGAACAAATTACTATTGCAGAAACTAACTGAAGAATCAGCTAAGCCAAAACTGAATGAGTTTGTGGAGTGGCAGGTAGATAAATGCAAGTCACTTACAAGTTTTAGACCAGAAGGCCACACTCCAGCAAAGGGTGAAAGAGTAAATGAAAGAAGAAAAATGACTGGACAGACAAAACAGATACTGTACTAATTCTGGGGCACAGGAATCAGATGATATAGCCAAGATATAGGGGGGGGGGGGTTACCAATAAATATTACTTTTAAAATTGAGACAACCAAAATGTACTTAACCCATCTGTGGGTAGAACGAACAAGTCACAGTTAGTAATTTTTCTCTGTTCATTGGGCTAGGGCATGTATGTTATCAATTCTTGAACTGATCACCTTGGCCTCAAGGTGAAATATATGACCAATAATGCTTGAAGTGGCATCCCACACAATGTTTCCTGACACTACAGCCTCAACATTTTCAATATACTGGTCGATATATGTGATGTCAAGGATACCTGTATGAGATCTATGCCCTCATGTTGGGTAATAGTCTTTGAAACAATGTCACCCTTAACAGGAAACAGACAATACAGATGAAAACCCTTTGTAATCATATTTGTTTGAGATAAAAATACTTACAGAAATACCACAAATCTCATTACATATGCCTGAAAATACTCCTGGTGTAACTTAAGCAACAATGGCAGGAAGGAAGGAATCATGGCAGATATAAACAATGCCTCATCAGGCTAAATTGTTAACCAGTTTACTTGGAAAATCATGTTCAAATTAATCATGAAAACAAACTTTATGAGGTATCTTATGTAATATTTGAGAATATCCAACACACGCTGTCCCTTGACATCACAACTTTTGCTGTGAAAGGTTTAGACAGGCTGAAAAGCATGCTATCAGTGAATTACTCAGAGGGGTATCCATCAAGAGAGAGAGAGAGAGAGAGAGAGAGAGAGAGAGAGAGAGAGAGAGAGAGAGAGAGGAGAGAGAGAGAGAGGGAGAGAGAGAGAGAGGGAGAGAGAGAGAGAGAGAGAGAGAGAGAGAGAGAGAGAGAGAGAGAGAGAGAGAGAGAGAGAGAGAGAGAGAGAGAGAGGAGAGAGAGAGAGAGAGAGAGAGAGAGAGAGAGAGAGAGAGAGAGAGAGAGAGAGAGAGAGAGAGAGAGAGAGAGAGAGAGAGAGAGGGAGAGAGAGAGAGAGGGAGAGAGAGAGAGAGGAGAGAGAGAGAGGGGAGAGAGAGAGAGAGAGGGAGAGAGAGAGAGAGGGAGAGAGAGACAGAGGGAGAGAGAGACAGAGGGAGAGAGAGACAGAGGGAGAGAGAGATAGAGGGAGAGACAGAGAGAGAGACAGAGACAGAGAGAGACAGAGACAGAGACTAAAGAGGCCAATGAGCAGATAAACCCCATCAATACCTCAGAAGGACCAGGGATATTAAGCTGTGCTTGTGATAAGTCTGTAAGTAATGTATAAAAAAAATGCTCATGGACTGGCAGTGAACAGAGAAGAGTTGAATAATTCTAAAAAAAAAAAAAATTGGGGAACCTGAACCTGATATTGCTGAAGTGGCAAAAATATTTCACTACAAAGATCTAAAGAAGGTGACAACAAAGGAGGAGAGAGACTGACCCTCTTAGTGAAATACAATTTCGAGTTTCAAGAAATACTGATGGAAGATCCATTTAAACAGTACATATCAGGAAAAGTAATGCGAGGAAAAGCCTGAATAATCATACTGAAAACTTACACTCCCAGGAAAGTTTCATGAAGCACAATCACTATCTAAAATACAATTAAGAAAAAAACAGGATGGTGCACGGGGCAATAAGATATGCACTTCTTAGGAATGTTAAGTTTATAATAATGGTAAATCTTAATAAAAAAGAAACTGGCTGATAATGTTTAGATTATCAAGAGTGAAAAAAATAATGGAAACAAGTTTGAGTTGATAGTTAAATTTCTTGTATCAGCACATCACTTAGCACATCTTAGTCAAAGGGACTGACACACTGTTAGTATCATCTTATCCTTGGCCAGAACTTGAAAGGTATCAGGGAGCAAGATAAAAAAGTAAGGAGAGAAAACTTTTGAGAAATTAATGTAGACAACACAGGAGAGAAACTGTAACTATTTCGTAAATTTTTTGTCAGTTAATGAGCAGCAAATCATGATCAGAAATCTAACGAGAAAACCTGTACAACACAGTGAGAAAATATGCAAGGAACTGAAAGCTGTCAAAAGTGTATCACCAGCACAGGATACTACAACCTCTAACAACACAGGATACTATAACCTCTAACAACATTGAGATGGTTCAGGAAGGACTTGGAAAACACTGGCAGTATTAGTGTCTGCAAAAACAACCGAAAGGAATTTTGAACTACAGTACAAAAAGACACTGAAGGAGGATAGAGTAGCACAAAAATTGAAGAGAGCCAATGTCATGCATGCCTTAATGAAAGGAGATACAAAAATTGCATGGACCTACAGACCAATCTTTTTCCACAAGTGTTCTATGAAAAGCACCAAATCAGAAAGGAAATGTACAATTTCATGGAAAGAAAAAACTGAAAAAACTATCTCGGTGAGACATTGGCTCAAAAACAAAAATATATAAAATCCCTTACACTTCTATGAGAAAATGATCTGTTTCTGTCAAAAGCGATGAAAGATTGGACTATGTGTTCCTGGACTGTCACAAGGCATTTGACACTATCACACAAAAGGAAGGTAAAAAGAGATGGATTTTTAGGTTGGACCAAAAACTGTCTTTAATAGAAGGGAACAAAGAATTCGGAACAAAAACTGTCTTTAACAGAAGGGAACAAAGAATTCATGTCAAAGAAGAATTTCCAAAGTGGGTTGGAGGTAACCAGTTGTGTGTCATAGGGTTTGGTCTCAAGACTGTTCCTACTTTTGATCTATGTAAATGATCTGCCAGCTGAAATGGACTCATATTCAAACATGTTTGCAGCCAGGAGAGAAGTAAGGAATAATGAGCACTGCATCAGGAATTGGACTGATGGATGGTTGATGAAGTTCAGCCACAGCGAATAGTGAGATGAGGTTGGGACACGGTAAGACAAGGCTTCAGTGAAAATATAACCTAAAAGGTAACAAGCTACACAAATGTATGTGTCGGTGGGGCTTGGGGATGACTTTTTTACTTGATGTAACATTAAAACACCAAGTTAGGAAAACTGTTTGGGAGCAAACCTCACTTAACCCTTAAATGTTTGAAGTCATCATATATCAACTTAAATAATAGGCACAAGGATTCATCAGACAAGCGTCAATGTTTGCAGGCCTGGAGTCATCACATGAAGACTTGCACCCCAAATCCTAGTTCTCACTTTCATCATTAACATATACTGAACTCACCAATAATTTGCCATCTGTATCGTTGCCAAGTATCTCTTGGTCAATAAAGGGGATTACAGAAACAACCACTCTCTAGAAGTAATCTAAAGTGTAAATTTATGGGTATGTAAATGTGCAAAAACTCAGTATACATATATGTGAGTATCTAAATATGAAATCATGTACAACTGCTCTAAAATTAGTAGCAGGGAACAGACCCCAATCTATCTTTCCATCCAGGGCCTAAAACAGCTTAACCAATATCAAGAAATCTGCACACATGTCCATGTCACAAATTTGACTATACTTTCATAACTTAAGGGCAATAAGATGATATATAAACATATATATTTGTGGCAGGGGTGTGTGATGTCTCCATGGTTGTTTAATTTGTTTATGGATGGGGTTGTTAGGGAGGTGAATGCAAGAGTTTTGGAAAGAGGGGCAAGTATGAAGTCTGTTGGGGATGAGAGGGCTTGGGAAGTGAGTCAGTGGTTGTTCGCTGATGATACAGCGCTGGTGGCTGATTCATGTAAGAAACTGCAGAAGCTGGTGACTGAGTTTGGTAAAGTGTGTGAAAGAAGAAAGTTAAGAGTAAATGTGAATAAGAGCAAGGTTATTAGGTACAGTAGGGTTGAGGGTCAAGTCAATTGGGAGGTAAGTTTGAAGGGAGAAAAACTGGAGGAAGTAAAGTGTTTTAGATATCTGGGAGTGGATCTGGCAGCGGATGGAACCATGGAAGCGGAAGTGAATCATACGGTGGGGGAGGGGGCGAAAATCCTGGGAGCCTTGAAGAATGTTTGGAAGTTGAGAACATTATCTCGGAAAGCAAAAATGGGTATATTTGAAGGAATAGTGGTTCCAACAATGTTGTATGGTTGCGAGGTGTGGGCTATGGATAGAGTTGTGCGCAGGAGGGTGGATGTGCTGGAAATGAGATGTTTGAGGACAATGTGTGGTGTGAGGTGGTTTGATCGAGTAAGTAACGTAAGGGTAAGAGAGATGTGTGGAAATAAAAAGAGCGTGGTTGAGAGAGCAGAAGAGGGTGTTTTGAAATGGTTTGGGCACATGGAGAGAATGAGTGAGGAAAGATTGACCAAGAGGATATATGTGTCGGAGGTGGAGGGAACGAGGAGAAGTGGGAGACCAAATTGGAGGTGGAAAGATGGAATGAAAAAGATTTTGTGTGATCGGGGCCTGAACATGCAGGAGGGTGAAAGGAGGGCAAGGAACAGAGTGAATTGGATCGATGTGGTATACCGGGGTCGACGTGCTGTCAATGGATTGAATCAGGGCATGTGAAGCGTCTGGGGTAAACCATGGAAAGTTGTGTGGGGCCTGGATGTGGAAAGGGAGCTGTGGTTTCGGGCATTATTACATGACAGCTAGAGACTGCGTGTGAACGAATGGGGCCTCTGTTGTCTTTTCCTAGCGCTACCTTGCACACATGAGGCGGGAGGGGGATGTTATTCCATGTGTGGCGAAGTGGCGATGGGAATAAATAAAGGCAGACAGTATGAATTATGTACATGTGTATATATGTATATGTCTGTGTGTGTATATATATGTGTACATTGAGATGTATAGGTATGTATATTTGCGTGTGTGGACGTGTATGTATATACATGTGTATGGGGGTGGGTTGGGCCATTTCTTTCGTCTGTTTCCTTGCGCTACCTCACAAACACGGGAGACAGCGACAAAGCAAAATAAAAAATAATAAATAATAATATGTCTTTTCACATACATATTTGCAATTTCCTGTGTTTGCGAGGTACCGTCAAGAACAGATGTTTGAGCTTTAGAAGGAAGAATCCTCACTTGGTTCCCTTCTCTGTTCCTTCTTTTGGAAAAGTAATGAAGGAGGGGAGGATTTCCAGCCCTCTGCTCCCACCCCTTTTTGTCGCTTTCTACAACACACAAGGAATACATGGGAAGAGTGAATGTGAATAAGAGCAAGGTTATTAGGTTCAGTAGGGTTGAGGGACAAGTTAAGTGGAATGTAAGTTTGCATGGAGAAACATTGGAGGAAGTGAAGTGTTTTAGATATCTAAGAGTGGACTTAGTAGCGAATGGAACCATGGGTGGAAGCAAGTCACAGGGTGGGGGAGAGGACAATGGTTCTGGGAGCGATGAAGAATGTGTGGAAAGAAAGAAAGTTATCTTGGAGAGCAAAAATGGGTATGTCTCAAGGAATAGTAGTTCTAACAATGTTATATGATTGCAAGGCATGGGCTATAGATAGGGAGGAGGGTGGATGTGTTGGAAAAGAAATGTTTGAGGACCATATGTGGTGCGAGGGGGTCTGACCGAGTAAGTAATGAAAGGGTAAGAGAGATGTGTCGAAATAAATAGTGTGATTGAGGGAGCAGAAGAGGGTGCGTTGAAATGGTTTGGACATATGGAGAGAATCTGTGAGAAAAGATTGACAAAGAGGTGTCAGAGGTGGAAGGTACAAGGAGAAGCAGGAGACCAAATTGGATATGAAAGGATGGAGTGAAAAAGATTTTGAGCAATCGGGCCCAGAACATACAGGAGGGTGGGAGGTGTGCAAGGAATAGAGTGAATTGAAACGATGAAGTATATTGGGGTCAACGTGCTGTTAATGGACTGAATCAGGGCATGTGAAACGTCTGGGGTAAACCATGGAAAGGTCTGTGGGGCCTGGCTGTGGAGAGGGAGTTGCGATTTTAGTGCATTATACATGACATCTAGAGACTGAATGTGAACCAAAGTGGCCTTTTTTTGTCTGTTTTCCTGGCACTACCTCCCTGAAGCATGGGGTAGCGATGCTGTTCTCTGTGGGGTGGGGTAGCACCAGGAATGGTTGATGGCAAGCAAGTATGAATATGTACATGTGTATATGTTGATATGTATATGTATATGTAGCATGTGTGGAAGTTTATGCATATATATATATATATATATATATATATATATATATATATATATATATATATATATATATATATATATATATATATATATATATATATGTGCATATGAGTGGATGGGCCATTCTTTGTCTGTTTCCTGGGGCTACCTCACTGACACAGGAAACGGTGATCAGGTATAATAAAAGAGAAAAAATAATACATACATACTTAATATCATACATAATTGCTGTTTCCCACGTCACCGAGGTAGCGCCAGGAAACAGACAAAGAATGGCCCATCCACCCATATACAAACATATATACAAAAGTGCCCACATATGCACACATACATACATAAACATATCAACATATAAATACACGTATGCAGACATTACATACATACACATGTACATATTCATACTTGTTTGCCTTCATCCATTTCTGGCGCTACCCCATCCCACAGGAAAACAGATCACTATCCCCTGCTTCAGTGACAGAGTGCCAGGAAAACAGACAAAAAGATGTCACATTTGATCACACTCACTCTCTAGCTGTCATGTGTAATGCACCAAAACCACAGCTCCCTATCCACATCCAGGCCCCACAGACCTTTCCATGGTTTACCCCAAATTCTTCACTTGCCCTGGTCCAGTTCACTGACAGCACGTCAACCCTGGTATACCACATCATTCCAATTTACTCTATTCCTTGCATGCCTCTCATCTACTGTATGTTCAGGCCCCGATCACTCAAAATCGTTTTCACTCCATCCTTCCACCTCCAATTTGGTCTCCCACATCTACTTCTTCCCTCCACCTCTGACACATATATCCTCTTTGTCAATCTTTCCTCATTCATTCTCTCCATATGTCCAAGCCATTTAAACACACCCTCTTCTGCTCTCTCAATCATACTCTTTTTATTTCCACACATCTCTCTTACCCTTACATTACTTACTCAATCAAACCACCTCACACCACATATTGTCTTTAAACACTTCATTTCCAAAACATTCACCCTCCTCCATACAACCCTATCTATAGCCCATGCCTCGCAACCATATAACATTGTTGGAACTACTATTCCTTCAAACATAACCATTTTTGCTCTCCAAGATAATGTTCTCTCCTTCCACACATTCTTCATTGCTCTCAGAGCCTTCTCCCCCTCCTCAACCCTATGACTTGCTTCCATTTCCATGGTTCTATCTGCTACTAAATCCACCCCAGATATCTAAAACACTTCACTTTCTCCAATTTTTCCCCATTCAAACTCACATTCCAATTAACTTGTCCCTCAACCCTATTGTCAACCTTGCTATTATTCATATTTACTCTCAACTCTCTCCTTCCACAAACTTTTCCAAACTCAGTCACTAACCTCTGCAGTTTCTCACACGAATCTGCCACTAGAGCTATATCATCGGCGAACAACAACTGACTCACTTCCCAGGCACTCTCATCCACAAAAGACTGCATACTCACCCCTCTCTCCAAAACTCTTACATTTACCTCCCTAAAAACCCCATCCATAAAAAATAAAACAACCATAAGGACATTACACACCCCTGCCACATGCTGACATTCACTGGGAACCAATCAATCTCCTCTCTTCCTACTCATACACATGAATTATATCCTTGGTAAAAATTTTTCACTCTTCTAGGAACTTACCTCCCGCACCATACACTCTTAAAACCTTCCACAAACCATCTCTATCAACCCTATCATATGCCTTCTTCAGATCCAAAAATGCTACATACAAATCCATTTGTTTTTCTAAGTATTTCTCACATATATTCTTCAAAGCAAGCACCTGATCTAAACATCCTCTACACTTCAGAAACCACACTACTCTTCCCCAATCTGATGCTCTGTACATGCCTTCACCCTTGCAATCAATACCTTCCCATATAATTTCCCAAGAATACTCAGCAAACGCGCACTCACCTTTATCCCCTTTGCCTTTGTACAATGGCATTATGCATGCACTCCGCCAATCCCCACTTCACCATGGTCCATACATAGGTGCAATATCCTTACCAACCAATCAACAAAACAGTCACCCCCCCCCTTTTTTAATAAATTCCTCTGCAATACCATTCAAACCTGCCGCCTTGCTGGATTCCATTTTCCGCAAAGCTTTCATTACCTCTCCTCTCTTCATCAAAACTTTCTCCTTGATCCTTTCACTTAGCACACCATCCCGACGCTTCACATGCCCTGATTCAATCCACTGACAGCACGTCAACCCCGGTATACCACATCGATCCAATTCACTCTATTCCTTGCCCTCCTTTCACCCTCCTGCATGTTCAGGCCCCGATCACACAAAATCTTTTTCACTCCATCTTTCCACCTCAAATTTGGTCTCCCACTTCTCCTCGTTCCCTCCACCTCCGACACATATATCCTCTTGGTCAATCTTTCCTCACTCATTCTCTCCATGTGCCCAAACCATTTCAAAACACCCTCTTCTGCTCTCTCAACCACGCTCTTTTTATTCCACACATCTCTCTTACCCTTACGTTACTTACTCGATCAAACCACCTCACACCACACATTGTCCTCAAACATCTCATTTCCAGCACATCCATCCTCCTGCGCACAACTCTATCCATAGCCCACGCTTCGCAACCATACAACATTGTTGGAACCACTATTCCTTCAAACATACCCATTTTTGCTCGCCGAGATAATGTTCTCGACTTCCACACATACTTCAAGGCTCCAAGGATTTTCGCCCCCCTCCCCCACCCTATGATCCACTTTCGCTTCCATGGTTCCATCTGCTGCCAGATCCACTCCCAGATATCTAAAACACTTTACTTCCTCCAGTTTTTCTCCATTCAAACTTACCTCCCAATTGACTTGACCCTCAACCCTACTGTACCTAATAACCTTGCTCTTATTCACATTTACTCTTAACGTTCTTCTTTCACACACTTTACCAAACTCAGTCACCAGCTTCTTCAGTTTCTCACATGAATCAGCCACCAGCGCTGTATCATCAGCGAACAACAACTGAGTCACTTCCCAAGCTCTCTCATCCCCAACAGACTTCATACTTGCCCCTCTTTTCAAAACTCTTGCATTTACCTCCCTAACAACCCCATCCATAAACAAATTAAACAACCATGGAGACATCACACACCCCTGCCGCAAACCTACATTCACTGAGAACCAATCACTTTCCTCTCTTCCTACACGTACACATGCCATACATCCTCGATAAAAACTTTTCACTGCTTCTAACAACTTGCCTCCCACACCACATATTCTTAATACCTTCCACAGAGCATCTCTATCAACTCTTTCATATGCCTTCTCCAGATCCATAAATGCTACATACAAATCAATTTGTATATATCTATGTATATATGTATATATGAATGTGTTTGATGATAGAGTGGCAGATATAAGGTGTTTTGGTCGAGGTGGTGTGCAAAGTGAGAGGGTTAGGGAAAATGATTTGGTAAACAGAGAAGAGGTAGTAAAATCTTTGCGGAAGATGAAAGCCGGCAAGGCAGCAGGTTTGGATGGTATTGCACTGGAATTTATTAAAAAAGGGGGTGACTGTATTATTGAGTGGTTGGTAAGGTTATTCAATGTATGTATGACTCATGGTGAGGTGCCTGAGGATTGGCGGAATGCGTGCATAGTGCCATTGTACAAAGGCAAAGGGGATAAGAGTGAGTGCTCAAATTACAAAGGAATAAGTTTGTTGAGTATTCCTGGTAAATTATATGGGAGGGTATTGATTGAGAGGGTGAAGGCATGTACAGAGCATCAGATTGGGGAAGAGCAGTGTGGTTTCAGAAGTGGTAGAGGATGTGTGGATCAGGTGTTTGCTTTGAAGAATGTATGTGAGAAATACTTAGAAAAGCAAATGGATTTGTATGTAGCATTTATGGATCTGGAGAAGGCATATGATAGAGTTGATAGAGATACTCTGTGGAAGGTATTAAGAATATATGGTGTGGGAGGAAAGTTGTTAGAAGCAGTGAAAAGTTTTTATCGAGGATGTAAGGCATGTGTACGTTTAGGAAGAGAGGAAAGTGATTGGTTCTCAGTGAATGTAGGTTTGCGGCAGGAGTGTGTGATGTCTCCATGGTTGTTTAATTTGTTTATGGATGGGGTTGTTAGGGAGGTAAATGCAAGTTTTGGAAAGAGGGGCAGGTATAAAGTCTGTTGGGGATGAGAGAGCTTGGGAAGTGAGTCAGTTGTTGTTCGCTGATGATACAGCGCTGGTGGCTGATTCATGTGAGAAACTGCAGAAGCTGGTGACTGAGTTTGGTAAAGTGTGTGGAAGAAGAAAGTTAAGAGTAAATGTGAATAAGAGCAAGGTTATTAGGTACAGTAGGGTTGAGGGTCAAGTCAATTGGGAGGTGAGTTTGAATGGAGAAAAACTGGAGGAAGTGAAGTGTTTTAGATATCTGGGAGTGGATCTGGCAGCGGATGGAATCATGGAAGCGGAAGTGGATCATAGGGTGGGGGAGGGGGCGAAAATTCTGGGAGCCTTGAAGAATGTGTGGAAGTCGAGAACATTATCTCGGAAAGCAAAAATGGGTATGTTTGAAGGAATAGTGGTTCCAACAATGTTGTATGGTTGCGAGGCGTGGGCTATGGATAGAGTTGTGCGCAGGAGGATGGATGTGCTGGAAATGAGATGTTTGAGGACAATGTGTGGTGTGAGGTGGTTTGATCGAGTGAGTAACGTAAGGGTAAGAGAGATGTGTGGAAATAAAAAGAGCGTGGTTGAGAGAGCAGAAGAGGGTGTTTTGAAGTGGTTTGGGCACATGGAGAGAATGAGTGAGGAAAGATTGACCAAGAGGATATATGTGTCGGAGGTGGAGGGAACGAGGAGAAGAGGGAGACCAAATTGGAGGTGGAAAGACGGAGTGAAAAAGATTTTGTGTGATCGGGGCCTGAACATGCAGGAGGGTGAAAGGAGGGCAAGGAATAGAGTGAATTGGAGTGATGTGGTATACCGGGGTTGACGTGCTGTCAGTGGATTGAATCAAGGCACGTGAAGCGTCTGGGGTAAACCATGGAAAGCTGTGTAGGTATGTATATTTGCGTGTGTGGACGTATGTATATACATGTGTATGGGGGGGGTAGGGCCATTTCTTTCGTCTGTTTCCTTGCGCTACCTCGCAAACGCGGGAGACAGCGACAAAGTATAATAAATATAAATAAATATATATATATATATTTTTTATTATTATTCTTTTTTTATTATATATATATATATATATATATATATATATATATATATATATATATATATATATATATATATATATATATATATCTGGGGACAGGGGAAAAAGAATACTTCCCACGTATTCCCTGCATGTCGTAGAAGACGACTAAAAGGGGAGGGAGAGGGTGGCTGGAAATTCTCCCCTCTCATTTTCTTTTTTTTTTTAATTTTCCAAAAGAAGGAACAGAGAAGGGGGCCAGGTGAGGATATTCCCTTAAAGGCCCAGTCCTCTGTTCTTAACGCTACCTCGCTAACGCGGGAAATGGCGAATAGTTTGAAAGAAAAGAAATATATATATATATATATTTTTTTTTTTTTTTTTTTTTTTTTTTTATACTTTGTCGCTGTCTCCCGCGTTTGCGAGGTAGCGCAAGGAAACAGACGAAAGAAATGGCCCAACCCCCCCCCCCATACACATGTACATACACACGTCCACACACGCAAATATACATACCTACACAGCTTTCCATGGTTTACCCCAGACGCTTCACATGCCTTGCTTCAATCCACTGACAGCACGTCAACCCCTGTATACCACATGACTCCAATTCACTCTATTTCTTGCCCTCCTTTCACCCTCCTGCATGTTCAGGCCCCGATCACACAAAATCTTTTTCACTCCATCTTTCCACCTCCAATTTGGTCTCCCTCTTCTCCTCGTTCCCTCCACCTCCGACACATATATCCTCTTGGTCAATCTCTCCTCACTCATTCTCTCCATGTGCCCAAACCATTTCAAAACACCCTCTTCTGCTCTCTCAACCACGCTCTTTTTATTTCCACACATCTCTCTTACCCTTACGTTACTTACTCGATCAAACCACCTCACACCACACATTGTCCTCAAACATCTCATTTCCAGCACATCCATCCTCCTGCGCACAACTCTATCCATAGCCCACGCTCGCAACCATACAACATTGTTGGAACCACTATTCCTTCAAACATACCCATTTTTGCTTCGCCGAGATAATGTTCTCGACTTCCACACATTCTTCAAGGCTCCAAGATTTTCGCCCCCCTCCCCCACCCTATGATCCACTTCCGCTTCCATGGTTCCATCCGCTGCCAGATCCACTCCCAGATATCTAAAACACTTCACTTCCTCCAGTTTTTCTCCATTCAAACTTACCTCCCAATTGACTTGACCCTCAACCCTACTGTACCTAATAACCTTGCTCTTATTCACATTTACTCTTAACTTTCTTCTTTCACACACTTTACCAAACTCAGTCACCAGCTTCTTCAGTTTCTCACATGAATCAGCCACCAGCGCTGTATCATCAGCGAACAACAACTGAGTCACTTCCCAAGCTCTCTCATCCCCAACAGACTTCATACTTGCCCCTCTTTCAAAACTCTTGCATTTACCTCCCTAACAACCCCATCCATAAACAAATTAAACAACCATGGAGACATCACACACCCCTGCCGCAAACCTACATTCACTGAGAACCAATCACTTTCCTCTCTTCCTACACGTACACATGCCATACATCCTCGATAAAAACTTTTCACTGCTTCTAACAACTTGCCTCCCACACCACATATTCTTAATACCTTCCACAGAGCATCTCTATCAACTCTTTCATATGCCTTCTCCAGATCCATAAATGCTACATACAAATCAATTTGTATATATCTATGTATATATGTATATATGAATGTGTTTGATGATAGAGTGGCAGATATAAGGTGTTTTGGTCGAGGTGGTGTGCAAAGTGAGAGGGTTAGGGAAAATGATTTGGTAAACAGAGAAGAGGTAGTAAAAGCTTTGCGGAAGATGAAAGCCGGCAAGGCAGCAGGTTTGGATGGTATTGCACTGGAATTTATTAAAAAAGGGGGTGACTGTATTATTGAGTGGTTGGTAAGGTTATTCAATGTATGTATGACTCATGGTGAGGTGCCTGAGGATTGGCGGAATGCGTGCATAGTGCCATTGTACAAAGGCAAAGGGGATAAGAGTGAGTGCTCAAATTACAAAGGAATAAGTTTGTTGAGTATTCCTGGTAAATTATATGGGAGGGTATTGATTGAGAGGGTGAAGGCATGTACAGAGCATCAGATTGGGGAAGAGCAGTGTGGTTTCAGAAGTGGTAGAGGATGTGTGGATCAGGTGTTTGCTTTGAAGAATGTATGTGAGAAATACTTAGAAAAGCAAATGGATTTGTATGTAGCATTTATGGATCTGGAGAAGGCATATGATAGAGTTGATAGAGATACTCTGTGGAAGGTATTAAGAATATATGGTGTGGGAGGAAAGTTGTTAGAAGCAGTGAAAAGTTTTTATCGAGGATGTAAGGCATGTGTACGTGTAGGAAGAGAGGAAAGTGATTGGTTCTCAGTGAATGTAGGTTTGCGGCAGGAGTGTGTGATGTCTCCATGGTTGTTTAATTTGTTTATGGATGGGGTTGTTAGGGAGGTAAATGCAAGTTTTGGAAAGAGGGGCAGGTATAAAGTCTGTTGGGGATGAGAGAGCTTGGGAAGTGAGTCAGTTGTTGTTCGCTGATGATACAGCGCTGGTGGCTGATTCATGTGAGAAACTGCAGAAGCTGGTGACTGAGTTTGGTAAAGTGTGTGGAAGAAGAAAGTTAAGAGTAAATGTGAATAAGAGCAAGGTTATTAGGTACAGTAGGGTTAAGGTTCAAGTCAATTGGGAGGTGAGTTTGAATGGAGAAAAACTGGAGGAAGTGAAGTGTTTTAGATATCTGGGAGTGGATCTGGCAGCGGATGGAATCATGGAAGCGGAAGTGGATCATAGGGTGGGGGAGGGGGCGAAAATTCTGGGAGCCTTGAAGAATGTGTGGAAGTCGAGAACATTATCTCGGAAAGCAAAAATGGGTATGTTTGAAGGAATAGTGGTTCCAACAATGTTGTATGGTTGCGAGGCGTGGGCTATGGATAGAGTTGTGCGCAGGAGGATGGATGTGCTGGAAATGAGATGTTTGAGGACAATGTGTGGTGTGAGGTGGTTTGATCGAGTGAGTAACGTAAGGGTAAGAGAGATGTGTGGAAATAAAAAGAGCGTGGTTGAGAGAGCAGAAGAGGGTGTTTTGAAGTGGTTTGGGCACATGGAGAGAATGAGTGAGGAAAGATTGACCAAGAGGATATATGTGTCGGAGGTGGAGGGAACGAGGAGAAGAGGGAGACCAAATTGGAGGTGGAAAGACGGAGTGAAAAAGATTTTGTGTGATCGGGGCCTGAACATGCAGGAGGGTGAAAGGAGGGCAAGGAATAGAGTGAATTGGAGTGATGTGGTATACCGGGGTTGACGTGCTGTCAGTGGATTGAATCAAGGCACGTGAAGCGTCTGGGGTAAACCATGGAAAGCTGTGTAGGTATGTATATTTGCGTGTGTGGACGTATGTATATACATGTGTATGGGGGGGTAGGGCCATTTCTTTCGTCTGTTTCCTTGCGCTACCTCGCAAACGCGGGAGACAGCGACAAAGTATAATAAATATAAATAAATATATATATATATATATTTTTTATTATTATTCTTTTTTTATTATATATATATATATTGATAGAGATGCTCTGTGGAAGGTATTAAGAATATATGGTGTGGGAGGCAAGTTGTTAGAAGCAGTGAAAAGTTTTTATCGAGGATGTAAGGCATGTGTACGTGTAGGAAGAGAGGAAAGTGATTGGTTCTCAGTGAATGTAGGTTTGCGGCAGGGGTGTGTGATGTCTCCATGGTTGTTTAATTTGTTTATGGATGGGGTTGTAAAGGAGGTAAATGCAAGAGTCCTGGAAAGAGGGGCAAGTATGAAGTCTGTTGGGGATGAGAGAGCTTGGGAAGTGAGTCAATTGTTGTTCGCTGATGATACAGCGCTGGTGGCTGATTCATGTGAGAAACTGCAGAAGCTGGTGACTGAGTTTGGTAAAGTGTGTGGAAGAAGAAAGTTGAGAGTAAATGTGAATAAGAGCAAGGTTATTAGGTACAGTAGGGGTGAGGGTCAAGTCAATTGGGAGGTGAGTTTGAATGGAGAAAAACTGGAGGAAGTGAAGTGTTTTAGATATCTGGGAGTGGATCTGTCAGCGGATGGAACCATGGAAGCGGAAGTGGATCATAGGGTGGGGGAGGGGGCGAAAATTTTGGGAGCCTTGAAAAATGTGTGGAAGTCGAGAACATTATCTCGGAAAGCAAAAATGGGTATGTTTGAGGGAATAGTGGTTCCAACAATGCTGTATGGTTGCGAGGCGTGGGCTATGGATAGAGATGTGCGCAGGAGGATGGATGTGCTGGAAATGAGATGTTTGAGGACAATGTGTGGTGTGAGGTGGTTTGATCGAGTAAGTAACGTAAGGGTAAGAGAGATGTGTGGAAATAAAAAGAGCGTGGTCGAGAGAGCAGAAGAGGGTGTTTTGAAATGGTTTGGGCACATGGAGAGAATGAGTGAGGAGAGATTGACCAAGAGGATATATGTGTCGGAGGTGGAGGGAACGAGGAGAAGAGGGAGACCAAATTGGAGGTGGAAAGATGGAGTGAAAAAGATTTTGTGTGATCGGGGCCTGAACATGCAGGAGGGTGAAAGGAGGGCTAGAAATAGAGTGAATTGGAGTCATGTGGTATACAGGGGTTGACGTGCTGTCAGTGGATTGAAGCAAGGCATGTGAAGCGTCTGGGGTAAACCATGGAAAGCTGTGTAGGTATGTATATTTGCGTGTCTGGACGTGTGTATGTACATGTGTATGGGGGGGGGGGTTGGGCCATTTCTTTCGTCTGTTTCCTTGCGCTACCTCGCAAACGCGGGAGACAGCGACAAAGTATAAAAAAAAAAAAAAAAAAAAAAAAAATATATATATATATATATATATATATATATATATATATATATATATATATATATATATCTGGGGACAGGGGAAAAAGAATACTTCCCACGTATTCCCTGCATGTCGTAGAAGACGACTAAAAGGGGAGGGAGAGGGTGGCTGGAAATTCTCCCCTCTCATTTTCTTTTTTTTTTTAATTTTCCAAAAGAAGGAACAGAGAAGGGGGCCAGGTGAGGATATTCCCTTAAAGGCCCAGTCCTCTGTTCTTAACGCTACCTCGCTAACGCGGGAAATGGCGA
The DNA here is from genome assembly GCF_036320965.1 of Panulirus ornatus. Taxonomy (NCBI): domain Eukaryota; kingdom Metazoa; phylum Arthropoda; class Malacostraca; order Decapoda; family Palinuridae; genus Panulirus; species Panulirus ornatus. The sequence goes on from NC_092282.1 coordinate 14,502,112, forward strand.
ATAGTTTGAAAGAAAAGAAATATATATATATATATATATATATATATATATATATATATATATATATATATATATATATATATATATTTTATTTTTTATATATATGTATATATATATGTATATGTATATGTATATATGTATATGTATATATGTATATATATATATCCCTGGGGATAGGGGAGATAGAAGAGAAAGAATACTTCTCACGCATTCCTCATGTGTCGTAGAAGGCGACTAAAGGGGATGGGAGTGGGGAGCTGGAAACCCTCCCCTCCTTGTATTTCAACTTTCTAAAAGGGGAAACAGAAGGAGTCACGCAGAGAGTGCTCATCCTCCTCGAAGGCTCAGATTGGGGTGTCTAAATGTGTGTGGATGTAACCAAGATGAGAAAAAAGGAGAGATAGGTAGTATGTTTCAGGAAAGGAGCCTAGATGTTTTGGCTCTGAGTAAAACGAAGCTCAAGGGTTATGGGGAAGAGTGGTTTGGGAATGTCTTGCGAGTAAAGTCAGGGGTTAGTGAAAGGACAAGAGCAAGGGAAGGAGTAGCACTACTCCTGAAACATGAGTGGTGGGAGTATGTGATAGAGTGCAAGAAAGTAAACTCTAGATTGATATGGACAAAACTGAAAGTGGATGGAGAGAGATGGGTGATTATTGGTGCATATGCACCAGGGCATGAGAAGAAAGATCATGAGAGGCAAGTGTTTTGGGAGCAGCTGAATGAGTATGTCAGTAGTTTTGATGCACGAGACCGGGTTATAGTGATGGGTGATTTGAATGCAAAGGTGAGTAATGTGGCAGTTGAGGAAATAATTGGTGTACATGGGGTGTTCAGTGTTGTAAATGGAAATGGTGAAGAGCTTGTAGATTTATGTGCTGAAAAAGAACTGATGATTGGAAATGCCTGGTTTAAAAAGAGAGATATACATAAGCATACGTATGTAAGTAGGAGAGATGGCCAAAGAGCGTTATTGGATTATGTGTTATTGATAGGCGACCGAAAGAGAGACTTTTGGATGTTAATGTGCTGAGAGGTGCAACTGGAGGGATGTCTGCTCAATATCTTGTGAAGGCAAAGGTGAAGATTTGTAGAGGTTTTTAGAAAGGAAGAGAAAATGTTGGGGGGAAGAGAGTGGTGAGAGTAAGTGATCTTGGGAAGGAGACTTGTGTGAGGAAGTACCAGGAGAGACTGAGTACAGAATTGAAAAAGGAGAGAACCAAGGAAGTATGCTTGTGGTATGAGAAGAGTGGGAGGTGGGCAGATTAGAAAGGGTAGTGAGTGGTGGGATGAAGAAGTAAGATTATTAGTGAAAGAGAAGAGAGAGGCATTTGGATGATTTTTGCAGGGAAATAATGCAAATGAGTGGGAGATGTATAAAAGAAAGAGGCAGGAGGTCAAGAGAAAGGTGCAAGAGGCAAAAAAGAGGGCAAATAAGAATTGAGGTGAGAGAGTATCATTAAATTTTAGGGAGCATAAAAAGATGTTTTGGAAGGAGGTAAATAAAGTGCGTAAGACATGGGAACAAATGGGAACTTCAGTGAAGGGGGCTAATGGGGAGGTGATAACAAGTAGAGGTGATGTGAGAAGGAGATGGAGTGAGTATTCTCAAGGTCTGTTGAATGTGCTTGATAGAATGGCAGTTATAGGGTGTTTTGGTCGAGGTGGTGTGCAAAGTGAGAGGGTTAGGGAAAATGATTTGGTAAACAGAGAAGAGGTAGTAAAAGCTTTGTGGAAGATGAATGCCAATAAGGCAGTGGGTTTGGATGGTACTGCAGTGGAATTTATTAAAAAAGGGGGTGACTGTACTGTTGAGTGGTTGGTAAGGTTATTTAATGTATGTATGACTCATGGTGAGATGCCTGAGGACTGGCAAAATGCTTGCATAGTGCCATTGTACAAAGGCAAAGGGGATAAGAGTGAGTGCTCCAATTACAGAGGTATAAGTTTGTTGAGTATTCCTGGGAAACTATATGGGAGGGTATTGATTGAGAGGGTGAAGGAATATACAGAGCATCAGATTGGGGAAGAGCAGTGTGGTTTAAGAAGTTTTAGAGGATGTGTGGATCAGGTGTTTGCTTTGAGGAATGTATGTGAGAAATACTTAGAAAAGCAAATGGATTTGTATGTAGCATTTATGGATCTGGAGAGGCATATCATAAAGTTGATAGAGATGCTCTGTGGAAGGTATTAAGAATATATGATGTGGGAGGCAACTTGTTAGAAGCAGTGAAAAGTTTTTATTGAGGATGTAAGGCATTTGTACATGTAGGAAGAGAGGAAAGTGATTGGTTTGCAGTGAATGTTGGTTTCCGGCAGGGGTGCGTGATGCCTCCATGGTTGTTTAATTTGTTTATGGATGGGGTTGTTAGGGAGGTGAATGCAAGAGTTTTGGAAAGAGGGGCAAGTATGCAGTCTGTTGTGGATGAGAGAGCTTGGGAAGTGAGTCAGTTGTTGTTCGCTGATGATACAGCGCTGGTGGCTGATTCGTGTGAGAAACTGCAGAAGCTGGTGACTGAGTTTGGTAAAGTGTGTGTGTGAAAAAAGAAAGCTGAGAGTAAATGTGAATAAGAGCAAGGTTATTAGGTACAGTAGGGTGGAGGGACAAGTCAATTGGGAGGTAAGTTTGAATGGAGAAAAACTGGAGGAAGTGAAGTGTTTTAGATATCTGGGAGTGGATTTGGCAGTGGATGGAACCATGGAAGCGGAAGCGAATCACAGGGTGGGGGAGGGGGCAAAAGTTCTAGGAGCGTTGAAGAATGTGTGGAAGTCGAGAACATTATCTTGGAAAGCAAAAATGGCTGTTTGAAGGAATAGTGGTTCCAACAATGTTATATGGTTGCGAGGTGTGGGCTATAGATAGAGTTGTGCGGAGGAGGGGGGATGTGCTGGAAATGAGATGTTCGAGGACAATATGTGGTGTGAGGTGGTTTGATCGAGTAAGTAATGAAAAAGTAAGAGAGATGTGTGGTAATAAAAAGAGTGTGGTTGAGAGAGCAGAAGAGGGTGTTTTGAAATAGTTTGGTCACATGGAAAGAATGAGTTAGGAAAGATTGACCATGAGGATATGTGTGTCAGAGGTGGAGGGAACGAGGAGAAGTGGGAGACCAAACTGGAGGCGGAAAGATGGAGTGAAAAAGATTCTGAGTGATCGGGGCCTAAACGTTTAATGCAGGAGGGTGAAAGGTGTGCAAGGAATAGAGTGAATTGGAACAATGTGGTATACCGCAGTCGACATGCTGTCAATGGATTGAACCATGTGAAGCGTCTGGGGTAAACCATGGAAAGTTTTGTGGGGCCTGGATGTGGAAAGGGAGCTTTGGTTTCGGTGTATTATACATGACAGCTAGAGACTGAGTATGAATGAATGTGGCCTTTGTTGTCTTTTCCTAGCGCTACCACACGCACATGCGGGGGAAGGGGGTTTTCATTTCATGTGTGGCAGGGTGGCGATGGAAATGAATAAGGGCAGCCAGTATGAATTATGTACATCTGTGTGTGTGTATATATGTATACGTTGTATACATTGAGATGTATAGATATGTATATGTGCTGTGTGTGGACATGTATATATATACATGTGTATGTGGATGGGTTGGGCCATTCTTTCATCTGTTTCCTTGCGCTACCTCGCTAACGCGGGAGACAGCGACAAAGTATAATAAATAAATAAATAAATAACACTGAAATGTACAGGTATGTATATGTGCATGTGTGGACGTGTATGTATATACATGTGTATGTGGGTTGGTTGGGCCATTTTTTTCATCTGTTTCCTTGTGCTACCTCACTAATGCGGGAGACAGCAACGAAGTATAATGAAAAAAAAATTAAAATAACAATGTAATTTTTCTATATATGTGGCACGACACGTTTTGTGAAGACAATCCACCTCATTAAGTGCCAGTATCTAACAAACTTATCTAAATCTCAACATCACAATGGAGTAACATCTATGCTAGGAGACACTGGACAGTGGTACTCTGTAGTGATGTTGATATCTATATAACTTTGTTAAGTACTGGCACCTGATGACGTGGACAATCTCCAAAAAGCATGTCCTGCTACATGTATAAACTATTACGTTAAATAAAATTATATAAACAACTGAAGTGCAATTTCACCATATATGTTTGTTTGTCTGTGTGTCTAAGTCTTGTCTATGTTACTGGACTCTGCATGCAGGAGGCTACACAGTAAGTGGAAAGTGACATTTGGTTAAGCTGTATCACTGCAGTACAGACTTGGAAAAAAATAAAATTGGAGTCCGCACTTTTCTGCTGTTGGAAGTAGTACATCCATAGGCTGCTGAAACCTTTGGAAAAAGGTCCTGGGTAACACCAGGGCTCCTCAGAAATTATATACTAATACAAAAAAAAAGGTTGAAGGTTTGTTGAATGTGTTTGATGACAGAGTGGCAGATATAGGGTGTTTTGGTCAAGGTGGTGTGCAAAGTGAGAGGGTTAGGGAAAATGACTTGGTAAACAGAGAAGAGGTAGTAAAAGCTTTGCGGAAGATGAAAGCCGGCAAGGCAGCAGGTTTGGATGGTATTGCAGTGGAATCTATTAAAAAAGGGGGTGACTGTATTGTTGACTGGTTGGTAAGGTTATTTAATGTATGTATGACTCATGGTGAGGTGCATGAGGACTGGCAGAATGCGTGCATAGTGCCATTGAGTATTCCTGGTAAATTATATGGGAGGGTATTGATTGAGAGGGTGAAGGCATGTACAGAGCATCAGATTGGGGAAGAGCAGTGTGGTTTCAGAAGTGGTAGAGGATGTGTGGATCAGGTGTTTGCTTTGAAGAATGTATGTGAGAAATACTTAGAAAAGCAAATGGATTTGTATGTAGCATTTATGGATCTGGAGAAGGCATATGATAGAGTTGATAGAGATGCTCTGTGGAAGGTATTAAGAATATATGGTGTGAGAGGCAAGTTGTTAGAAGCAGTGAAAAGTTTTTATCGAGGATGTAAGGCATGTGTACGTGTAGGAAGAGAGGAAAGTGATTGGTTCTCAGTGAATGTAGGTTTGCGGCAGGGGTGTGTGATGTCTCCATGGTTGTTTAATTTGTTTATGGATGGGGTTGTTAGGGAGGTGAATGCAAGAGTTTTGGAAAGAGGGGCAAGTATGAAGTCTGTTATGGATGAGAGAGCTTGGGAAGTGAGTCAGTTGTTGTTTGCTGATGATACAGCGCTGGTGGCTGATTCATGTGAGAAACTGCAGAAGCTGGTGACTGAGTTTGGTAAAGTGTGTGAAAGAAGAAAGTTAAGAGTAAATGTGAATAAGAGCAAGGTTATTAGGTACAGTAGGGTTGAGGGTCAAGTCAATTGGGAGGTAAGTTTGAATGGAGAAAAACTGGAGGAAGTAAAGTGTTTTAGATATCTGGGAGTGGATCTGGCAGAGGATGGAACCATGGAAGCGGAAGTGAATCATAGGGTGGGGGAGGGGGCGAAAATCCTGGGAGCCTTGAAGAATGTGTGGAAGTTGAGAACATTATCTCGGAAAGCAAAAATGGGTATGTTTGAAGGAAAAGTGGTTCCAACAATGTTGTATGGTTGCGAAGCGTGGGCTATGGATAGAGTTGTGCGCAGGAGGGTGGATGTGCTGGAAATGAGATGTTTGAGGACAATGTGTGGTGTGAGGTGGTTTGATCGAGTAAGTAATGTAAGGGTAAGAGAGATGTGTGGAAATAAAAAGAGCGTGGTTGAGAGAGCAGAAGAGGGTGTTTTGAAATGGTTTGGCCACATGGAGAGAATGAGTGAGGAAAGATTGACCAAGAGGATATATGTGTCGGAGGTGGAGGGAACGAGGAGAAGTGGGAGACCAAATTGGAGGTGGAAAGATGGAGTGAAAAAGATTTTGAGTGATTGGTGCCGGAACATGCAGGAGGGTGAAAGGCGGGCAAGGAATAGAGTGAATTGGATCGATGTGGTATACTGGGGTTGACATGCTGTCAGTGGATTGAATCAGGGCATGTGAAGCGTCTGGGGTAAACCATGGAAAGTTGTGTGGGGCCTGGATGTGGAAAGGGAGCTGTGGTTTTGGGCATTATTGCATGACAGCTAGAGACTGAGTGTGAACGAATGGGGCCTTTGATGTCTTTTCCTAGCGCTACCTCGCACACATGAGGGGGGAGGGGGATGGTATTCCATGTGTGGCGAGGTGGCGATGGGAATGAATAAAGGCAGACAGTGTGAGTTGTGTGCATGGGTATATATGTATGTGTCTGTGTGTGTATATATATGTGTACATTGAGATGTATAGGTATGTATATTTGCGTGTGTGGACGTGCATGTATATACATGTGTATGGGGGTGGGTTGGGCCATTTCTTTCATCTGTTTCCTTGCGCTACCTCGCAAACGCGGGAGACAGCAACAAAGCAAAATAAATAAATAAATAGATATAAAAAAAATGCATAAATAAATAAATGAACAAATAAACATATAAATCTATATACAACAGATAAATAAATCAATAAATACTTAAGTGAATCAATGACTAAAATTAATATACAAAACAAATATATACATAAATATTTTTTTCATACTTGTTGTCCATTTCCTACATTAGCTAAATGGGACCAGGAACAGACGAAGGAAGGCTACATTCACCTACATCAATTCTCTTGCTGCCATGAGCAAAGCATCGAAACCAAAACCCCCTATCCACAACTAGTCCCTACAGACCTTTCCCTGGTGTAGCCCAGATGCTTCACATGCCATGATTCAGTCCACTGACAGCACAGTACTCCCTGTGTACCACATCATTCCCATTCACTCTACTCCAAGTATGGTGTTCCCCCCTCTGTATGTTAAGGCCCTAGTCACTGAAAATCTTTTTCATTCCATCCTTCCACCTCCAATTTGGTCTCCGCATTATTCTTGTCCCCGCCACTTCTCTCCTATACATCCTCTTAGTCACTCTCTCCTCACTTATTCTCTCCATATGTTCAAACCATTTCAGCACATCCTCTTCAGATCTGTAAACCACACTCTTCTTATTACCAAACCTCTCTCTTACACTTTTATTACATATTCAATCACACCACCTTTCACTACATACTATCCTCAAATATTTCATTTCCAAGAAATCCAACCTTCTTCACACATCCTAATCTATAGCCCATGCATTGCATCCATACAACATTATTGGGACCAATATACTTTCAAATACACCAGTCTTGCTTTCCCAGATAAAAACCCATTTCAACATATTCCTCAATGCTCCAGGCATCTTTGCCCACTTATCCACCTTGTGACTCGCTTCACTTCCATGGTTCCATTCACTGCCATCTCCACCCCCACCTATTCCAAAATTTCTTCTTTCACACACATCCTAACCAACCTGTTCTTCTGCCCTGCTAAACTTAATAACATTGCTTTTATTCACATTTAATCTCATCTTTCTCCTTTCACACACTCTCCCAACCTCAATCACCAACTTCAGTAGTTTCTAACTCAAATTTGCCAACAGTAAAACAAAAGTGACATACCTATACATACACAGACATATAAACATATACACGTATACATATTCATACGTGTTTGCCTTTATCCATTCCTGTCGCTACCCTGCCACACAGGAAATAGCATAGAAACCCCCCACTTCAGAGGTAATGCCAAGAAAACAGACAAAAAAGGCCACAATCATTCACACTCAGTGCCCAGCTGTCATGTGTAATGCACCAAAACCACAGCTCCCTATCCACCTCCAGGCCCCACATGGTTTACCCCTGGTGCTTCACATGCCCTGGTTCAATCCACTGACAGCATGTCAATCCCGGTTTACCACATCGTTCCAATTCACTCTATTCCTTGCACACCTTTCACCCTCCTGTATGTTCAGGCTCCCATCACTCAAAATCTTTTTCACTCCACCTTTCCACCTCCAGTTGGGTCTCCCGCTTCTCCCTGTTCCCTCCACTCTGACACATAGATCCTCTCTGTCAATCTTTCCTCACTCGTTCTATCCATATGCCCAAACCATTTCAACACACCCTCTTCTGCTCTCTCAACCACACTCTTTTTATTACCATGCATCTCTCTTACCCTTTACTTACTCAATCAAATCACCTCACACCACATACTGTCCTTAAACATTTCATTTCCAACGCATCCATCCTCCTCAGTACAACCCAAACTATAGTCCATGCTTCGCAACCATATAACATTGTTGGAACTGCTATTCCTTCAAAAATACCTATTTTTGCTCTCCAAGATAAAGTTCTTTCCTTCCACACATTCTTCATTGCTCCCAGAACCTTCACCCCCTCCCCAACTGTGACTTACTTCTGCTTCCATAGTTCCATCCGCTGCTAAATCCACTCCCAGATATCCCAATTAATTTGTCCCTCAACCTTACTGATCCAAATAACCTTGCTTTTATTCACATTTACTCTCAACTTTCTCCTTTCACATGCTTTTCCAAACTATCAGCAACCTCTGTAGTTTCTCACCCAAATCAGCAACTAGAGCTGCATCATCAGCAAACAACAACTGACTCACTTCCCAAGCACTCTCATCCACAACAGACTGCATACTCACCTCTCTCCAAAACTAGCTTTTACCTCCCTAACCACCCCATCCATAAACAAATCAAATAACCATGGGAACATCACACACCCCTGCCACATACAGACATTCACTGGGAACCAATCACTCTCCTCTCTTTCTACTCGAACAGTTACGTAAACATACATGTACATACATCAATACAAAAATATATATTTCATACTTGTTCCCTGTTTCCCATGTTGGTGAGGTGCATTATGGTGCATTACTTGTAATGCACCATAACCACAGCCCCTTATCCAACTGACCTTTCCCTGGTTTTACCCTGCTGCTTCAAATGCTCTGGTTCAGTCCATTGACAGCACTTTGCCCCCAATGTATCAAATCACTTTAGTTCACTATCCAATGCACTCCTTTCATTTTCCTTCATGTTCAGGCCTTGAGTACTCAGAATCTTATTCATTCCATCTTTCCATCACCAGTTTAGCTTCCCCCTTCTCCTTGTCCCTTCCACTTCTTACACATACATCTTCATAATCAACTTCTCCTCAATCATCCTTTCCATACATCCAAACCATATCAACATACCTCCTCAGTGCTCTCAACCATACCCTTCTTATTACTACAACACTCTCTTACCCATCATATTTAATCAATCCTCCTCACACCAAAAACTGTCCTCAACTTTTCAGTCCAACAAATTCATCATCTTCTGAACATTCTCATCTATAGCCCATGCCTCACATCCACATAATACTGTTAGGACTATGTTAAGACTTATACAGCCCTGCATCCCATGGCTGCATAACTTCCAATAGTAGGGAAATACATACTCCTTCAGAATGACAAGTCCTTTGACAAGACTGTACTCCCAATGATACAGCATCGCCGAAGGTGATTTGCAATCATGGTGTAACAAGCAGGCAGAATCTAGTAACAGCTCCCTCTGAGTAATGTGGCAGTTGAGGGAATAAATGGTATACATGGGGTGTTCAGTGTTGTAAATGGAAATGGTGAAGAGCTTGTAGATTTATGTGCTGAAAAAGGACTGATGATTGGGAATACCTGGTTTAAAAAGCGAGATATACATAAGTATACGTATGTAAGTAGGAGAGATAGCCAGAGAGCGTTATTGGATTACGTGTTAATTGACAGGCGAGCGAAAGAGAGACTTTTGGATGTTAATGTGCTGAGAGGTGCAACTGCAGGGATGTCTGATCATTATCTTGTGGAGGCTAAGGTGAAGATTTGTATGGGTCTTCAGAAAAGAAGAGTGAATGTTGGGGTGAAGAGGGTGGTGAGAGTAAGTGAGCTTGGGAAGGAGACTTGTGTGAGGAAGTACCAGGAGAGACTGAGTACAGAATGGAAAAAGGTGAGAACAATGGAAGTAAGGGGAGTGGGGGAGGAATGGGATGTATTTAGGGAATCAGTGATGGATTGCGCAAAAGATGCTTGTGGTATGAGAAGAGTGGGAGGTGGGTTGATTAGAAAGGGTAGTGAGTGGTGGGATGAAGAAGTAAGAGTATTAGTGAAAGAGAAGAGAGAGGCTTTTGGACGATTTTTGCAGGGAAAAAATGAAATTGAGTGGGAGACGTATAAAAGAAAGAGACAGGAGGTCAAGAGAAAGGTGCAAGAGGTGAAAAGGAGGGCAAATGAGAGTTGGGGTGAGAGAGTATCATTAAATTTTAGGGAGAATAAAAAGATGTTCTGGAAGGAGGTAAACAAAGTGCGTAAGACAAGGGAGCAAATGGGAACTTCAGTGAAGGGCGCAAATGGGGAGGTGATAACAAGTAGTGGTGATGTGAGAAGGAGATGGAGTGAGTATTTTGAAGGTTTGTTGAATGTGTTTGATGATAGAGTGGCAGATATAGGGTGTTTTGGTCGAGGTGGTGTGCAAAGTGCGAGGGTTAGGGAAAATGATTTGGTAAACAGAGAAGAGGTAGTAAAAGCTTTGCGGAAGATGAAAGCCGGCAAGGCAGCAGGTTTGGATGGTATTGCAGTGGAATTTATTAAAAAAGGGGGTGACTGTATTGTTGACTGGTTGGTAAGGTTATTTAATGTATGTATGACTCATGGTGAGGTGCCTGAGGATTGGCGGAATGCGTGCATAGTGCCATTGTACAAAGGCAAAGGGGATAAGAGTGAGTGCTCAAATTACAGAGGTATAAGTTTGTTGAGTATTCCTGGCAAATTATATGGGAGGGTATTGATTGAGAGGGTGAAGGCATGTACAGAGCATCAGATTGGGGAAGAGCAGTGTGGTTTCAGAAGTGGTAGGAGGAAGTAAAGTGTTTTAGATATCTGGGAGTGGATCTGGCAGTGGATGGAACCATGGCAGCCGAAGTGAATCATAGGGTGGGGGAGGGGGCGAAAATCCTGGGAGCCTTGAAGAATGTGTGGAAGTTGAGAACATTATCTCGGAAAGCAAAAATGGGTATGTTTGAAGGAATAGTGGTTCCAACAATGTTGTATGGTTGCGAGGCATGGGCTATGGATAGAGTTGTGTGCAGGAGGGTGGATGTGCTGGATATGAGATGTTTGGGGACAATGTGTGGTGTGAGGTGGTTTGATCGAGTAAGTAATGTAAGGGTAAGAGAGATGTGTGGAAATAAAAAGAGCGTGGTTGAGAGAGCAGAAGAGGGTGTTTTGAAATGGTTTGGACACATGGAGAGAATGAGTGAGGAAAGATTGACCAAGAGGATATATGTGTCGGAGGTGGAGGGAACGAGGAGAAGTGGGAGACCAAATTGGAGGTGGAAAGATGGAGTGAAAAAGATTTTGAGTGATCGGGGCCTGAATATGCAGGAGGGTGAAAGGCGGGCAAGGAATAGAGTGAATTGGATCGATGTGGTATACTGGGGTTGACGTGCTGTCAGTGGATTGAATCAGGGCATGTGAAGCGTCCGGGGTAAACCATGGAAAGCTGTGTGGGGCCTGGATGTGGAAAGGGAGCTGTGGTTTCGGGCATTATTGCATGACAGCTAGAGACTGAGTGTGAACGAATGAGGCCTCTGTTGTCTTGTCCTAGCGCTAACCCACACACATGAGGGGGAGGGGGATGGTATTCCATGTGTGGCGAGGTGACGATGGGAATGAATAAAGGCAAACAGCGTGAATTGTGTGTATGTGTCTGTGTGTGTATATATATGTGTACATTGAGATGTATAGGTATGTATATTTGCGTGTGTGGACGTGTGTGTATATACATGTGTATGGGGGTGGGTTGGGCCATTTCTTTCATCTGTTTCCTTGCGCTACCTCGCAAACGTGGGAGACAGCGATAAAGCAAAATAATAATAATATATATCCCTGGGGATAGAGGATGAAGAATACTTCCCACGTATTCCCTGCGTGTCGTAGAAGGCGACTAAAAGGGGAGGGAGCGGGGGGCTGGAAATCCTCCCCTCTCGTTTTTTTTTAATTTTCCAAAAGAAGGAACAGAGTGGGGCCAGGTGAGGATATTCCACAAAGGCCCAGTCCTCTGTTCTTGGCGCTACCTCACTAATGCGGGAAATGGCGGATAGTTTAAAAGAAAAAGAAAGAATATATATATATATATATATATATATATATATATATATATATATATATATATATATATATATATATATATATATATATATATTATATGGGAGGGTATTGATTGAGAGGGTGAAGGCATGTACAGAGCATCAGATTGGGGAAGAGCAGTGTGGTTTCAGAAGTGGTAGAGGATGTGTGGATCAGGTGTTTGCTTTGAAAAATGTATGTGAGAAATACTTAGAAAAGCAAATGGATTTGTATGTAGCATTTATGGATCTGGAGAAGGCATATGATAGAGTTGATAGAGATGCTCTATGGAAGGTATTAAGAATATATGGTGTGGGAGGCAAGTTGTTAGAAGCAGTGAAAAGTTTTTATCGAGGATGTAAGTCATGTGTACGTGTAGGAAGAGAGGAAAGTGATTGGTTCTCAGTGAATGTAGGTTTGCGGCAGGGGTGTGTGATGTCTCCATGGTTGTTTAATTTGTTTATGGATGGGGTTGTTAGGGAGGTAAATGCAAGAGTTTTGGAAAGAGGGGCAAGTATGAAGTCTGTTGGGGATGAGAGAGCTTGGGAAGTGAGTCAGTTGTTGTTCGCTGATGATACAGCGCTGGTGGCTGATTCATGTGAGAAACTGCAGAAGCTGGTGACTGAGTTTGGTAAAGTGTGTGAAAGAAGAAAGTTAAGAGTAAATGTGAATAAGAGCAAGGTTATTAGGTACAGTAGGGTTGAGGGTCAAGTCAATTGGGAGGTGAGTTTGAATGGAGAAAAACTGGAGGAAGTGAAGTGTTTTAGATATCTGGGAGTGGATCTGGCAGCGGATGGAACCATGGAAGCGGAAGTGGATCATAGGGTGGGGGAGGGGGCGAAAATTCTGGGAGCCTTGAAAAATGTGTGGAAGTCGAGAACATTATCTTGGAAAGCAAAAATGGGTATGTTTGAAGGAATAGTGGTTCCGACAATGTTGTATGGTTGCGAGGCGTGGACTATGGATAGAGTTGTGCGCAGGAGGATGGCTGTGCTGGAGATGAGATGTTTGAGGACAATGTGTGGTGTGAGGTGGTTTGATCGAGTAAGTAACGTAAGGGTAAGAGAGATGTGTGGAAATAAAAAGAGCGTGGTTGAGAGAGCAGAAGAGGGTGTTTTGAAATGGTTTGGTCACATGGAGAGAATGAGTGAGGAAAGATTGACCAAGAGGATATATGTGTCGGAGGTGGAGGGAACGAGGAGAAGAGGGAGACCAAATTGGAGGTGGAAAGATGGAGTGAAAAAGATTTTGTGTGATTGGGGCCTGAACATGCAGGAGGGTGAAAGGAGGTCAAGGAATAGAGTGAATTGGAGCGATGTGGTATATCGGGGTTGACGTGCTGTCAGTGGATTGAATCAGGGCATGTGAAGCGTCTGGGGTAAACCATGGAAAGCTGTGTAGGTATGTATATTTGCGTGTGTGTGGACGTATGTATATACATGTGTATGGGGGTGGGTTGGGCCATTTCTTTCGTCTGTTTCCTTGCTCTATTCAGTAGTTCTTTGTGGATAACATAGGACTGGTGGCAGATCAAAGTGTGAAACTGCAGAAACTAGTGTCTGAGTTTGGGAAAGTGTGTGAAAGAAGGAATATGAGAGCAAATGGAAATAAGAGCAAGTTCATTAGCCTAAGCAGGGCAAAGGGACAAGTTAGCTGGGGGTGTGAGTTTGAATGGATAAAATCTGGAGGAAGTGAAGTGTTTTAGATACCTGGGAGTGGGAATGGCTGTGAATGAAACCACATTAATGAAAGTGAGTCATAGGGTGCATGACGGACCACCATCACCCAAGGTTCTGAAGGCATTTAGGAATGTGTGGAAAGTTCATTACCTGGGAGGGCAGAAATAAGTATGTTTGAAGGTACATTAGACTCAAGAAGGCTCTATGGATGCAAGGCATGGTTTGAAGGAGAGAATGTGCTGGCAAGGGTGGAAATGTTGGAAATGAAATGTCTGAGGACAATACATGAGGTGAAATGTTTCATCAGGTAATACAATGGTAAGAGAGAGGTGTGGTACTAAGAATTGTGAAAAGACGGCTGAAGAGGGGGGGACCTGAAATGGTTTGGACATAGGGAGAGTATGAGTGATGAGAGGCTGACAAAAAGGATATATGTATCAGAAGTGGAGGGGGCAAGGAGAAGGGGGAGACCAAATTGAAGATGGAAGGACTGTGAAAGAGATTTTGTGTGCTATGGGATTCTGAATATGCAGGAGGATGAAATGTGTGCATGGAAAAAGAGTGAACTGGAGTGATGTGGTAAACAGGGGGCAGTGTGTTATCAATGGAATGACCCTGGGTATATGAAGCAGCTGGGGGAAACTATGGGAAGGTCTGTGGGGTTTGGATGTTGATAGAAGGCTGTGGTTTTGGTATATTACACAAGACAGCTAGGGAATACAAGTTGGCAAATGCATTTATTACTGGTGCCCCCTCACTAATGCAGAAACAAAAACAAGTATAACAAAATTATGTATGTTAGAGGACTTTGCTTGCATGGGGATACACCATGATTGAAAATCACCTTTTAAAAAGGCTGTATCACCAGGATTAGAATCTCATCAAAAAACTTTTCTCTCAAAAGGAGCCCATCACTTCCCTGCTACTGCTAAAGCTGCCTTGGATCTGTAGGAGTTCTTGGGTAACACTAGAGAAGAAAGAATTCTACCTCCATATTCCCTGCACATTGTAAAAAGTGATTAAGCAGAACAGGGGTGGAGGCTGGAGACACCCACTCTCTTCCTGTATTTCAAATTCTAAAAGATGAACCAGAAGAAGGAGCCAAGTGATGACTGCTCATTTGACTGGGGTGACTGAATGTGTTGAGATGTAGCCTAGATGAGAAAAAAAATAGACAGGTAATATGTTTGAGGAAAGAAACCTGGATGTTCTGGCTTTGTGAGAAACAAAGCACATGGTAAAAGCAAAGAATGGTTTGGGAATGTTTCAGAGGTAAGTCAGGGTTTGGGGTAAGGTCAAAAGATTAAGGAAGGGATAGGACTACTGCTGAAGCAGGAGTTGTGGGAATGTGTGAAATAGTGTACGGAAGTGAGCTCCAGACTGATGCAGGTTTAAATGGGATTGGATTGCGGGACATAGCTGATTATTAGTACTGATGTACTTGGCCATGAGAAGAAAGATGATGAGCCAAGTGTTTGGAAGCAGCTGAGTGAGTGTGCTGGCAGTTTTGAAGCAAGAGATCAGGTATTAGAGATGGTGATTTAAATGCAAGAGTGAGGAATGTGGCAGGTGAGAGCATAACTGAGATACATGGGGCATTCACTGAGGTGAATAGGAATGGTGAACAGCTTGTGGAGTTATGTGCTAAAAGAGGATAGGTGACTGGGAATAACTAGTTAAGATGGTAAGGGGGCATTATTGGGTTACATTCTAATTGATAAGCATGCAAAAAAGATACTTTTGTAAGCAAATAAGTGAAAAAGGGTAGCTGGTAAGATGTGAGATCATCTGGTGAAGGCAAAGGTGAAGATTTGTAGAGATATTTGGAAAAGAAGAAATGTTATGAGTGAGAAGAGGATGGTGAAGTCAAATGAGATAGAAAAAGAGATCTGTGTGGAGAAATACCTAGAGAGATTGGATGCAGCTAAGCAAAAGACTAGAGTATATAAAAAAAAAAAAAAGCAAGGGGAGTAGGTGGGAAATGGGAGATATTTAGGGAAACAAAGTGGGACAAGTGAATGGCATGTGGAAGATGAGCAGGTGAGAAAGGGTAGTGACTGGCGGGATAACAAAGTACAGTTGCTAGTGAACAAGAAAAGAGAGGTGTATGGACAGAACTTACAGAGAACGATTGCAAGTGGTTAGGAGACGTATAAGAGAAAGTAGCAGGAGGTCAAAGTTGCAGGAACTGAAAAAGAGGGCAAATTAGAGGTATGGT
The DNA here is from genome assembly GCF_036320965.1 of Panulirus ornatus. Classification (NCBI taxonomy): domain Eukaryota; kingdom Metazoa; phylum Arthropoda; class Malacostraca; order Decapoda; family Palinuridae; genus Panulirus; species Panulirus ornatus. Next base: position 14,518,071 of record NC_092282.1, read on the forward strand.
GTGTATCAGCAAAATTCTGAGAGAATGAGATTTTGGAAGGTCAATAATGTGAGAAAAAACAAAGAATAAATGGAACCACTGGTGAAGGGGACAAATGGGAAAGTGGTAACATGCAATGATGAGGTGAGGAAATGAAGTTAATACTTTGAAAAGATTCTTGAATGTGTTTGATAATAGGGTGACAGATGTAGGGTGTATGGGTTGGGAAGGTATATGAGGTGAAAGTCATAGCAAGTGTTTTGTTGAAGAGAGAAGGGATGGTGAAAGCCTCAATTAAGATGAAATGTGGCAAGGTGGTTGGAGTGGATGGTACTGCAGTAGAATTTCTTAAGAATGGGAGTGACTGCGTCGTTAATTGGTTAGTAAGGTATGTATGGATCATGGTGAGGTGCCTAAGGGCTGGCAGAATACATGTAAAAGAAATGTGAATGTTCATACTACAGATGTATGAGTTTAGTGAGATTATCTAATACGTTGTATATGTAAGTGATGATTTAGAGGGCGTACGCATATACAAATTGGAGAGAGAGATAGTGGTTTCAGCAGTGTTAGATGATGTGTGGATGAGGTGTTTGCTTTAAAGAATGTACATAAGAAATACCTATTTATGGATCAGGAAAAAATGTATGATAGTGTTGACAGCAATGCCTTGAGGAAGGTCTAGCGAACATATGGTGTGGGAGGAGTCCTACTGGAATGAACAAGTTTTTATCAAGAGTGTAAGGCATGTCTGTCAGAAGAGAGAGGGGTGAGTAGTTCTAGGTGAAGATGAGTTGCAGCACAGGTAAGTGATGTCACCAAGACTGATTAATCTGGTTATGGATACGATGGTGAAGGAAATAAACACATGGATCTTGAAAAGAGGTGAAAATGACTTGCGGCACAGGACAAGAGATGTCACCATGACTCATCAATCTGGTTATGGATGATATGATGAAGGAAATAAACACAAGGATCTTGGAGAGAGGATCGAGTATGCAGTCAGTAAGGAAAAAGGGGACCTGGGAGGTGAGTCAGTTGTTGTTTGTTGATGACACAGAACAGTGAGCAGATTTGAGAGAGAAACTTCAGAAGTTAGCATCTGAGTGAGATACTGTGTGTGAAAGGAGAAATTTGAAAGCAAATGTAATAAAAACATGGTTATTAGATTCAGTAGTTTACAAGGAAGTTGAGAACCTTATCTTGGAAAGCAAATACGGGTATGTTTGAAGGAGTAGTGGTTCCAACAATGTTGTATGGTTGCGAGGTGTAGGCTATGGATAGAGTTGTGCGGAGGAGGGTGGATGTGCTGGAAATGAGATGTTTGAGGACAATATGTGGTGTGAGGTGGTTTGATCGAGTAAGTAATGAAAGGGTAAGAGAGATGTGTGGTAATAAAAAGAGTGTGGTTGAGAGAGCAGAAGAGGGTGTTTTGAAATGGTTTGGTCACATGGAGAGAATGAGTGAGGAAAGATTGACCAAGAGGATATATGTGTCAGAGGTGGAGGGAATGAGGAGACCAAATTGGAGGTGGAAAGATGGAATGAAAAAGATTTTGAGTGATCGGGGCCTGAACATGCAGGAGGGTGAAAGGCATGTACGGAATATAGTGAATTGGAATGATGTGGTATACCGGGGTTGACATGCTGTCAATGGATTGAACCAGGGCATGTGAAGCATCTGGGGTAAACCATGGAAAGTTTTGTGGGGCCTGGATGTGGAAAGGGAGCTGTGGTTTTGGTGCATTATACATGACAGCTAGAGACTGAGTGTGAAAGAATGTGGCCTTTGTTGTCTTTTCCTAGCACTACCTCGTGCATATGCGGGGGAGGGGATTGTCATTTCATGTGTGGTGGGGTGGCGATGGGAATGAATAAGGGCAGACAGCACGAATTATGTACATGTGTATATATGTATATATCTCTGTGTGTATATATATGTATATGTTGAGATGTATTGGTATGTATATGTGCGTGTGTGGACGTGTACATATATACATGTGTATGTGGGTGGGTTGGGCCATTCTTTAGTCTGTTTCCTTGCGCTACCTTGCTAACGCAGGAGACAGCGACAAAGTATAATAAATAAAAAAAATAGTTTAAAAGGACAGGTTTGCTGGGGTGTGAGCCTGAATGGAGAAAATTTCAAGGGAATGTAAAGCTTTAGATACCTGGGAGTGGACATTGCAGAAACTGGAAGGAGGTAAGTCACAGGGTGGGTGAGGAAGGCAAAGGTTCTCAGTGCATTGTGGGATGTGTGGACAGAGAGAGAGGTAATTGTCTGGAAGGGTAAACATGGGTACATCTGAGGGTATAGTAGTCCTAAAAAGGTAGTATGGACGCAAAGCATAGGATATAGATGAGAATGTGTGGAGGAAGGCTGGTGTGCCAAAGACATGTGGATGTGCTGGAAATGAAATGTTTGAGAACAATATGTGGTGTGAAGGGAGGGTCTGATACAATAAGTAATAAAAGGGTAAGAGAGAAATGTGACAGTAACAGGTGCCTTTGAAAGAACTGAATAAGGTGTGATGAAATGGTTTGGACATATGGAGAGAATAAGAGAAGAGAGGTTAACAAAGAGGATATATGTGTCAGAAGTGGAAACAATATGGAAAAGGGTGAAAACAAATTTGAGACTGAATGACACTGAAAAAGATTTTGAGTGCTTAGGGCCTATACATGTAGGAGTGTGAAAGGCATGCATGGGATTGGGTGAAGTGAAATGCTCTGGGATACAGAGGGTAATGTGCTGTCAACAGATTGAACCTGGCTATTGAAGAAGCTGGAAATAACCACAGAAAGGTCCATAAGGGCTGGTTGTGGATAGGGGCCTGTGGTTTTGGTGCATTACACATGACAGATAGAGAACAGATGTAAGCGATCAGGGCCTATTCTCTATCCATTCCTGGTGCTACCTCACTGATGTGAGAAACAGCAAACAAGTTTGAAAATACACACATGCACACACACACACACACACACATATATATATATATATATATATATATATATATCTCAGATTTGAAGTAAGAAATATTACAGGCATCTGAATGATTTCAGTACCTTGGGATAACAGTGATACAACGGATGAAATTCATTTTTTATAGCTATTAAGATTTAATGAAGTAATGCTAGGAGTTAAATACATACTACAGCTTCCTAAAATCCTAATTTGCTGCCAAAAGCAAGGGATACCACATAGCCAAGGATAAAGCAATAATTTGTTGTTAAGACCCACGTCCAAGTGTCCAATATCAACGAAGAAGCACATATCTGGAGCAAGTGGAACCTACAGCCTGTAAAGTCTGGGAGCAGTTAGTAGCATACAAGATATGCAAATGTAACATAGATAATACAGATACACTACGTTAGTTTGCTTTTTAAATCAATACCATTAAAATTCAAAATAATTTGCACCCTAATAAAAAAAAGACAAGTAAGACATATATGCACATATATAGAGTACACTTTTTCATCTATTTTAAGAAAAATTGGATTGTAAAATCAATCTAGTAAAGCTACAAAATTCATAATTTTGTTTTTATGTGATCTCATCCCATTCTCATGTATGTTATCAATTGTAATATCATCCTTATTAGCTGAAATATAGGCATCTATAATTCTTAAAGTGTACAAACATTTATGAGCATATTTTCCCATTACATTATTCCAAGGAAAAGCACCCAAGCATAACCTACTTATACTTCTAAAGCCCCATAACCATTTCATAGCCTTGACTCCCTTCAAAACAAACAATAAAAGCCTTCATCTAAATTCTGGACTCCTAGAAAATTCATCATCTGAATATCATATTTTCACTTTGTCAGTCATTCTTGCTCCTATTCTCTCATACAGACACACAAACTAACAATGTGAACAATAAGTACACATAAAACATATATAATGAGAGACAAAATTACAGACAAATTACCACAAATTCATGGTCAGTCCAGGGTCAGTATGATTTAAATCAAGTGATTTACATTCATTCATATCAGTAAGAAAAAAAGGTAAAAACTTATCAAATTCAAACTTTTTACAACGATTTTCATGCTAATCTACATTTACAGTTCTAATACAATATATACAAGTAAATATCAAATTTTTTCAATAACAAACAACATAACTCAGAACTATGATCATGTACCGGTATACTGTTTACACACACACACACACACACATTATATATATATATATACATATATATATATATATATATATATATATATATATATATATATATATATATATATATATATATATATATATGAACAGAGAAGGGGGCCAGGTGAGGATATTCCCTCAAAGGCCCAGTCCTCTGTTCTTAACGCTACCTCGCTAATGCGGGAAATGGCGAATAGTATAAAAGAAAAGAAAGATATATATATATATATATATATATATATATATATATATATATATATATATATATATATATATATATATATATATATATATATATCCTCTCTTCCTACACGTACACATGCCTTACATCCTCGATAAAAACTTTTCACTGCTTCTAACAACTTGCCTCCCACACCATATATTCTTAATACCTTCCACAGAGCATCTCTATCAACTCTATCATATGCCTTCTTCAGATCCATAAATGCTACATACAAATCCATTTGCTTTTCTAAGTATTTCTCACATACATTCTTCAAAGCAAACACCTGATCCACACATCCTCTACCACTTCTGAAATCATACTGCTCTTCCCCAATCTGATGCTCTGTACATGCCTTCACCCTCTCAATCAATACCCTCCCATATAATTTGCCAGGAATACTCAACAAACTTATACCTCTGTAATTTGAGCACTCACTCTTATCCCCTTTGCCTTTGTACAATGGCACTATGCACGCATTCCGCCAATCCTCAGGCACCTCACCATGAGTCATACATACATTAAATAACCTTACCAACAGGTTTGCGGCAGGGGTGTGTGATGTCTCCATGGTTGTTTAATTTGTTTATGGATGGGGTTGTTAGGGAGGTGAATGCAAGAGTTTTGGAAAGAGGGGCAAGTATGAAGTCTGTTGGGGATGAGAGAGCTTGGGAAGTGAGTCAGTTGTTGTTCGCTGATGATACAGCGCTGGTGGCTGATTCATGTGAGAAACTGCAGAAGCTGGTGACTGAGTTTGGTAAAGTGTGTGAAAGAAGAAAGTTAAGAGTAAATGTGAATAAGAGCAAGGTTATTAGGTACAGTAGGGTTGAGGGTCAAGTCAATTGGGAGGTGAGTTTGAATGGAGAAAAACTGGAGGAAGTGAAGTGTTTTAGATATCTGGGAGTGGATCTGGCAGTGGATGGAACCATGGAAGCGGAAGTGGATCATAGGGTGGGGGAGGGGGCGAAAATTCTGGGAGCCTTGAAGAATGTGTGGAAGTCGAGAACATTATCTCGGAAAGCAAAATGGGTATGTTTGAAGGAATAGTGGTTCCAACAATGTTGTATGGTTGCGAGGCGTGGACTATGGATAGAGTTGTGCGCAGGAGGATGGATGTGCTGGAAATGAGATGTTTGAGGACAATGTGTGGTGTGAGGTGGTTTGATTGAGTAAGTAACGTAAGGGAAAGAGAGATGTGTGGAAATAAAAAGAGCGTGGTTGAGAGAGCAGAAGAGGGTGTTTTGAAATGGTTTGGTCACATGGAGAGAATGAGTGAGGAAAGATTGACCAAGAGGTTATATGTGTCGGAGGTGGAGGGAACGAGGAGAAGAGGGAGACCAAATTGGAGGTGGAAAGATGGAGTGAAAAAGATTTTGTGTGATCGGGGCCTGAACATGCAGGAGGGTGAAAGGAGGGCAAAGAATAGAGTGAATTGGAGCGATGTGGTATACCGGGGTTGACGTGCTGTCAGTGGATTGAATCAAGGCATGTGTATGGGGGTGGGTTGGGCCATTTCTTTCGTCTGTTTCCTTGCGCTACCTCGCAAACGCGGGAGACAGCAAAAAAAAAAAAAAATACTTCCCACGTATTCCCTGCGTGTCGTAGAAGGCGACTAAAAGGGGAGGGAGCGGGGGGCTGGAAATCCTCCCCTCTCATTTTTTTTTTTAATTTTCCAAAAGAAGGAACAGAGAATTGGGCCAGGTGAGGGTAGTCCCTCAAAGGCCCAGTCATCTGTTCTTAACGCTACCTCGCTAATGCGGGAAATGGCGAATAGTTTGAAAGAAAAAAGAAAGAAAATATATATATATATATATATATATATATATATATATATATATATATATATATATATATATCTTTTTCTTTTTTCAAACTATTCGCCATTTCCCGCGTTAGCGAGGTAGCTTTAAGAAGAGAGGACTGGGCCTTTGAGGGAATATCCTCACCTGGCCCCCTTCTCTGTCCCTTCTGTTGGAAAATTAAAAAAAAAACGAGAGGGGAGGATTTCCAGCCCCACGCTCCCTCCCCTTTTAGTCGCCTTCTACGACAAGCAGGGAATACGTGGGAAGTATTCTTTCTCCCCTATCCCCAGGGATATATATATATATATATATATATATATATATATATATATATATATATATATATATATATATATATATATATATTATACTTAATCGCTGTTTCCTGAGTCAGTTAGGCAGTGCCAGGAAACAGACAAAGAATAACCCATCCAATCATACACACATACATACACATAAATGCCCATACACGCACATATTCATACATATACATATCAACATATATATACTTATACATATATACACATGTACATACTCATACTTCCATGCCCCAAATTGCCAAGCAAACCTTACTGGACTTGATAATGATTTGAATGACCCATGTGCACTGCTACTTTCAAGTGTGCTAAATGACTTTCCTTTCTCAAAAGAAACAAGCATCTTTAGACTGTCATGTATATAGATCATTAATAAGCTTTATCATTTACAGGCAAACCACGGTAGTTAGTAATACTATGCTAATATTCTTGAATGAAAATTTTGCTTTGCAATGGTAATATAGTGCTAAGACAAGAAAATAAAGAGTGGCGCTGTACAATCTAGTGCATTGTAACTTATTCAGAAAAATCAAACGATAAGCTACAAGTGAGGGTTATGAAGATTAGGAAAAATGTAAGGTTCACCACAGTCAAGCTAAGTGATTAAGTGAAACACTTGTCAAAATTCCATAGAAGCCATTATTTATCTTAATTCTGATGTTATCCAAAAAAAAAAATATATGCTTGTGTTAAGGTCACCATTTATGAGCCAGTTTGGGATATCATAGCTAGAGAAATACAAAAAACATCTGTCAATGACTTACAAATGGTGGTAATATGTATCACTCAATTCTAAAACCATATAAAAATAATGTAAATATTAGCTTTTATAGAAGCTTAGGTGAGGTTTTCATACATTCTGCTGATATTTGACAAATGCTTCACTCACTTTTATGTCAGTTAACCCCACATTTTCCTTGATCATCATAACCCTTACCATTACTGCCTAATGTAATATCAAAGAATAAAATGCTTCAAATCATGCTCCACCACTCTTTCTCTATTCCTTTACTCCATACTACCACTATGAAGAGAATCACTGTATAAACAAAGCTATAAGCACCACTTGGCTAAAGTACTACTTCAAGTACATTTATGGGCACATTAATAAAAACAACTATATTCAAGGCATAATGCATAAAAGCTTTCATATAAATGTCCTATGAATGACTGGCTTTACAAAATGTTCCAAATGAATAATCTTGTTTCTATTAAACCTTAAATAACACCTATATTCATGTTTCTATGTAACACAATTCAGTCTTAAAAATACAAAAAATCCCAAACACAGATCCTCAGAATTCTGGGTCCTCCAAAACCCAAAAGTTTTAAGAACCAGCTATTCTCTGGGGTTTGTCCAGTTAAAAGGCTAAAGAAAGAATATGACACCATTTTGATCTGTGGATGTTTAATCTAGGTGGTGCGATTAATGGAGTGTGATTTTCTTCCATCCAAATCTGAAAAAGGTCCATAATATAGACCATACACACTCTAGTTCCAGTTATCTGGATCAATTGAGGCCAGATCCTATCCTTTTATTAATACTATACGAGTTTTCTGGTAAATCAAGTATTTAGACTATTACTGAACAATGCACAGAAAAATGCATCTTGTTAGCACGAATCATTAATCCCTCTTATCAGAATCCACATATCATTAGTGGGGGAAGTAAGAGGGAGAGATGCCCCAGGAAGGAGAAAGATCAAAGTGAAGGAAGTTTTGGGATAAAGAAGCCTGAACATTCAGAAGGGTAAGAGGCATGCACTGGATAGAATGAACTGGATCACTGTGGCACATGGTAACAATGTGCGCTCACCTGGCTGAACCAAGGCATATAAGCACACAAAGGTAAACCATGGGGTAGTCTGTTGGAATTGGCTGTGGATGGGAAGCTTTGGTTTTGATAACATTATACATGAGAGCTAAAGAGTGGTGGATGTGTGAAAATGAGGTCAGATAGATTTTTTTTTCCTGAACTTGCTAAAATGTAAAAGAAATTAGGTTTAAAAACGCAATGCATAATGTTCTAACAAAACACTACACTAAACATTGTGAAGACATGAATGAAAACATGAAATACAGTTTACTGTGTAGCATTTCTTCATAATTACAGTATTTCAATATCATGACATTGTATATCATCCCTGAAATGCTTTAGTACATTTCCATATATACCATTCATCACTTCATCATGTGTAAAAGTGTCTAAAAATGATGAAAAACATTAAAAGCATGTTAACTTATTCATTATCATTATTATCATTTCTCATGAACCTCGAGTCTCTTTTATGGGGCTCCTGCAGATTTGAGGCTGCACTACAATCAGATGCATACACATGGGCCCCTCTTTTGTGTTTCCCCATTCTAAGTAGATTCAACTTTACAGACATCACAAAACTATTAAATTAATGAATTAATACTCCCCACAAAATCCCTGAACATGGTAGCAACAGGTTTTTGTTTTTTATCTCTCCTTCAGACCAGTTTTAACACAATACCAACTGGGATATATTCTATACCCTTCCCCAAACCACTTTTCTCTAACAAAAGCAACACTGATTCACTTAAAAACAGTAAGCATTACAGTAATACCCACACATTAAATTTGCTTAGGTTTACTGTATCCATAGTGCCCTATGCAAATTACTGTTAAATTTTCTATTGTAAATTATAGTGCTGTAACTCTAAAACTACTATACAAAGACAGTGCATATAATTTCTATAACATCGTACAATGATGTAATTCAATTAAGATCAACATACACCACTCTTTTCTGTAGGTCATAAAACTAAGGAATTAACATGTAGCTCCTCATGTGCATGAAGATGCACAGCCTTTTAAATCAAGTATTAGTACATGCATTGTAGTGTTCATCAACCCAACATAAGTGTTTGTTTTCCCAACATAACATTCATCTGCCCTTGCATATGAATTTACCATAAACATACAAGTTATACATCGACAGCCCACACCTCTCCTACACTTGAGTCTATGCCAAGTATCAAAGATATGCTTCGTTAAAACATGACTATGATCCTGTCAAAATGAGTAAGAAGAACCTAGAACCTACAGTAGCAGTTGTGCCAGTGATATGAAAAACAGAAAAACTATCAGTCTTCACGTAAAACTACACGAGTTAATATGATATGAGAGTAGACGAAGTCCTTTGATATCAATAAAGTGAATTAATCTTTAATATATCAAAGTAAAGCAGGACAGGAGAGAAAATGTATCCAGAAATATTCCCTGGGAGCACATCCCCCTTTTCATAACAGTAAGCCTGTGGTAAAATTGGTTTTGTTTAAAGCACTATCACTAAAATATAAAATTTTCCAGGAATACCTCTTAACATATCAAATGAGGAACCCTGTGGTCTGCTTTTCTATACAGTATGAATACTGGGATACACTGGAATAATTTAAAAATGAAAAATCTTCAGACAATAATTGTTTTGTAATGAGAATAATGGAAACCTAAACAATGACTCCCAAAACTCTCAGAACAAGTGGTAAACATCAGCAGTATACCATGAGATGATCATTGATTAATATTTATCTTCCCAGATGCATAAAAATGAAACTATTGCAGATATGGTCATGGAAAATTCACAATTTTTTCATAAATTCATTAGGTATAAATTGGTGATTAAAGACATTTAAACCTTAGCATTAAAGTATATATAAATGGTCAACACGAAAAGAAACGGAAAAGAACAAGCAAACAACTATGTGAGGCAAGGGAGGAAAGTCTTGATGGGGGAGGCAGACTACTACTGGAAAACATGGGAAGCACTTTTACCTGTATATGTTTACCAATGAAGCCATGATCACAAGAGAAATAAAGAATGATGTTGACTAAATCAGCTTATGAAAAGACCAAGACAAACTCTAAAGTTGGTCTCATTACCAATTCATGAAATTCAATACAAGTAGGTGCTAAGTAACAATAATAGGAGAAAAAGAGACAGGGTTCAGGCACAATCATTATCTTATGGGAAATAAGCTTTAGGAATTTGTATACGAAAAGAGACCTCGGCACTAGCACTGTGCTTGTCACCAGAATTCCACATCACAAACTCTTAAACTCTTAAAACTAACCATGTGATGGCTAATATTAGAAATGAACGTAAATCATCTCTGCAGAATTCACCTAAAACAACATTGCCACAATGCAGAAAATATAAGGAAATATTTTTCTCCTTGCAGAATATATCTGTACCATACATTACTAAAGAGATACCCACAAAAAATAGTATACCTTTCTCTATATTGTTGTGGGAGAATGCTAATGGATGGGGTGGGGCCACAGCTGGTGACAGGGATGCCCATTATATATACATATATATATATATATATATATATATATATATATATATATATATATATATATATATATTATTTTTTTTTCTTTTTTATTATACTTTGTCGCTGTCTCCCGCGTTTGCGAGGTAGCGCAAGGAAACAGACGAAAGAAATGGCCCAACCCCCCCACACACATGCATATATATACGTCCACACACGCAAATATACATACCTACACAGCTTTCCATGGTTTACCCCAGACGTTTCACATGCCTTGCTTCAATCCACTGACAGCACGTCAACCCCGGTATACCACATCGCTCCAATTCACTCTATTCCTTGCCCTCCTTTCACCCTCCTGCATGTTCAGGCCCCGATCACACAAAATCCTTTTCACTCCATCTTTCCACCTCCAATTTGGTCTCCCTCTTCTCCTTGTTCCCTCCACCTCCGACACATATATCCTCTTGGTCAATCTTTCCTCACTCATCCTCTCCATGTGCCCAAACTACTTCAAAACACCCTCTTCTGCTCTCTCAACCACGCTCTTTTTATTTCCACACATCTCTCTTACCCTTACGTTACTCACTCGATACAAATACTCACTACATACAAATCCATTTGCTTTTCTAAGTATTTCTCACATACATTCTTCAAAGCAAACACCTGATCCACACATCCTCTACCACTTCTGAAACCACACTGCTCTTCCCCAATCTGATGCTCTGTACATGCCTTCACCCTCTCAATCAATACCCTCCCATATAATTTACCAGGAATACTCAACAAACTTATACCTCTGTAATATATATTTTATTTTTTTTTTATTATACTTTGTCGCTGTCTCCCGCGTTTGCGAGGTAGCGCAAGGAAACAGACGAAAGAAATGGCCCAGCCCCCCCCCATACACATGTATATACATACGTCCACACACGCAAATATACATACCTACACAGCTTTCCATGGTTTACCCAGACGCCTCACATGCCCTGATTCAATCCACTGACAGCACGTCAACCCCGGTATACCACATCGCTCCAATTCACTCTATTCCTTGCCCTCCTTTCACCCTCCTGCATGTTCAGGCCCCGATCACACAAAATCTTTTTCACTCCATCTTTCCACCTCCAATTTGGTCTCCCTCTTCTCCTTGTTCCCTCCACCTCCGACACATATATCCTCTTGGTCAATCTTTCCTCACTCATCCTCTCCATGTGCCCAAACCACTTCAAAACACCCTCTTCTGCTCTCTCAACCACGCTCTTTTTATTTCCACACATCTCTCTTACCCTTACGTTACTCACTCGATCAAACCACCTCACACCACACATTGTCCTCAAACATCTCATTTCCAGCACATCCATCCTCCTGCGCACAACTCTATCCATAGCCCACGCCTCGCAACCATACAACATTGTTGGAACCACGATTCCTTCAAACATACCCATTTTTGCTTTCCGAGATAATGTTCTCGACTTCCACACATTCTTCAAGGCCCCCAGGATTTTCGCCCCCTCCCCCACCCTATGATCCACTTCCGCTTCCATGGTTCCATCCGCTGCCAGATCCACTCCCAGATATCAAAAACACTTCACTTCCTCCAGTTTTTCTCCATTCAAACTCACCTCCCAATTGACTTGACCCTCAACCCTACTGTACCTAATAACCTTGCTCTTATTCACATTTACTCTTAACTTTCTTCTTCCACACACTTTTCCAAACTCAGTCACCAGCTTCTGCAGTTTCTCACATGAATCAGCCACCAGCGCTGTATCATCAGCGAACAACAACTGACTCACTTCCCAAGCTCTCTCATCCCCAACAGACTTCATACTTGCCCCTCTTTCCAAAACTCTTGCATTTACCTCCCTAACAACCCCATCCATAAACAAATTAAACAACCATGGAGACATCACACACCCCTGCCGCAAGCCTACATTCACTGAGAACCAATCACTTTCCTCTCTTCCTACACGTACACATGCCTTACATCCTCGATAAAGACTTTTCACTGCTTCTAACAACTTTCCTCCCACACCATATATTCTTAATACCTTCCACAGAGCATCTCTATCAACTCTATCATATGCCTTCTCCAGATCCATATATGCTACATACAAATCTATTTGCTTTTCTAAGTATTTCCCACATACATTCTTCAAAGCAAACACCTGATCCACACATCCTCTACCACTTCTGAAACCACACTGCTCTTCCCCAATCTGATGCTCTGTACATGCCTTCACCCTCTCAATCAATACCCTCCCATATAATTTACCAGGAATACTCAACAAACTTATACCTCTATAATTTGAGCACTCACTCTTATCCCCTTTGCCTTTGTACAATGGCACTATGCACGCATTCCGCCAATCCTCAGGCACCTCACCATGAGTCATACATACATTAAATAACCTTACCAACCAGTCAACAATACAGTCACCCCCTTTTTTAATAAATTCCACTGCAATACCATCCAAACCTGCTGCCTTGCCGGCTTTCATCTTCCGCAAAGCTTTCACTATCTCTTCTCTGTTTACCAAATCATTTTCCCTAACCCTCTCACTTTGCACACCACCTCGACCAAAACACCCTATATCTGCCACTCTATCATCAAACACATTCAACAAACCTTCAAAATACTCACTCCATCTCCTTCTCACATCACCACTACTTGTTATCCCCTCCCCATTTGCGCCCTTCACTGAAGTTCCCATTTGCTCCCTTGTCTTACGCACTTTATTTATATATATATATATATATTTTTTGCTTTGTCGCTGTCTCCCGCGTTTGCGAGGTAGCGCAAGGAAACAGACGAAAGAAATGGCCCAGCCCACCCCCATACACATGTATATGCACACGTCCACACACGCAAATATACATACCTACACAGCTTTCCATGGTTAATCCCAGACGCTTCACATGCCCTGATTCAATCCACTGACAGCACGTCAACCCTGGTATACCACATCGATCCAATTCACTCTATTCCTTGCCCTCCTTTCACCCTCCTGCATGTTCAGGCCCCGATCACACAAAATCTTTTTCACTCCATCTTTCCACCTCCAATTTGGTCTCCCACTTCTCCTCGTTCCCTCCACCTCCGACACATATATCCTCTTGGTCAATCTTTCCTCACTCATTCTCTCCATGTGCCCAAACCATTTCAAAACACCCTCTTCTGCTCTCTCAACCACGCTCTTTTTATTTCCACACATCTCTCTTACCCTTACGTTACTTACTCGATCAAACCACCTCACACCACACATTGTCCTCAAACATCTTATTTCCAGCACATCCATCCTCCTGCGCACAACTCTATCCATAGCCCACGCCTCACAACCATACAACATTGTTGGAACCACTATTCCTTCAAACATACCCATTTTTGCTTTCCGAGATAATGTTCTCGACTTCCACACATTCTTCAAGGCTCCCAGAATTTTCGCCCCCTCCCCCACCCTATGATCCACTTCCGCTTCCATGGTTCCATCCGCTGCCAGATCCACTCCCAGATATCTAAAAGACTTTACTTCCTCCAGTTTTTCTCAATTCAAACTTACCTCCCAATTGAATTGACCCTCAACCCTACTGTACCTAATAACCTTGCTCTTATTCATATTTACTCTTAACTTTCTTCTTTCACACACTTTACCAAACTCAGTCACCAGCTTCTGCAGTTTCTCACATGAATCAGCCACCAGCGCTGTATCACCAGCGATAAACAACTGACTCACTTCCCAAGCTCTCTCATCCACAACAGACTTCATACTTGCCCCTCTTTCCAAAACTCTTGCATTCACCTCCCTAACAACCCCATCCATACACAAATTAAACAACCATGGAGACATCACACACCCCTGCCGCAAACCTACATTCACTGAGAACCAATCACTTTCCTCTCTTCCTACACGTAAACATGCCTTACATCCTCGATAAAAACTTTTCACTGCTTCTAACAACTTGCCTCCCACATCATATATTCTTAATACCTTCCACAGAGCATCTCTATCAACTCTATCATATGCCTTCTCCAGATCCATAAATGCTACATACAAATCCATTTGCTTTTCTAAGTATTTCTCACATACATTCTTCAAAGCAAACACCTGATCCACACCTCCTCTACCACTTCTGAAACCACACTGCTCTTCCCCAATCTGATGCTCTGTACATGCCTTCACCCTCTCAATTAATACCCTCCCATATAATTTACCAGGAATATTCAACAAACTTATACCTCTGAAATTTGAGCACTCACTCATATATATATATTATCCCTGGGGATAGGGGATTAAGAATACTTCCCACGTATTCCCTGCGTGTCATAGAAGGCGACTAAAAGGGGAGGGAGGCTGGAAATCCTTCCCTTTTGTTTATTTTTTTAATTTTCCAAAAGAAGGAACAGAGGGGGGCCAGGTGAGGATATTGCACAAAGGCCCAGTCCTCTGTTCTGAACGCTACCTCGCTAACGCGGGAAATGGCGAATAGTTTAAAAGAAAGAAAAGTATATATATATATATATATATATATATATATATATATATATATATATCTTTCTTTTTTTTTTTTCTTTTAAACTATTCGCCATTTCCCGCGCTAGCGAGGTAGCATTAAGAACAGAGGACTGGGCCTTTGAGGGAATACCCTCACCTTGCCCAATTCTCTGTTCCATCTTTTGGAAAATTAAAAAAAAAACGAGAGGGGAGGATTTCCAGCCCCCCCGCTCCCTCCCCTTTTAGGCGCCTTCTACGACACGCAGGGAATACGTGGGAAGTATTCTTAATCCCCTATCCCCAGGGATAGAAAATATATTTTTTTTTTTTCATACTATTCACTATTTTCCGCATTAGCGAGGTAGCATTAAGGACTGAGGACTGAGCCTTTGAGGGAATATCCTCACTTGGCCCCCTTCTCTGTTCCTTCTTTTGGAAAAGTAAAACGAGAGGGGAGGATTTCCAGCCTATTTATATATATATATATATATATATATATATATATATATATATATATATATATATATATATATATATATATATATCCTCCCCTCCTTGTATTTTAACTTTCTAAAAAATGGGAAACAGAAGGCGTCACATGGGGAGTGCTCATCCTCCTTGTAGACTCAGATTGGGGTGTTTAAATGTGTGTGGATGTAACCAAGATGTGAAAAAAGGAGAGATAGGTAGTATGTTTGAGGAAAGGAATCTGGATGTTTTGGTTCTGAGTGATTCGAAGCTCAAGGGTAAAGGGGAAGAGTGGTTTGGGAATGTCTTGGGAGTAAAGTCAGGGGTTAGTGAGAGGACAAGAGCAAGGGAAGGAGTAGCAGTACTCCTGAAACAGGAGTTGTGGGAGTATGTGATAGAATGTAAGAAAGTAAATTCTCGATTTATATGGGTAAAACTGAAAGTTGATGGAGAGAGATGGGTGATTATTGGTGCATATGCACCTGGGCATGAGAAGAAAGATCATGAGAGGCAAGTGTTTTGGGAGCAGCTGAATGAGTGTGTTAGTGGTTTTCATGGATCCGACCGGGTTATAGTGATGGGTGATTTGAATGCAAAGGTGAGTAATGTGGCAGTTGAGGGAATAATTGGTATACATGGGTGTTCAGTGTTGTAAATGGAAATGGTGAAGAGCTTGTAGATTTATGTGCTGAAAAAGGACTAGTGATTGGGAATACATGGTTTAAAAAGCGAGATATGTATAAGTATACATATGTAAGTAGGATAGATGGCCAGAGAGCGTTATTGGATTACATGTTAATTGACAGGCGCGCGAAAGAGAGACTTTTGGATGTTAATGTGCTGAGAGGTGCAACTGGAGGGATGTCTGATCATTATCTTGTGGAGGCTAAGGTGAAGATTTGTATGGGTTTTCAGAAAAGAAGAGTGAATGTTGGGGTGAAGAGGGTGGTGAGATTAAGTGAGCTTGGGAAGGAGACTTGTGTGAGGAAGTACCAGAAGAGACTGAGTACAGAATGGAAAAAGGTGAGAACAATGGAAGTAAGGGGAGTGGGGGAGGAATGGGATGTATTTAGGGAATCAGTGATGGATTGCGCAAAAGATGCTTGTGGCATGAGAAGCGTGGGAGGTGGGTTGATTAGAAAGGGTAGTGAGTGTTGGGATGAAGAAGTAAGATTATTAGTGAAAGAGAAGAGAGAGGCATTTGGATGATTTTTGCAGGGAAAAAATGCAATTGAGTGGGAGATGTATAAAAGAAAGAGACAGGAGGTCAAGAGAAAGGTGCAAGAGGTGAAAAAGAGGGCAAATGAGAGTTGGGGTGAGAGAGTATCATTAAATTTTAGGGAGAATAAAAAGATGTTCTGGAAGGAGGTAAATAAAGTGCGTAAGACAAGGGAGCAAATGGGAACTTCAGTGAAGGGCACTAATGGGGAGGTGATAACAAGTAGTGGTGATGTGAGGAGATGGAGTGAGTATTTTGAAGGTTTGTTAATGTGTTTGATGATAAGAGTGGCAGATATAGGGTGTTTTGGTCGAGGTGGTGTGCAAAGTGAGAGGGTTAGGGAAAATGATTTGGTAAACAGAGAAGAGGTAGCAAAAGCTTTGCGAAAGATGAAAGCCGGCAAGGCAGCAGGTTTGGATGGTATTGCAGTGGAATCTATTAAAAAAGGGGGTGACTGTATTGTTGACTGGTTGGTAAGGTTATTTAATGTATGTATGACTCATGGTGAGGTGCCTGAGGATTGGCGGAATGCGTGCATAGTGCCATTGTACAAAGGCAAAGGGGATAAGAGTGCTCAAATTACAGAGGTATAAGTTTGTTGAGTATTCCTGGTAAATTATATGGGAGGGTATTGATTGAGAGGGTGAATGCATGTAGAGAGCATCAGATTGGGGAAGAGCAGTGTGGTTTCAGAAGTGGTAGAGGAGGTGTGGATCAGGTGTTTGCTTTGAAGAACGTATGTGAGAAATACTTAGAAAAGCAAATGGATTTGTATGTAGCATTTATGGATCTGGAGAAGGCATATGATAGAGTTGATAGAGATGCTCTGTGGAAGGTATTAGGACTATATGGTGTGGGAGGCAAGTTGTTAGAAGCAGTGAAAAGTTTTATCGAGGATGTAAGGCATGTGTACGTGTAGGAAGAGAGGAAAGTGATTGGTTCTCAGTGAATGTAGGTTTGCGGCAGGGGTGTGTGATGTCTCCATGGTTGTTTAATTTGTTTATGGATGGGGTTGTTAGGGAGGTGAATGCAAGAGTTTTGGAAAGAGGGGCAAGTATGAAGTCTGTTGTGGATGAGAGAGCTTGGGAAGTGAGTCAGTTGTTGTTCGCTGATGATACAGCGCTGGTGGCTGATTCATGTGAGAAACTGCAGAAGCTGGTGACTGAGTTTGGTAAAGTGTGTGAAAGAAGAAAGTTAAGAGTAAATGTGAATAAGAGCAAGGTTATTAGATACAGTAGGGTTGAGGGTCAAGTCAATTGGGAGGTAAGTTTGAATGGAGAAAAACTGGAGGAAGTAAAGTGTTTTAGATATCTGGAAGTGGATCTGGCAGCGGATGGAACCATGGAAGCGGAAGTGAATCATAGGGTGGGGGAGGGGGCGAAAATCCTGGGAGCCTTGAAGAATGTGTGGAAGTCGAGAACATTATCTTGGAAAGCAAAAATGGGTATGTTTGAAGGAATAGTGGTTCCAACAATGTTGTATGGTTGCGAGGCGTGGGCTATGGATAGAGTTGTACGCAGTAGGGTGGATGTGCTGGAAATGAGATGTTTGAGGACAATGTGTGGTGTGAGGTGGTTTGATCGAGTAAGTAATGTAAGGGTAAGAGAGATGTGTGGAAATAAAAAGAGCGTGGTTGAGAGAGCAGAAAAGGGTGCTTTGAAATGGTTTGGGCACGTGGAGAGAATGAGTGAGGAAAGATTGACCAAGAGGATATATGTGTCAGAGGTGGAGGGAACGAGGAGAAGTGGGAGACCAAATTGGAGGTGGAAAGATGGAGTGAAAAAGATTTTGACAGATCGGGGCCTGAACATGCAGGAGGGTGAAAGGTGGGCAAGGAATAGAGTGAATTGGATCGATGTGGTATATTGGGGTTAACGTGCTGTCAGTGGATTGAATCTATCATATGCCTTCTCCAGATCCATAAATACTACATACAAATCCATTTGCTTTTCTAAGTATTTCTCACATACATTCTTCAAAGCAAACACCTGATCCAAACCTCCTCTACCACTTCTGAAACCACACTGCTCTTCCCCAATCTGATGCTCTGTACATGCCTTCACCCTCTCAATCAATACCCTCCCATATAATTTCCCAGGAATACTCAACAAACTTATACCTCTGTAATTTGAGCACTCACTCTTATCCCCTTTGCCTTTATACAATGGCACCATGCACGCATTCCGCCAATCCTCAGGCACCTCACCATGATTCATACATACATTAAATAACCTTACCAACCAGTCAACAATACAGTCACCCCCTTTTTTAATAAATTCCACTGCAATACCATCCAAACCTGCTGCCTTGCCGGCTTTCATCTTCCACAAAGCTTTTACTACCTCTTCTCTGTTTACCAAATCATTTTCCCTAACCCTCTCATTTTGCACACCACCTCGACCAAAACACCCTATATCTGCCACTCTATCATCAAACACATTCAACAAACCTTCAAAATACTCACTCCATCTCCTTCTCACATCACCACTACTTGTTATCACCTCCCCATTTGCGCCCTTCACTGAAGTTCCCATTTGCTCCCTTGTCTTACGCACTTTATTTACCTCCTTCCAGAACATCTTTCTATTCTCCCTAAAATTTAATGATACTCTCTCACCCCAACTCTCATTTGCCCTTCTTTTCACCTCTTGCACCTTTCTCTTGACCTCCTGTCTCTTTCTTTTATACATCTCACACTCAATTGCATTTTTTCCCTGCAAAAATCGTCCAAATGCCTCTCTCTTCTCTTTCACTAATAATCTTACTTCTTCATCCCACCACTCACTACTCTTTCTAATCAACCCACCTCCCACTCTTCTCATGCCACAAGCATCTTTTGCGCAATCCATCACTGATTCCCTAAATACATCCCATTCCTCCCCCACTCCCCTTACTTCCATTGTTCTCACCTTTTTCCATTCTGTACTCAGTCTCTCATGGTACTTCCTCACACAAGTCTCCTTCCCAAGCTCACTTAATCTCACCACCCTCTTCACCCCAACATTCACTCTTCTTTTCTGAAAACCCATACAAATCTTCACCTTAGCCTCCACAAGATAATGATCAGACATCCCTCCAGTTGCACCTCTCAGCACATTAACATCCAAAAGTCTCTCTTTCGCGTGCCTGTCAATTAACACGTAATCCAATAACGCTCTCTGGCCACCTATCCTACTTACATACGTATACTTATATATATCTCGCTTTTTAAACCATGTATTCCCAATCACCACTCACTTTTCAGCACATAAATCTACAAGCTCTTCACCATTTCCATTTACAACACTGAACACCCCATGTATACCAATTATTCCCTCAACTGCCACATTACTCACCTTTGCATTCAAATCACCCATCACTATAACCCGGTCTCGTGCATCAAAACCACTAACACACTCATTCGGCTGCTCAAAACACTTGCCTCTCATGATCTTTCTTCTCATGCCCAGGTGCATATGCACAAATAATCACCCATCTCTCTCCAACAACTTTCAATTTTACCCATATTAATTGAGAATTTACTTTCTTACATTCTATCACATACTCCCACAACTCCTGTTTCAGGAGTACTGCTACTCCTTCCCTTGCTCTTGTCCTCTCACTAACCCCTGACTTTACTCCCAAGACATTCCCAAATCACTCTTCCCCTTTACCCTTGAGCTTCGTTTCACTCAGAGCCAAAACATCCAGGTTCCTTTCCTCAAACATACTACCTATCTCTCCTTTTTTCACATCTTGGTTACATCCACACACATTTAGACACCCCAGTCTGAGCCTTCAAGGAGGATGAGCACTTCCCGCGTGACTCCTTCTTCTGTTTCCCATTTTAGAAAGTTAAAAAAATACAAGGAGGGGAGGATTTCTGGCCCCCCGCTCCCGTCCCCTCTAGTCGCCTTCTACGACACGCGAGGAATGCGTGGGAAGTATTCTTTCACCCCCATCCCCCGGGATAATATATATATATATACATATATATATATATATCTCTATCAACTCTATCATATGCCTTCTCCAGATCCATAAATGCTACATACAAATCCATTTGCTTTTCTAAGTATTTCTCACATACATTCTTCAAAGCAAACACCTGATCCACACATCCTCTACCACTTCTGAAACCGCACTGCTCTTCCCCAATCTGATGCTCTGTACATGCCTTCACCCTCTCAATCAATACCCTCCCATATAGTTTACCAGGAATACTCAACAAACTTATACCTCTGTAATTTGAGCACTCACTCTTATCCCCTTTGCCTTTGTACAATGGCACTATGCACGCATTCCGCCAATCCTCAGGCACCTCACCATGAGTCATACATACATTAAATAACCTTACCAACCAGTCAACAATACAGTCACCCCCTTTTTTAATAAATTCCACTGCAATACCATCCAAACCTGCTGGAAGGTATTAAGAATATATGGTGTGGGAGGCAAGTTGTTAGAAGCAGTGAAAAGTTTTTATCGAGGATGTAAGGCATGTGTACGTGTAGGAAGAGAGGAAAGTGATTGGTTCTCAGTGAATGTAGGTTTGCGGCAGGGGTGTGTGATGTCTCCATGGTTGTTTAATTTGTTTATGGATGGGGTTGTTAGGGAGGTAAATGCAAGAGTCCTGGAAAGAGGGGCAAGTATGAAGTCTGTTGGGGATGAGAGAGCTTGGGAAGTGAGTCAGTTGTTGTTCGCTGATGATACAGCGCTGGTGGCTGATTCATGTGAGAAACTGCAGAAGCTGGTGACTGAGTTTGGTAAAGTGTGTGGAAGAAGAAAGTTAAGAGTAAATGTGAATAAGAGCAAGGTTATTAGGTACAGTAGGGTTGAGGGTCAAGTCAACTGGGAGGTGAGTTTGAATGGAGAAAAACTGGAGGAAGTGAAGTGTTTTAGATATCTGGGAGTGGATCTGTCAGCGGATGGAACCATGGAAGCGGAAGTGGATCATAGGGTGGGGGAGGGGGCGAAAATTTTGGGAGCCTTGAAAAATGTGTGGAAGTCGAGAACATTATCTCGGAAAGCAAAAATGGGTATGTTTGAAGGAATAGTGGTTCCAACAATGTTGTATGGTTGCGAGGCGTGGGCTATGGATAGAGTTGTGCGCAGGAGGATGGATGTGCTGGAAATGAGATGTTTGAGGACAATGTGTGGTGTGAGGTGGTTTGATCGAGTAAGTAACGTAAGGGTAAGAGAGATGTGTGGAAATAAAAAGAGCGTGGTTGAGAGAGCAGAAGAGGGTGTTTTGAAATGGTTTGGGCACATGGAGAGAATGAGTGAGGAAAGATTGACCAAGAGGATATATGTGTCGGAGGTGGAGGGAACGAGGAGAAGAGGGAGACCAAATTGGAGGTGGAAAGATGGAGTGAAAAAGATTTTGTGTGATCGGGGCATGAACATGCAGGAGGGTGAAAGAAGGGCAAGGAATAGAGTGAATTGGAGCGATGTGGTATACAGGGGTTGACGTGCTGTCAGTGGATTGAATCAAGGCATGTGAAGCGTCTGGGGTAAACCATGGAAAGCTGTGTAGGTATGTATATTTGCGTGTGTGGACGTGTGTATGTACGTGTGTATGGGGGGTTGGGCCATTTCTTTCGTCTGTTTCCTCGCGCTACCTCGCAAACGCGGGAGACAGCGACAAAGTATAAAAAAAAAAAAAAAAAAAAAAAATATATATATATATATATATATATATATATATATATATATATATATATATATATATATATACGCACATATACACACATATACATATATATACATATGAAAAATGTAAGAAATAACTTAGAAAACTGAAACTTCTGGCTTGAAATGAAATGAAAAATGAATGTCACATAATGGTTCAACCTCTGGCTATGGAAAAGGGAAATGTATAATCTATTTACACAAATGTCAATAGTAGTTTTCATCAATTTAACCACTGTATCATACTGCCTGGTCCACTTCTCTTATCATGAAACAGGAATATTGGCTTATGATGTTTCTCAATTTTCTTCATTACACAAAGTACAACCATATCTTGGATACATGAGGGTAGGTAGTTGGTCATCCGCCATAATAAAGCCTTGACACACCATATATATAGTCATGTTTTTTTTCAGGTGTTATTTCATTCTACATACTTTACACCTATAAATCCTCCTCACATTTCACTTCTCTCATGACACTGCATCATCTGCAGGTATATTCAAGGTGCTACAATTGTCCTCACACTTCACTTCTCTCATGACCTTTGCATCATCTGTAAGCATAATTAGTAGGGATGTAAGTCTGAAGAGAAAAATTGGAGGAAGTGAGCTGTTTTAGATACCTGGGAGTGGACTTGGCAATGAAAGGAACCATGGAAGCAAAAGTGATTCACAGGGTGGGGGAGGGGTTGAAGGTTCTGGGAGTGCACTCCACTGGTCACCTCACCCCATTTGCGGAAGGCTTCTCTGATATGCACCTTTGTTCCCTTTCACTAAGATATTCTATCCATAAAAGGAGTTTCCCATTACTTCTGCCTGATGATCCAGCTTATTAATTAGCCTTCCATACAAAACAGTGTCAAATGCTTTCTGGCAGTATGGATGCAAACAACCCAACCAGTCTTTATGTCTCTGATTAAAATCTAAGAGGTTTGTTACACAAGATCTCCCTTCCCTAAACTGTGGAGTCTCTCCTTAGGTGATTTCACCCCTGTAGAAAGTGATCCCTTTGCTTTCTGATCATCTTTTCCAAAACCTTACAGACCACACTTATCAGTGAAACTGCTGCTGTTCCCAGTCTCCTTTCTTACAGATAAGTATGGCATTTGTCCCATTCCATTCTCTTGGTACTCTGTCTCTCTTCAATGACATCTTAAACAGTATATTACAATGTTTGTCGAGTGTAGCTGGACACATCTTCAGTACATATGATGAAATTTCATCAGGACAAAGGAGCCTTGTGTGGGTCAAGACATTCTAGGATTCTGTTACAGTCCCTTCTAGATATCTCATTGTTTTCCATCTTACAAGTGATGTGGCTACAGTGTATTCCAACATGAAAACATTTTTGAACGTGTTATTCAGTTCCTCATATATCATTGCATCATCCGCTAAAATTCTTCCCTCTGAATCCCTTAGCCTGATTAATTGCTCTTAAACTGAAAAACTCTTCCTGATAAGTTACGGAAAAGGTTTGGAGTTTCTCTTGCCTGGTCCACAATATTCTTTTCAAAGTTTCTTTGTTTCTCCTTCCTTATAAGTGTTCTTTGTTCTCTTATGCTCTGAAAATGATGGCTAACTGGAGAACTGTTTGTATCTTCACCACTCATCACCTTGGAGATCCTTTGCTTTTTGACATCTTTCATTAAACTATTCCTTCCTTCTTCCTACCATACCCTCTGTATTTGAGGATAGAGGTACCTATGCTCCTACTGTTTCTTTGTAAATTTCAAGAAAAGCCTCACCACAGAGCCCTTGTTCCTGGCCACTGAACTCCATTTCCTATTCATTATAACCACAAATATCATTGTTTTGTATAGTATCCATGAATATATCTCTTCTTTGTCTCTCATCTCACCTCTTCTCTGTTTATGTCCTCATTTACCACATACCATGATCACTTTTCTAGTTGGTGTGACACATACAACATTCTCAATATCCATGCTAGTATGTGTGAAGATAAGATCCGAAAATGATGGTTTATCAGTTTCGCCCATCCTATTGTATTCAATGATATGCTGGTATAGGAAATTTTTCTGTATTCACTCTTCCTCCATGACTTCCACTCACCATGAAAACCCAAACTCCTCAAGTCTTTCTCCTTATAATTCAAATTCTCCCAATATCAGTGCTTTACCACCTGTGTGGAGTGACTGTTTTACAGCTTCATGTACCATCCTGACTGTTCCTTCACAGTTACCCTTGTATAGTAATTGTCCTGGATCACTACAACGTTTTTGTCGATTATATAACACGAGCAACACTATGCCACTAAGCATTTCTTCCCTTCAGTTACTCTTTCTGTTATGCACTCCCAGAACAGACATTCCTCCAACATTTCTTGAAAGTTAGGGCTATCTTTTATTGGGAAAGCTAATCCTCCACCTTCATTGCCTTCTCTTTTAATCCTTACTATCTTGCATCCCCCTATGCATTAAAGGTGAGATCGTTTTTCTCAAGTAAGCTTTGTTCCCATGACTCCAACATTATCAAGCACACTTTCCCTAATACAATCCTTTAATTTCTGCTCTTTAACGTTAACCATTACTCCATCAATGTTTGAGTGCTTTACTTTCAACATAACATTACCATCTAGCACTCCCGCACTCTCTGCATTACTGCCAAGGTTGCTTTGTCCTCTTGCCTTGTTTAGCATCTCCAGTTTTTTTGTCGTCTGACTGTATTCTTTGTTTCTTTATCTCTCTCTCTTCCTTTGACTTGTCACAAATGATGAATAACCCACAGAATTCATCTTGCAGAAAGAAGGTGGAGGGGGTTGGATAAAGAATTGCTCACTTGAGAACTCCATCTCATATAAGAATCCTAAAGAAATGACCACAGCAAACATATGGTACTTTATCACCTTACCCCTTAAAGAGTGGTATTCTCACCTGTATTCATCCCTATGTAAAAGATAGAAAAAACAATAATAATAAGACTCACACGTAAAAGTAAAAAAATACTAAATACAGCATGAAAACACACAAGATATCATATACTCTGCATATGATCTGGCATGCTGGAGTAGGAGTAACATGCAGTAGAGGATGACTAAGTTGTCTTCTATGATCTTTTCTCAATTAGTCTGTTTCCTATACCTTTTCGTTACATTTTGCTCTAAATTCTCAAGGAAAACAGCACTGGCAGTGACTGGCTAAACTTTAATCTGGTTTTCATGCTTTCTATTTTTTTTTTGTACCTGATCACTGTTCCCCACATTAGCAGGGCAGTGCTAGGATCAGGCAAAGTAAGGCCACTTTTATATACACTATAAGCTTTACATTATTTTATGCATTACACAAACTAAGGCATGTAAAGCAGCTAGGGAAACCACAGAAAGGTCTGTAGGGCCTGTTTGTAAATTACACACGAGAGCAACAAAATGGATGTGAGCAAATGAGGTCTTCTCTTCATCTGCTCCAGGTACTACTTCACTGATGTGGGAAACAGCAAAAAGTTTGAAAGAAAGACTTTTATATATGTTTTCAGCAGCTACTCATTTTAATACTTTCCATAAGAGAGAGGGTCTGAAGTACTCACTAATACAAAAACAAACACCACACTCCCCTGACCATTTGCCAACTAATCTTCTTTTTCACTCTCTTCTTACATCGTACATGAAAATCTGGTGCTAGTTCCAGAAAGTGTCATGATACACCTTGTTCGTTATCAGCCTGTCTAGGTTATGGCCAAGTTATTTTTCTTCACTTTCCACGCAACTGATACATTTAATAACTGTTCCTCTTCATCTCTTAGGTCATCTAACAATCTATGTATTTTATGCTGGGTCACTACATAAACACAACATCATGCCAACAGCCATGAACTTATAAAGGGGATACTGTGGGGAGCAGAATTCTTTCCTGAGCCTTGCTGGTAATGAAACAGACATTTAAGGGTGACTAATTGTACAATAAGTTAACTAGACATTTAAACAAAGGCAGAAAAAGTTACATCATTATGCGATGAAGGGAGAAGCCCTCTAATGATTATCAAATGATGATGGTAACGGTTTAACAGGTTATAAACTAAATGATACAAATAAAAAAAGCAGGATAATGTTTTATTGGATAGAAAGAGCTGGTCTAGTGCCATGCAGCAAGCGCCTTGATAATATGGGATCTTATAAAAAGTCCAATGGAGTTAATTATGTCCTCTCTGTCATGGTCTTTGATTTGTTGAGGGCAGGCCCAAAACAAGCAAGCTGCGGCAACCATGGATGAGTGGTTGGTGAAGGGTATGGAAGGAAAAAGGTTCTCCACTGGAAATACCAAGGGCTAGAGGGTCCTAACTGTAATTTTACAAGAAATCTCCTACGCAATCTCTACCATACTCATGGGATAGACTGCAAAGGGGAAAAACATGAAAATAAAAGTGCAAATTCATCAACCATGAAACAATAACATGTCGTACTATAATAAAGGAAGCAATGATAGTGAAGCGAGTAATTCACACTGAATCTATAACAAAATTCTGTACACTAAAAGAAAAATGTTGAAAACTACGACTAAAAGATTAACTATATGCACAAGTTAGCACGAAAAAGTACATTAAATCCTTCATTTAACGGACCCTGATATAACGGATTTCAGATTTAATTATCTATTTATTATTTTTTATTATACTTTGTCGCTGTCTCCCGCGTTTGCGAGGTAGTGCAAGGAAACAGACGAAAGAAATGGCCCAACCCCCCCCCATACACATGTATATACATACGTCCACACACGCAAATATACATACCTACACAGCTTTCCATGGTTTACCCCAGACGCTTCACATGCCTTGATTCAATCCAATGACAGCACGTCAACCCCAGTATACCACATCGCTCCAATTCACTCTATTCCTTGCCCTCCTTTCACCCTCCTGCATGTTCAGGCCCCGATCACACAAAATCTTTTTCACTCCATCTTTCCACCTCCAATTTGGTCTCCCTCTTCTCCTCGTTCCCTCCACCTCCGACACATATATCCTCTTGGTCAATCTTTCCTCACTCATTCTCTCCATGTGCCCAAACCACTTCAAAACACCCTCTTCTGCTCTCTCAACCACGCTCTTTTTATTTCCACACATCTCTCTTACCCTTACGTTACTCACTCGATCAAACCACCTCACACCACACATTGTCCTCAAACATCTCATTTCCAGCACATCCATCCTCCTGCGCACAACTCTATCCATAGCCCACGCCTCGCAACCATACAACATTGTTGGAACCACTATTCCTTCAAACATACCCATTTTTGCTTTCCGGGATAATGTTCTCGACTTCCACACATTCTTCAAGGCCCCCAGAATTTTCGCCCCCTCCCCCACCCTATGATCCACTTCCGCTTCCATGGTTCCATCCGCTGCCAGATCCACTCCCAGATATCTAAAACACTTCACTTCCTCCAGTTTTTCTCCATTCAAACTCACCTCCCAATTGACTTGACCCTCAACCATACTGTACCTAATAACCTTGCTCTTATTCACATTTACTCTTAACTTTCTTCTTCCACACACTTTACCAAACTCAGTCACCAGCTTCTGCAGTTTCTCACATGAATCAGCCACCAGCGCTGTATCATCAGCGAACAACAACTGACTCACTTCCCAAGCTCTCTCATCCCCAACAGACTTCATACTTGCCTCTCAGATTTAATGTACTGGCTAAATAATAATACATTAATCACTAATTCAAAAAATGAAAAAAAAATTTAAAAATCTCAGATGCTGCACCATGCACACTTCACATCGCACTTGGTTTTGGTAACATAGGGTATACTCGCTTTGTTTCAGTCTCAATCTGCCTCAAGCTAGTCAGGTTGTATACAGAGAATTGCGACTTCATTATATAATTATGTAATCCATACAATCGAAAGTGGCATCAGTTATTTTTTTTTTTTTTCATACTATTCGCCATTTCCCGCGATAGCGAGGTAGCGTTAAGAACAGAGGACTGGGCCTTTGAGGGAAATCCTCACCTGGCCCCCTTCTCTGTTCCTTCTTTTGGAAAATTAAAAAAAACGAGAGGGGAGGATTTCCAGCCCCCCGCTCCCTTCCCTTTTAGTCGCCTTCTACGACACGCAGGGAATACGTGGGAAGTATTCTTTCTCCCCTATCCCCAGGGATCAGTTATAAAGGAGTTAAAAGAAAAAATATGATCTGTACATTGTGTTACTGTATTAAAAAAGACCCATAGATTACACTTGATTTAACAGACAATCAGAGCTCTTCGTTCAATAGCACTCTGTGATAAGTCTAAGAGCATAAATACGCGAGAATAGAGACTGAAATTATTCTACGATGGTCTATAAACACCAGAGAATTTTTGGTGTACAGTAAATAATCACAGTTTTGTAAAGTTTAAGAACTTACATGAATTTAATTCCCAGAAAACTTTACAGTTTGTTATAAAATCACACTTTATAAAAGGTATTAAATTTGAAAAGATATGAAACTTTATTCTAATCTTGTCTAAAAGGAATAAACGGTAATGTCTGTTAAACTTATAAATTACTGATGATATAATATAATGATATAATGTGTAATTTGTTGAATTTGTTTATGGTTAGGGTTGTTAGGGAGGTGAATGCAAGAGTTATGGAGAGAGGGGCAAGTATGCAGTCTTTTGTTGATGAGAGAACTTGGGAAGTGAGTCAATTGTTGTTCACTGATGATACAGCACTGCTGGCTGATTCGGGTGAGAAACAGCAGAAGCTAGTGACTGAGTTTGCTAAAGTGTGTGAAAGAAGAAAGCTGAGAGTAAATATGAATAAGAGCAAGGATGTTTAGGTACAGTAGGGTTGAGGGACAAATCAATTGGGAGGTATGTTTGAATGGAGGAAGTGAAGTGTTTTAGATATCTGGGAGTGGATTTGGCAGCGGATGGAACCATGGAAGCGGAAGCGAGTCATAGGGTGGGGGAGGGGGCAAAAGTTCTGGGAGCATTGAAAAATGTGTGGAAGGCGAGAACGTTATCTCAGAAAGCAAAAATGGGTATGTTTGAAGAAATAGTGGTTCCCAAAATGTTATATGGTTGTGAGGAGTGGGCTATAGATAGAGTTGTGCAGAGGAGGGTGGATGTGCTGGAAATGAGACGTTTGAGGACAATATGTGGTGTGAGGTGCTTTGATCGAGTAAGTAATGAAAGGGTAAGAGAGATGTGTGGTAATAGTGTGGTTGATAGAGCAGAAGAGGGTGTTTTGAAATGGTTTGGTCACATGGAGAGAATGAGTGAGGAAAGATTGACAAAGAGGATATATGTGTCAGAGGTGGAAAGATGGAGTGAAAAAGATTTTGAGTGATTAGGGCCTGAACATGCAGGAGGGTGAAAGGTGTGCAAGGAATAGAGTGAATTGGAATGATGTAGTATACTGGGGTTGACGTGCTGTCAATGGATTGAACCAGGGCATGTGAAGCATCTGGGATAAACCATATAAAGTTTTGTGGGGCCTGGATGTGGATAGGGAGCTTTGGTTTTGGTGCATTATACATGACAGCTATAGACTGAGTGTGAACGAATGTGGCCTTTGTTGTCTTTTCCTAGCGCTACCTCGCGCACATGCAGGGGGGAAGGGGTTGTCATTTCATGTGTGGCGGGGTGGCGACGGGAATGAATAAGGGCAGACAGTATAAATTATGTACATGTGTATATATGTATGTCTGTGTGTGTATATATATGTATATGTTGAGATGTATAGGTATGTATATGTGCATGTATGGACATGTATGTATATACATGTGCAAGTGGTTGGGTTGGGCCATTCTTTCATCTGTTTCCTTGCGCTACCTCGCTAACGTGGGAGACAGTGACAAAGTAAATAAATAAATGAATAATAATGTGTAATAATGCTGTAAGGGCTTACTGACATATCAGCTAATGTACACTAAATCTATAATCCCTTGCCTTAAAATGTATATCTGACCTTAATGAAGTACATATTTCCAGCTGAGGACCCCCAGTAATATGTAAAGATTATTTCAGATCCTCAGAGTCATATTTGATGAATCAACAAAAAATCCTCTTTCATGTTAGAATGCATTAAAGTCTGCATCTCCATAATGATATGTATTTATCTTGGTAACCAACCATAGGAATTTTGTGTTTTAGGTCTCAATTTTG
Organism: Panulirus ornatus; assembly: GCF_036320965.1. Classification (NCBI taxonomy): domain Eukaryota; kingdom Metazoa; phylum Arthropoda; class Malacostraca; order Decapoda; family Palinuridae; genus Panulirus; species Panulirus ornatus. Next base: position 14,548,822 of record NC_092282.1, read on the forward strand.
AAGGGTTTTTAGTCTTCTTTCACTGTGCTTATTTCTTTTCTGAACTGACAAGAAGCAACATATAAAAGTATCAAAATTCAATCAATAACACAATCCATAAACAATAATACAGTTAATAATATTATCAATAATCCTAAATATCAATGTCAGATATGATTTCGTGAATACTAACTGATCCATTTGAAGCACTGATATGCATGTGTGTGTGTGTGCACATGGGGGGGGGGGGGGGGGGGGGGATGGATGGATGGATGGATGGATTAGTAAGCTCACAAGTCAATGCTTCAATGATAGCTCAGTTATCCTGCATTTCTCAGCAGAGAGCTCAATAGGTATGAGGTATATGTGGGTGGATGGGGGTGGGGAAGTGTACTGCATGCCAGATTGAAGGTGGTTGAGTTGTGAGGGCAGCCACATCCTTCCTACAGCCTGAGTTGATAGGGGTCAGCCTGATTATATGCACTCATGGTACCACAGCCCTCCTTGTAGTGAGCTGAATACACAAATACCATGGCATCTTCAAAGTTAACACCTGTTTCCAAGCACCTGGTGATAAGGTTCTGGAGAACTGTAACATCAATACAATCCGGGCACTGCATCTTAATGACTTTGAAGGGTTGTGCTTGCCTTGCATATGTGATTCACTATGCATAGTCATCTTGTTTGATGTCTTATCATAGCTGCTTCAATGTAATCAATGTCATACTCACATGGAAGATAAGTGGCCATTGATGATGAATATATGGACAACCCTAGTAAAGTGGCCTGTGTGAATGAAGTGGAGACCACAAAGCAGGGACCCTCAAATGTTTCCATGAATGACTACACTCTTACCCCGCTTCATCACTGTGATGTAATACACCTTAATCACTCATAAAATATGCATATATCAATACTTCCCTCCACGCACACACACCCAGGACCAGGAACACACTGGCTGGTTGAGTGCATGATGTCACAACATCCCAAGCTGCTGGTTGATCAAGCTCACTACTTATTCATCATTCTGGCACAGTACCACCCACTCAACAACTCCTCCCCATGTGCACGTTCAAAAAGGTTGAAAAACTACCATAATGGTAGGACTCTCACATTTACACATAAACATATATTCTTTTCTTTACCACCTGGCCAGTTAAAAAAGCATGTGGAACTTCAGTCATGACAGTGGGTGGTTGGCTGATTTGTCAATCAGGTTCTGAGTGCACTTGTTACAAGGTCTACAGTCAATTCTGTACTTAGTTATTTTTTAATTTTACACAACTATTTTCATGTGTTTTTGCTCTTACTGCATAATTACAAGCTAATTCAAAGGGTAAAATCCATATGAGAAAGTAATTAACCTGGTAGCTTAATCACCAACAACTAAGTCACTGTTTTCTATAGTCAACTGACCTCTTGAGTAATGACTCTCTTGCTTCTAACATAACTATTTAGGGTTGCTTTTGTTATTTTCTGCAATATACACTTCATATTGACATTTACTTTGTCATATAACTCTCTTACTTTCTCTGTGCAAATTTACATAACTTATTCAACCATGTTGGTTATTGGTTTGTCAGAGTTTCTCATGATCTACTCTTCTAAAAACCGGCACTCTTTTACTTCGATCATTCCATCATCTTGGCTTTGTTTTAAAAATAGACCATCTACTGTGAATTGGCATGTATGCTCCCTCTGCTGCTTTGAATGTTTTGTTAAAAACTTTTTCAAGCTACATAAATGTCATTTTCATTGACTATATCATCCCAAGTTTGCCTGTCAAGAGCAATGTGAATACTATAGGTAAATTCTTTTTGCAACCAACATTACATGTAGTGTTGAAAGTGACCTCAAAATCAAGTTGTCAATAATCCCTTATACCACATTTTTCTCCATTTTCAACATTATTAATCCTATCCTCATTTGTAGTTAGAACTAAATCTTATATATTCTAGTCATGAGTAGGTTTCTCAACTAACTGGATTAAGGCACTAACAGGCAAACTGATCATATCTTTCTCTTTACCCCCACATGCTTCTTCTGCCCTAGTAAGATAGCATCAAGAAATATCTACTTTCTACATTATCTACATAGATAATGCATGGAAACAAGTGCTTACCATCCACAGCCAAGCACCATAATAACTCCAAGGTTTCCCTTCACTGCATCATATGCCCTACCTCATTTCCGTAATGCACCCATGGCCTTAGTCCCCTTTTCCATTCAATTACCCACTTCAGCCCATAAGGATACACTCAATTTCCCATTCACTTTGGATATGTAATACTATACATGTTATCTATTCATCTATCATACTTGATTGACATTTCCCACATCAGTGAGTCAGTGCCAGAAAATGGACAAAGAAAGGCTCATCCACTCATATACACACATATATATACATACACACACATACACATACATATACATATAAACATATACATATTCATATACATACATACATACACATATACATATCAACATATAAACATATACATACACATACATATACATATATACACATGTACATATTCATACTTGCTTGCCTTCATCCATTCCCGGCATCACTCCGCCCCACAGGAAACAGCATCGCCATCCCCTGCATCAGGGAGGTAGCGCTAGGAAAATGAACAAAAAAGGCCACATTCGTTCACACTCAGTCTCTACCTGTCATGAATAATGAACCAAAACCACAGCTCCCTATCCACATCCAGGCCCCACAGACCTTTCCATGGTTTACTCCAGATGTTTCACATGCCCTGATTTAGTCCATTAACAGCATGTCGACCCAAGTATACCACATCACATCAATTCACTCTATTCCTTGCATGCTTCTCACCCTCCAGTATGTTTAGGCCCCAATCCCTCAAAATGTTTTTTCACTCCATCCTTTCACCTCCAATTTGGTCTCATGCTTCTCCTCGTTCCCTCCACCTCTCACACATATATTGTCTTTGTCAGCCTTTCCTCACTCATTCATTCCATATGTCCAAACCATTTCAACACACCCTCTTCTGCCCTCTCAACCACACTCTTTATATTACCACACATCACTCCTCCCCTTTCATTACTTACAAGATCAAACCAACTCACACCACATACTGTCCTCATACATTTCATTTTCAATACATCCACCCTCCTCCGGACAATGCTATCTATAGGCAATGCCTCACAACCATATAATATTGTTGGAATTACTCTTCCTTCAAACATACCCAATTATCCTCTCCATGATAATGTTCTTCATTACTCCCAGAACCTTCGCCCCTTCACTTCTGCTTCCATGATTCCATTCACTACTAAATCCACTCCTAGATATCTAAAACACTTCACTTCCTCCAGTTTTCCTCCAATCAAACTCACATCCCAACTAACTCGTTCCTTAACCCTGCTGAAACTGATAACCTTGCTCTAATTCACATTTACTCTCAACTTTCTCCTTTCACACATTTTTCTGAATTCAGTCACCAATTTCTGCAGTTTCTCACTCGAATCAGTTATCAGTGCTGTATCATCGGCAAACAACAATTGACTCACTTCACAGGCCCTCTCATCCCACCAGACTGCATAATTGCCCCTCTCTCCAAAACTCTTGCATTTACCTCCCAAACCACCCCATCCATAAACAAATCTAATAACCATGGGAATATCACACACCCCTGCAGCAGACCAACCTTCACTGGGAGACAATCACTCTTCTCTTTTCCTACTTGTACACATGCTTTACATTCTTGGTAAAAACTTTTCACTGCTCCTAGCAGCTTACCTTCCACACTGTATATTCTTAAGACCTTCCACAAAGCACCTCAATCAACCCTATCATATGCCTTCTCCAGATCTATAAATGCCACATACAGATCCATCTGTTTTTCGAAGTATCTCTCACTTATATTCTTCAAAGTAAACATCTGATCCACACATCCTCTACCACTTCTAACACCACACTCCTCCTCCCTAATCTGATGCTTTGTACATGTCTTCACCATCTCAGTCAATACCCTCCCATATAAGTTTCCAGGAATACTCAACAAACTTATGCCTCAGTAGTCTGAACACTCACCCTTATCCCCTTTGCCTTTGTACCATGGCACTATGCATGCACTCTGCTAATCTTCAGGCACTTCACCATGATCCATACATACAGTGAATATCCTTACCAACCAATCAGCAACACAGTCACCCCTTTCTTAATAAATTCAACTGCAATACCATCCAAGACCACTGCCTTGCCAGATTTCATCTTCCACAAGGCTTTCACCACCTCTTCTCTCTTCACCAAACCACTCTCCCTGACTTTACTTCGCACACCATCCCAACCAAAACACCCTAAATTTGCCACTCTATCATCAAACACATTCAACAAACCATCTCCTCCTCCCTTCATCACTACCTGTCATCACTTTCCCCCTTGCCCCCTTCACCGATGTTCCCATTTGTCCTCTTGTCTTATGCACATTATCTTTTTATTCTCCCTAAAGTTTAATGATCTTCTCTCACCCCAAATCTCATTTGCCCTCATTTTCAACCCCTGCACACTCCTCTTGACCACCTGCCACTTTCTCTCATAGATTTCCCAGTCATTTGGTCTCTTTCCTTGCAAGTATTATCAAAATGCCTCTCTTCTCTCTTTCATTAACAATTTTACTTCTTCATCCCACCATTCACTACCCTTTCTAATCTGCCCACCTCCCACCTTTCTCATGCCACATGTATCTCCCTAAATAAATACCATTCCTCACCCACTCCAATGATTTATGACAGAGAACGCATCAATGCATAACCTGTGAGACCATTTTGGTGTTGGTACTTCTACAATTTAAAAGGAAGCATCATCATAAAATGTTGATGAGGTTCTATCTTGAATATGACATGAACAAAGGCACTGATAGGTGTATGACAATGTTAACTGGGTGATATGCCATCCTAGCAGTTTACTTAAGTAACCACCTATTGCTAACTTAATCAACATGTACTTTACCTAAGTAACCACCTACTGCTAACTTAATCAACATGTACATTTTGGAATTGTGAGCAACCATAAATGTTTGGTTACAACAGTAAATCATGACTGGTGTAAAGTTGCAAACTTACATAACCTTATACAATGAGGGTGAAAAAACTGAAGGGGTGTTATAGTTCATTCAATCTACTGTATGGTCCCCTTGGCATATAAGTTATCTAATCTGAAAAATGTTGAAATCTGGCAACAGCTAAGTCAAAATGCTGCCAGATCTAAGATTTTTCACTAATTATTCAATGCTTAAATACAATTGGATAAACCTTGGGAAACTAGTCCAAATGCTGATTAATCAGTATGTACGTGGTAATTATGTTTTGTCCATTCCATATGAAGGTCCAGACAAGGAGGGTTTAGAAAACTGGTAGTGTAGTGCAAATTTGGGTGGATGGCTTTTTCCTCCAAAACTCAAAAATCTAATCCTTACATCCTTGTACAACATTTAGACTGAGTTTGGGAGTAAACCCTGAAATTGACGAGCACTTTAAAAGAAATCACTGATATTTTCCAACCCAGATGGACTTGTAGTTACAAACATACAAATAACAACAATAATCACACACATACACATGCAAACACATACATATACAGATGACCCCCAACTTACGAGGGTTCGGCTTACGATCTTTCAACTATATGATGGTGAGATATTCAACACTTTATTATAAAATAAGCTTTGTGTTAGATGATTTTGTCCATCTATAAGCCAATGTAAGTGTTCTGAGAATGTTAAAGGTAGGCTAGGCTAAGCTATGATGTTTGGTAGGTTAGATGTACAGTATTAAATGTAGTGAATGTATTTTTGACATGATATTTTGAACTTATGATGGGTTTCTTGGAATATAAAGCCATTGTAAGTCAAAGAGCATCTTTATCTATATAAATCACACATTTGAAAAGAAAAGAAAATGGCCAAAGGTAATGAAAAAAGTAGAATATCATAAGAGACTAAAATAAGATCACCCCCAATACCAGCACAGGAAAGACAGGTAAACTAAGTAGTGGTAGAGTACGGCTGAGAATAGTGTAAACAAATGCAGGTAATCCAGTGATAAAGACCAAACAGCAAAGCCAAACCAGATGTTGCTGTCATTAAGATAAAGCTTACCACAAAGATGACATTAAGCTAAATTTTTCCTAATAGCAAAGAAGGAAAGGGAGGACAGAGGAGGAGGAATGGGACTGGCTCTCATGGTAAAGGACAACCACAAATTTAAAAAACTGATGGATGGTCCAGTTCAACTGCATATAAAGGTAAACTCAAAATCTTTTTCATCAACAATCCTTAAGAGAATTTTTAAGGAACTACTGTAGAAAGATCATGGAATGAAAAAACTGAAGGCACATTCAAGATGGTGTAGATAGCATTAAATCAATTCCTTGTCAGAAGTGGTAAAGAATATATACAAAAAGGGGGGGATTCTAAAAATAAAGACAGAGGCTGGGAATACTTAAATTAACACAAGTACAAAGAACTGAAAGGATATAAATTCTTAGAGTGTGTACAAGAAAATTTTTAGAATCAACCTTTTCACCATCAAAAACAGTTCTCATCTTTACATGCTACAAAACATAAAAAATTACCTAAGGCACTATCTATACTTGTCTATCTATTTATATATATCTATCTACATCTCTGATGCACATTTCCTTTGAGAGCTCCCTTTAAGGGGTGGCCACTTGGAAAAAATGTCTTGCAGTACTGGAACTTCACCATAGGGATTATGAGAACATAACACAAGGGAGGAAACCAAACTCAATGAGGATGTATAGATGTGGTAACTAAAGAGAAATAAACAATTTCTATGAGAACATAACATAGGAAAAATATAAACATCCTGAGAAATCTATGATGGTGTTTGTTGGGGGACACCACTGGCAGATAGTAGAGAGACAAGGAGAAAAAAAAAAGACATATGGCTCAAAGTTATCAAAAAGCTATCCAAAACACAGGGGTGTACTATGGAGATGATTTATGGGAATTAAAAGAGTACACTATTAATTAAGGAGCATCTGCTCCAGCTGAAGATAATGAGAATATACAAAAGAAAATAAATATATTCCATAGTGCATTCTTTGTGAAGGATGCTATAACCCCAACATAAACAAAATGGGATGGGAAGGAGGCCACTGAAAATGCTGACACTATTGAAAGAGAAACATGTAAGCTAATGAGGGATTATGATGCAAACTGGTGCATACATCTCATGAGGTCTCTCTATAATGTGTTCAAAGAGTGAACAAGAAACACTTGAAAGGCCTATTAAAAAGTTGTTTGAAACCTGGAAAAGAGTTTAGTCCCAAGGTAGCAGAAGAAAACAAATGTTAAAAAAGGAGATTAGGATTTTGCACAAAAGATAAAGAACAGCAATGCCAATGAGTGTGTTCTGCAGAATGATGGAATGAATATGAAAAAAACAAATGGGTGATTATATTCAAAGAAAAACTAACTCTGATGCAAGAAAGGTTTGGAGAAAGGAGGTAATTCATAACAAATCAGACCTCTTTGACAGAGTGACTTTTGTTTTAAACATGACATGGAGAGGTGGATTGTGTGTTCTCAGACTGACAAAGGACATCTGTCAACATCCCACACAAGAAGCTGGTAAAGAAGATGTACCTTCAAGAAGACACAAAGGGAAGATTCCTTTGGTAGATTGCCAATTTTCTAAGTGGAGGGGAACATGGGACAATGGGACAAATAACAGAGATGCCTTTTCTGTCTGGGCTGGGATAACCTTTTTCATGCCACTGGGCTTAGATTTCAGCCACTGGTATTCTTGGTAATGAAAATGACTTACTAGAGGAATTTGATTCAAACCTGAAAGTGCTTGAGAACAATGCTACAGTCATGAAAGAAGTAATAAATGACAATGATTGCACTAATTTACAAGGGACTTAAATTTTACGTTTGGACTGATGGTTGATGACGTTCAATCCAAAGAAATGCAAAGTAATGACAGAGTGACTGACATCTTGGAAAGAAGACCTACATATAACTACAGTTTGGCAAGAATAAAACTAACTGAATCTAACTGTGAATGGAATCTGGAGTTCAACATGGTACCCAGTCTATCAACAGAAAAAATTATGAGAACTGTTAAGGAGGCAAATACTCTACTACTGAAATCAATACAAAAAGTTCATTCAAGTACATGATAAAAAGAAATCTTCATTAAATTATTTACACTTTAAGTAGACCTAAATTAAAGTAACAATCTTTAAGAAACACGATCTAATGAGGAAAGTCAAGAGGAGGGAAACAAAGACGGGACAAGTTAACAAAAAATCTGGAAAGCTTGAGCCTTGGATAACACTTGATATTTGATTTTTCGGAAAATATTCAGAGTTTATCTATATAAAAGAAAGAGGCAGGAGGTTAAGAGAAAGGTGCAAGAAGTGAAAAAGAGGGCAAATGAGAGTTGGGGTGAGAGAGCATCATTAAATTCTAGGGAGGATAAAAAGATGTTTTGGAAGGAGGTAAATAAAGTGCATAAGACAAGAGAACAAATGGGAACATCAGTGAAGGGGGCTAATGGGGAGGTAATAACAAGTAGTGGTGATGTGAGGAGATGGAGTGAGTATTTTGAAGGTTTGTTACATGTGTTAGATGATAGAGTGGTAGATATAGGGTGTTTTGGTCGAGGTAATGTGCGAAGTGAGAGGGTCAGGGAGAATGATTTGGTAAACAGAGAAGAGGTAGTGAAAGCTTAAAGCTTTGCAGAAGATGAAAGCCAGCAAGGCGGTGGGTTTGGATGGTATTGTAGTGGAATATATCAAAAAAGGGGGTGACTGTGTTGTTGGCTGGTTGGTGAGGATATTCAATGTATGTATCGTTCATTTTGAAGTGCCTGAGGATTGGCGGAATGCATGCATAGTGCCATTGTACAAAGGCAAAGGGGATAAAGGTAAGTTTTCAAATTACGGAGGTATAAGTTCATTCAGTATTCCTGGTAAATTATATGGGAGGGTAATGACTGAGATGATGAAGGCATGTACAGAACATCAGATTGGGGAAGGGCAGTGTGGTTTCAGAAGTGGTGGAGGATGTGTGGATCAGGTTCTTTCTTTGAAGAATGTATGTGAGAAATACTCAGAAAAACAAGTGGACTTGTATGTAGCACTTATGGATCTGGAGAAGGCATATGATAAGAGTTAATAGAGATGCTCTGTGGAAGGTATTAAGAGTATATGGTGTGGGAGGCAAGTTGCTGGAAGTAGTGAGAAGTTTTTATCGAGGATGCGTACGAGTAGGAAGAGAGGAAAGTGATTGGTTCTCAGTGAATGTCTGTTTGCGGCAGGGGTGCATGATGTCTCCATGGTTGTTTAATTTGTTTATGGATGGGGTTGTTGGGGAGGTGAATGCAGGAGTTTTGGAGAGAGGGGCAAGTATGCAGTCTGTTGTTGATGAGAGGGCTTGGGAAGTGAGTTAGTTATTGTTCGCTGATGATACAGTGCTGGTGGCTGATTCGGGTGAGAAACAGCAGAAGCTGGTGACTGAGTTTGGTAAAGTGTGTGAAAGAAGAAAGCTGAGAGTAAATGTGAATAAGAGCAAGGTTATTAGGTTCAGTAGGGTTGAGGAACAAGTTATTTGGGAGGTAAGTTTGAATAGAGAAAAACTGGAGAAGGTGAAGAGTTTTAGATATCTAGGAGTGGATTCAGCAGTGGATGAAACCATGAAAGAGTGATTCACAGAATGGGGGAGGGGGCAAAGGTTCTGGGAGCATTGAAGAATGTGTGGAAGGCGAGAACATTATTTTGAAGAGCAAAAATGGGTATGTTTGAATGAATAGCGGTTCCAACAATATTATATGGTTGCAAGGCATGAGCTATAGATAAGGTTGAGTGGAGGAGGGTGGACATGTTGGAAATGAGATGTTTGAGGACAATATGTAGTGTGAGGTGGTTTGATCAAGTAAGTAATGAAAGGGTGAGATAAATGTGTGGCAATAAAAAGAGTGTGGTTGAGAGAGCAGAAGATGGTGTATTGAAATGGTTTGGTCACATGGAGAGAATGAGTGAGGAAAGATACAAAGAGGATATAAGTGTCAAAGGTGGAGGAAAGAAGGAGAGGTGGGAGAACAAATTGAAGGAGGAATGATGGAGTGAAAAGGATTTTGAGCAATCAGGGCCTGAACATACAGGAGGGTGAAAGGTGTACAAGGAATAGAGTGAACTGGAACAATGTGGTATACCGGAGTGGACGTGCTGCAATTGATTGAAACAGGCAACAAAAAAAAAATGGCCCATCCACTCATTTACACGTTCATGTATTTAAACACCCACATACCCACATATACAAACATATTCATATCATCAAATACATACACATATGCAGACATTACATATATACACATGTACATATTCATACTTGGTTGCCTTCATCCATTACTGTCTCTACCCAGCTCCACAGGAAAACAGCATCGCTATCTTCTGCTTCAGCGAGGAAGCACCAGGAATACACACAAAAAGGCCACATTCGTTCACACTCAGTCTGTACCTACCATGTGTAATACATCGAAACCAAAGCTCCCTATCCACATCCTGGCCCCACAGGCCTTTCCATGGTTTACCCCAGATACGTCACATGCCCTGGTTCAGTCCATCGACAGCACATCGAACCTGGTATACCACATTGTTCCAATTCACTCTATTTCTTGAAAACCTCTCACCTTCCAGTATGTTCAGGCCCTGATCGCTCAAACTCTTTTCACTCCATCGTTTCACCTCCAATTTGGCCTCTCGCTTATCCTTGTTCCCTCCTTCTCTGACACATATATCCTCTTTGTCAATCTTTCCTCACTCATTCTTTCAATATGTCCAAACCATTTCAACACACCCTCTTCTGCTCTCTCAACAACACTCTTTTTATTTCCATACATCTCTCTTTCCTTTACATTAATTACTTGAGGAAACCATCTCACACCACATACTGTCCTCAAACATTTCATTTCCAGCACATCCACCCTCCTCCGTGTAACCCTATCTATGGCCTATGCCTCACAACCATATAACATTGCTGGAACCACTGTTCCTTCAAACATACCCATTTCTGCTCTCAGAGATAACGTTCTCTCCTTTCACACATTCTTCATCGCTCCCAGAGCCTTCGCCCCCTTCCCTACCTGACTCACTTCTGCTTGCATGGTTCCATCTGCTGCTACGTCCACTCCCAGATATCTAAAACTTCACTTCCTCCAATTTCTCTCCATTCAAACTTACCTCCCAATCGATGTGTCCCTCAACCCTAATGAAGCTAATAACCTTGCTCTTATTAACATTTACTCTCAACTTTCTCCTTTCACACACTTTTCCAAACTCAGTCACCAACCTCTGCAGTTCTCACATGAATCAGCCACTAGGGCTGTATCACTGGCGACCAACAACTGACTCACTTCCAAGGTCCTCTCATCCACAAGACATGCATACTCACCCCTCTCTCCTAAATTCTTGCATTTATATCCCTAACCACTGAATCCATAAACAAATCAAACAACCATGGGGACATTATACACCCCTACCGCAGACCGACCTTCACTGGAGACCAGTAACGATCCTCTCTTCCTACTTGCACACATGCCTTACATCCTTGAGAAAAACTTTTCACTGCTTCTAGCAGCTTACCTCCCACACCATATACTCTTAATACCTTCCACAAAACCTCTCTATCAACCCTATCATATGCCTTCTCCAGATCTATAAATACCAAGTACAAAGTCTGTTTTTCTAAGTATTTCTCACATACATTCTTCAAAGCAAATACCTGATCCATACATCCTTTACCACTTCTGAAACCACACTGTTTTTCTCCAATTTGATGCTCTGTACATGCCTTCACTCTCTCAATCAATTCGTTCCCATACAATTTCCCAAGAATACTCAATAAACATATGTCTATGTAGTTTGAACACTCAACTTTATCCCCTTTGTACAATGGCACTATACATGCATTCAGCCAATCCTCAGGCACTTCACCATGATCCATACATACACTAAATATCCTTACCAACCAATCAACAAAAACAGTCACTCCCTTTTGCAAAAAAAAATTTCACTTCAATACCATCCAAACCTGCTTCCTTGCTAGATTACATCTTCTGCAAGGCTTTCACCCCCTCTTCTCTCTTAACCACAACATTCTCCATGACCCTCTCACTTCACACATCACCCCAATTAAAACACCCTACATCTGCCACTCTATCATCAAACACATTCAACAAACCTTGAAAATACTCACTCCATCTTCTCACTTCATCACTACCTGTTATCATTTCCCCCCTTACCCCTTCACCGATGTTCCCATTTGTTCACTTGTCTTACGCATGTTATTTACCTCCTTCCAAAACATCTTTTAATTCTCCCTAAAGTTTAGTGATACTATCTCAACCCAACTCTCACTTGCCCTCTTTTTCAACCCTTGCACCTTCCTCTTGATTTCCTGCTACTTTTTTTATACATCTCCCAGTCATTTGCACTCCTTCCTTGTAAGTACTGTCCAAACACCACTCTTTTCTCTTTCACTAACAACTTTACTTCTTCATCCCACCACTCACTACCCTTTCTAATCTGCCTACCTCCCACCTTTCTTATGCCACATGCATCCTTTGCACATGCCATCACTGCTTCCCTAAATACATTCCATTCCTCACCCACTCCCCTCACCTTTTGCCATTCTACACTCAGTCTTTTCTGGTACTTCCTAACACAAGACTCCTTTCCAAGTTCACTTAGTCTTATCACTCTTTTCCTCAAAATTTTCTCTTCTTTTTTGAAAACCTCTTCAAATTCATCACCTATGCCTCCACAAGATAGTGATCAGACATCCCTCCAGCTGCCCCTCATAGCACATCAAACACCAAAAGTCTCTCTTCTACACACCTATCAATTAACATGTTATCTAATATTGCCCTTTGACCATCTCTCCTACTCACATATGTATACTTATGTATATATCTCTCTTTTGAAACTAGGTATTCCCAATCACCAGTCTTTTTTCAGCACAAATCCAAAAACTCTTCACCATTTCCATTCACAACACTGAATACCCCATGTACACCAATTGTACCCTCAACAGCCACATTTCTCACCTTCACATTTAATTCACCCATCACTAATACCTGGTCTCGTGCACCAAAGATGCTGACACATTCATTCAGCTGCTCCCAAAATACTTACCTATCATGATCTTTCTTCTCATGACCAGGTGCATAAGCACTAATAATCACCCATCTCTCTCCATCCACTTTCAGTTTTACCCACATCAGTCTAGAATTTCATTTCTTACATTCTATCACACACTCACACAACTCCTGCTTCAGGAGCAGTGCTACTCCTTCCTTAACTCTTTTCCTCTCCCCAACCCCTGACTTTGCTCCCATGACTTTTCTAAACCATTTTTCAACTTTACCCTCAAGCTTCATTCACTCAGAGCCAAATCATCCAGGTTTCTTTTCTCAAACATATTACCTATCTCTCCTTTCTTCTCATCTTGGTTGGACCATTTTTCATCTGTTTCCTGATGCTACCTTGCTGACATGGGAAATGGTAATCAAGTATAATAATTAAACATGACAGCTAGATACCGAGTGTGAATGAATGTAGCCTTTTTTGTCTTTTCCTAGCGCTACCTCATGCATGCGCAGGGGGAGGGGGGTAACATTTCATGTGTGGCAGGGTAGTGATGGGAATGGATGAAGGCAGCAAGTATGAATGTAAATGAGTATACATGTATATGTCTGTGTATGTATATGTATGTATATATTGAAGTGTATAGGTATGTATATGTGCGTGTGTGGGCATTTATGTATATACGTGTGTATGTGGGTGGGTTGGGCCATTCTTTCTTTTGTGTGCTTGTGCTACCTCGCTAACGCGGGAGACAGCGACTAAGTATAATAAATAATAATAATTAATAAAATATCTATCTTATTCATTATATTTAACCGCTGTTTACTGCATCAGTGAGGTAGCACCAGGAAACAGATGAAGAATGGCCGATCCATTCATATACACACACATACATAAATGCCCATTCATGCACATATACATACATGTACATATCAACATATACAGGTAAACCACCAATTTTCCGGCACTCTTAGTTCCAAATCCTTGCTGGATTAACCCTTTTGCTGGACCAACTGTGGTCACGTAATAATAATTAATCAACACATCTCTAACCCATTAATTATACATCTTTCATGTGCCTTAAGTATACCATGGACTGCAAGAAATTTGGATTAAATAAACATTTAATGTAAATTAAATAAATAAACGAAATACAGGTACTTGTACAATAGTACATTAGTGAAACAAGATAACAGGTATTAATCAAAAAAGATTAAACAAAAATTAAATGCAAATCTATGAGAAGAATTTTGCAGTCTTCTGGTAGGCCTTCAGACATGCAGTGTGCTCTGGCGTCTGCACAAAATATGTTTCAAACCATTCTAAGTGAAGTTCAGTTGTAATCCAGCCATTTCTACTTGCACAGTATGTTACTGGGTAAACTTTAATACCTTTCAAGGCCCTCAGATATTAACTTTTTCCTATCACCAGCAGTTCACATCTGTGCATACCAACTGCATTTGAGCACCCTAAGATGGTAAGTCTGTCCTTATATTGTTTGAATCCTGTGGCGTCTTCTACGTCTTCTGTTGTTAGTGTTTTCCCAGGTGCGCATTGCCAGAATAACGCAGTTTTGCCTGCACTATACACCTGCTCAGGACTGATGTGCTCATCAGCTACGAGTTTCACAAACTCGTCCACATACTCAGCAGCTCTTTCGTGGTTTGCAGACTGCTTTTCTTCACACACTTTATTCATGGAAATTCTATGATGCTTCTTGAATCTATGAAGCCATCCTTCACAACAGTCATGCTCATGCTGTAATTTAAGTTCTTTATGGAACAACTTAAACTGGTTCATTATCATGCTACCTGACAAGTCCACTCCATCACTCCAATGCTGTTGAAACCATTCTATCATCACTCGATCATGCTCAGTACTCTTACCAGCTTTCACAGTTTTTCTGATCGTCATTTGCTTCTTGGAATTGCTGTCTGCATAGAATTTCAATATTTTCTCTCTTTGCTTCATATCATAAACAGATGATGAACCAATACTGTAGATGTCATAGAGCTTACGCAATGAAACACCACGGTCCATTTTTTTCAACAGTTATACCATATCTTGGATCGATATGGACTCATGTTTACGTTTGAAAAGACGACTGACACTCTCATATGTCTTAGAAGCCATAGCTAGGGTTAAGTTTTAGCTAAATAAGCAAAGAATCTCACAGAATTGCGGTATCACCACCAACAAGTGCAGTGAAAAGAATGTAAATAAATGCACCCTACACACAACGCCATCTGTGGCTGCCCAGTAAACTAGTCTGGTGGCCGTGGTAATTTCAAATTCCCTCACGAAATTTTGTCCGAACTAAAGGAGGTGCCAAACCATCAGTTGCTGGAATTTTGGTGGTGTACCTGTAAACACATATACACACACATATACATATATACACATGTACAAACTCATACTTGCTTGCCTTCATCCATTCCTGTAAAATAATAGGAAGAGCAAAATAATGCATCAAATAGAAAATTTGCTCATCACAAAATCAAGATATTTTTTTCGAAATTTTTGAAGTCTACAGATTTCTGATGTCTGGAATTTTGATACAACTAAACTTGATACAAGAGAGCTGAGTTTTCTGGAGAGGCCTTATTTTGCCCATTATGGAAAACAAGAAAAGAAAGCTCAATTATAACTTTCAAGTTTCTTCATCATATGAACAATATTTACAGAAAATAGTTCTTTGAAAGATACAAAGGTAGAGCAACCAGAGGTCACAGCAAAACACAATACAATAATCTCGGTAGAAAATAAGTGAAGAATACTTCCATAGTAATAAAGATCCTGATGGATGAAATAAGCTGATGTGGAGACTATACTACAAAGCCAGTGCCAGATTTCTGTGGAGGCAAAAGAGGCAATTGCCCTGGGCCACCTGCCAGAGGGGGCCCCCTCTATACAAAAATATAATAAAAAAATCAGTTTCATGAGCTGGGATCTCGACTGAACTTTGGCCAACAGTTCAATCAAAGCAGGATGTTTCTATGATCTAAGTACGGTTAAGCAAAGGTTAAGCAACCTTGTTTACAGCCGAAAGAGGAAAGATTTGTTGAAACAGTGGAAACAGATGCCAGGTGTAGAGAGAAAGACCTTTAGTAGCTATTGTAGTGTTTCTATGTATGGATGTACCTTTCTATGTATGTATAACTTGTCAATTCTAATAACGTGCAATAATTTTTCTTTTTTTTTTTTCAAAAGAAGAAACAGAGAAGGGGCCAGGTGAGGATATTCCCTCAAAGGCCCAGTCCTCATCCTCTGTTCTTAATGCTACCTCGCTAATGCGGTAAATGGCAATTATAAAAAAAAGAAATAAAATAAAATAAAACAAAAAAAAAATTATTCCAATGTGAAAATTTGGCGATTTGCTGTGTATTTCAATTTCTGTGTATGAAGGGCCCATTGAACCTGAACTTAGTGCCCCAGGGCCCCCAAGGTATAAATCTGGCCCTCTGCAAAGCAGAGTATACTAATTGTATGATAGTCAAAAAAGTTTATAAAATGTGGCTCCATAAGTGTAGAGCTTCCCTGTTTGATTCAATTGAGCATTCACAGATAGTGACAGAGACAGACAGAGACACATGTAAATTCACAAACACACATATTCATTCCCTCACTCTTTCTCTCTCAATTTTTCAATTTAAACCGACAGAGTAAACAGGGGCATACGAATCACGCACTACCACAGTCAGTCATTCATTCTCTTAACATTTCAACTTACAAAAAAGAATCTTAACATATATATATGTCATAAATGACCAAAATGGGTGCAATAACCAATCACATTCTGTGAGTTGTGAAAAGTCTGTACATAGCTGTGCATGTGATAAAGTTTAAAAAACTTGATTTGACACAAGGAGAGAATTGTCTCTGGATTGGCATGATGTTCACTCCTGAAAATGATGACAGGTTTACCTGGAGGATAATCTAATCCCCAGTACAGCATAAATATGAGAAAAAGATTAGATGTGATCCATCCAACAGATAAAAGTCTGTGCCAAAATAAATCTTCCCCTACCCCACCCATGTGAATTACTACAGTCACCCGGCAACAGTAAAATCACTTTATCATATCCACTGAAATGCCATGGCAGCTAAGTGGGAATGACCATCCAACTAACCTACAATGAAATCTCCAACTGCATCAACACAAGTCTTCTTTGACTAGAAGCAGGCATATATCCAGGATTTGGTTGGGGGCTTGGAGAGGGTCTGAATTATGAACTTTAAAAGCTCCTTCAAAACAAGGATGTGAAAGAACAAATGTATCTTAGAATACTTAGTGGTTTTTGAGTTCTACATATGCTAGATTTAGTAACAGTAGAATTCTCATGAAACTGAATACAGCTGTAGTGCAGTCATAAGTTTATTATGAGATTGGTGATTAATTTTGAATGAAAACATATTAATGATATTTGATAATATAAAACAGCTGACAGCAATAATTGAGAAAGCTTTGTTCAATGAGGCAAACTGATCTGCTTTTGCAGGTTGAGAAAATTTTTTAATC
The DNA here is from genome assembly GCF_036320965.1 of Panulirus ornatus. Classification (NCBI taxonomy): domain Eukaryota; kingdom Metazoa; phylum Arthropoda; class Malacostraca; order Decapoda; family Palinuridae; genus Panulirus; species Panulirus ornatus. The sequence goes on from NC_092282.1 coordinate 14,566,467, forward strand.
AAATCTATATCATTACCTTGGGAAGGTGGTGAAACTGACCAGGTTGTTTCATTAGTCACTAATGTAAATCAATGAAACAGTTAAACATACAAAGATATAAATTTGTTTCTCCTTTCAGGAATCAAATAGGTTAAATAATTGTAAATTAACCATCATCACTATTCAGTAAGTTTTTAAAATAATTTTGTATTCATCATCATTACTATTCAAAAAGTTTACTGTATATTGTATTGTTCAAGAAGGGCAATGTTCCCCTTGCATTTATCCCTAGTTGGAAAAGTGGTCATACTAAAGGATACTAGCAAGAAACGTCAATAAAAAAACTGGAGGTTCATTTATCCCAAAAGCTATTAACACAAACAATTTCTTAATCAGCAAAATACCATTAAAATATTTGTATTGTCCTGTATAAAATGTAATAATGACAATAACAACAATAATAATAATAATGAAATGTGGCAAGGCAGCTGGAGTGAATGATACAGTATGTGAATTTCTTAAGAAAGCGGGTATGTATGAATCATGGTGAGGTGCCTGAGGATTAGCAGAATGCATGTATAGGGCCACTGTACTAAGGAAAGGGGGTGAGAGGTGAGCATTTGAATCACAGATGTATAAGTGTGCTGAATGTACATGGAAAGTTGTACAGAAGAGTGGTGATTGAGAGTATTAAAATGAGAAGGGACAATGTGGTTTAAGGATTTGTAAAGGATGTGTGGATCAAGTGTTTGCTTTGAAAAAATGTGTGTGAGGAATAAATAGACTATTTATCATTAAATTTTAGGGAGAATAAAAAGATGTTATGGAAGGAAGTAAATAAAGTGCATAAGACAAGGGAGCAAATGGGAACTTCAGTGAAGGGCACTAATGGGGAGGTGATAACAAGTAGTGGTGATGTGAGAAGGAGATGGAGTGAGTATTTTGAAGGTTTGTTGAATGTGTTTGATGATAGAGTGGCAGATATAGGGTGTTTTGGTCGAGGTGGTGTGCAAAGTGAGAGGGTTAGGGAAAATGATTTGGTAAACAGAGAAGAGGTAGTAAAAGCTTTGCGGAAGATGAAAGCCGGCAAGGCAGCAGGTTTGGATGGTATTGCAGTGGAATTTATTAAAAAAGGGGGTGACTGTATTATTGACTGGTTGGTAAGGTTATTTAATGTATGTATGACTCATGGTGAGGTGGCTGAGGATTGGCGGAATGCATGCATAGTGCCATTGTACAAAGGCAAAGGGGATAAGAGTGAGTGCTCAAATTACAGAGGTATAAGTTTGTTGAGTATTCCTGGTAAATTATATGGGAGGGTATTGATTGAGAGGGTGAAGGCATGTACAGAGCATCAGATTGGGGAAGAGCAGTGTGGTTTCAGAAGTGGTAGAGGATGTGTGGATCAGGTGTTTGCTTTGAAGAATGTATGTGAGAAATACTTAGAAAAGCAAATGGATTTGTATGTAGCATTTATAGATCTGGAGAAGGCATATGATAGAGTTGATAGAGATGCTCTGTGGAAGGTATTAAGAATATATGGTGTGGGAGGCAAGTTGTTAGAAGCAGTGAAAAGTTTTTATCGAGGATGTAAGGCATGTGTACGTGTAGGAAGAGAGGAAAGTGATTGGTTCTCAGTGAATGTAGGTTTGCGGCAGGGGTGTGTGATGTCTCCATGGTTGTTTAATTTGTTTATGGATGGGGTTGTTAGGGAGGTGAATGCAAGAGTTTTGGAAAGAGGAGCAAGTATGAAGTCTGTTGTGGATGAGAGAGCTTGGGAAGTGAGTCAGTTGTTGTTCGCTGATGATACAGCGCTGGTGGCTGATTCATGTGAGAAACTGCAGAAGCTGGTGACTGAGTTTGGTAAAGTGTGTGAAAGAAGAAAGTTAAGAGTAAATGTGAATAAGAGCAAGGTTATTACGTACAGTAGGGTTGAGGGTCAAGTCAATTGGGAGGTAAGTTTGAATGGAGAAAAACTGGAGGAAGTAAAGTGTTTTAGATATCTGGGAGTGGATCTGGCAGCGGATGGAACCATGGAAGCGGAAGTGGATCATAGGGTGGGGGAGGGGGCGAAAATTCTGGGAGCCTTGAAGAATGTGTGGAAGTCGAGAACATTATCTCGGAAAGCAAAAATGGGTATGTTTGAAGGAATAGTGGTTCCAACAATGTTGTATGGTTGCGAGGCGTGGGCTATGGATAGAGTTGTGTGCAGGAGGATGGATGTGCTGGAAATGAGATGTTTGAGGACAATGTGTGGTGTGAGGTGGTTTGATCGAGTAAGTAACGTAAGGGTAAGAGAGATGTGTGGAAATAAAAAGAGCGTGGTTGAGAGAGCAGAAGAGGGTGTTTTGAAATGGTTTGGGCACATGGAGAGAATGAGTGAGGAAACATTGACCAAGAGGATATATGTGTCGGAGGTGGAGGGAGCGATGAGAAGTGGGAGACCAAATTGGAGGTGGAAAGATGGAGTGAAAAAGATTTTGTGTGATCGGGGCCTGAACATGCAGGAGGGTGAAAGGAGGGCAAGGAATAGAGTGAATTGGATCGATGTGGTATACCGGGGTTGACGTGCTGTCAGTGGATTGAATCAGGGCATGTGAAGCGTCTGGGGTAAACCATGGAAAGCTGTGTAGGTATGTATATTTGTGTGTGTGGACGTATGTATATACATGTGTATTGGGGAGGGTTGGGCCATTTCTTTCATCTGTTTCCTTGCGCTACCTCGCAAACGCGGGAGACAGCGACAAAGCAAAAAAAAAAGAAGAAAAAAAAAAATCTATCTATCTATATCTCTGATGCCCATTTCAATTGGAATTCCCTCAAAGGGGTAGCCATGGCAACAGTCTCCATAACTAAAGAACTCCAGTGCCACTTCTTAGCCTTCATGCCTCACCCTTAACAGGCCATTGGCAGAGGGCGAGTCTAGTGCAGTGTTTGCAGAGGCTCCTACCTAATGTTTCTACCTAGAGCTCCCGCCAAAATGTTCCTACCTACTACGCCTATCTACTGCTCCTAACATTCTGCCAAAAGGGAGGGCTAGTGCTTAGTGCTCACTGCAGGAAAATTTAGAGTTACAAAGAATGAGCTGCTTGGGTTAAGTGATGTCAAGTGTTACATATGACAAGGAGAGATTGTATGTTTCTGGATAGCTACCTAGGTCAGAGTTTTTATCAAGAGAATAAAATGTATGTGCAAGTAGCTAGAGAGGTGAATGGGAGGTTCCAGGTGAAGGTGAGTCTGCAGCAGAGGTATGTAATGTTTGTTGAGTATTCCTGGAAAACTGTATGGCAGAGTACTGATTGAGAAGATGAAGGCATGTACAAAGGATCAGACTGGGGAAGAGCAGCGTGGTTTCAGAAGTTGTAGAGGAGGAGAGGATCAGGTGTTTGATTTGAAGAATGTGTGAGAAATACTTAGAAAAACAGATGGATCTTGTGAAGGCACGTGATAGGGGTGACAGAGATGCTTTGTGGAAGGTCTTAAGAGTACATAGTGTGGTATATAGAACCGTCAACATCATACCAAGAAAATGTGGCACTGTACCCCCAAAAAACTGCAACATAACAAAAACTATGGGCACCAGACCTACAAGAAATGGCATACTCCGTAAAATAAATGGCACCATACCAAGAACAACTGACTACATACGTAAAACAAGTGACATCATACCTAAAACAGCTGACATCATACTTAAAACAACCAGCAACATCCAGAAAAGAACTGGCACCACACTTAATAGAATTGGCATTATATCTGAAACTTTTTTTTTTTTTTTTTTTTTGCTTTGTCGCTGTCTCCCGCGTTTGCGAGGTAGCGCAAGGAAACAGACGAAAGAAATGGCCCAACCCACCCCCATACTACACATGTATATACATACGTCCACACACGCAAATATACATACCTACACAGCTTTCCATGGTTTACCCCAGACGCTTCACATGCCTTGATTCAATCCACTGACAGCATGTCAACCCCGGTATACCACATCGCTCCAATTCACTCTATTCCTTGCCCTCCTTTCACCCTCCCGCATGTTCAGGCCCCGATCACACAAAATCTTTTTCACTCCATCTTTCCACCTCCAATTTGGTCTCCCTCTTCTCCTCGTTCCCTCCACCTCTGACACATATATCCTCTTGGTCAATCTTTCCTCACTCATTCTTTCCATGTGCCCAAACCATTTCAAAACACCCTCTTCTGCTCTCTCAACCACGCTCTTTTTATTTCCACACATCTCTCTTACCCTTACGTTACTTACTCGATAAAACCACCTCACACCACACATTGTCCTCAAACATCTCATTTCCAGCACATCCATCCTCCTGCACACAACTCTATCCATAGCCCACGCCTCGAAACCATACAACATTGTTGGAACCACTATTCCTTCAAACATACCCATTTTTGCTTTCCGAGATAATGTTCTCGACTTCCACACATTCTTCAAGGCTCCCAGAATTTTCGCCCCCTCACCCACCCTATGATCCACTTCCGCTTCCATGGTTCCATCCGCTGCCAGATCCACTCCCAGATATCTAAAACACTTCACTTCCTCCAGTTTTTCTCCATTCAAACTCACCTCCCAATTGACTTGACCCTCAACCCTACTGTACCTAATAACCTTGCTCTTATTCACATTTACTCTTAACTTTCTTCTTTCACACACTTTACCAAACTCAGTCACCAGCTTCTGCAGTTTCTCACATGAATCAGCCACCAGCGCTGTATCATTAACGAACAACAACTGACTCACTTCCCAAGCTCTCTCATCCCCAACAGACTTCATACTTGCCCCTCTTTCCAAAACTCTTGCATTCACCTCCCTAACAACCCCATCCATAAACAAATTAAACAACCATGGAGACATCACACACCCCTGCCGCAAACCTACATTCACTGAGAACCAATCACTTTCCTCTCTTCCTACACGTACACATGCCTTACATCCTCGATAAAAACTTTTCACTGCTTCTAACAACTTGCCTCCCACACCATATATTCTTAATACCTTCCACAGAGCATCTCTATCAACTCTATCATATGCCTTCTCCAGATCCATCAATGCTACATACAAATCCATTTGCTTTTCTAAGTACTTCTCACATACATTCTTCAAAGCAAACACCTGATCCACACATCCTCTACCACTTCTGAAACCATACTGCTCTTCCCTAATCTGATGCTCTGTACATGCCTTCACCCTCTCAATCAATACCCTCCCATATAATTTACCAGGAATACTCAACAAACTTATACCTCTGTAATTTGAGCACTCACTCTTATCCCCTTTGCCTTTGTACAATGGCACTATGCACGCATTCCGCCAATCCTCAGGCACCTCACCATGAGTCATACATACATTAAATAACCTTACCAACCAGTCCATAATACAGCACTTGTACAAGCATATGAACTGCAGGGTAGGTGACACTGTATTTATATCCTTGGTTTGCTATATAATCTAAAATGAATCTCTCAAGACTCAAAAAAATTTTTTTTTTGAGCATAAAGATCAATTACTAATACAAAGGCTTCCATTAAGGAAGAGAGGAAAGGCCAACATATAGAAGGGGCTCTTGCTTGTCTTCTTTCTCAGCTTGTGTCTCTCTCAAATACTATGAAATTCAAAGACAGTATGACTGAGGGGCTGAAACAGTACATGTCACAATTTCATTGTGGATACAATGATTCTCTCATAAGTACAAGCCACTTTTCATTTAAGAATGGGTTACAATAACTGTATATATTATATGGGTTCCATATTTCTTACTTCATTTTTTTTCATACATATTTCCCACATTAGTGAAGTAGAGTAAGGAACAAATGAGTGAGCCTTTTAGGGAAGAATCCTCACTTGGCCTTCTTCTCAGTTCCTTCTTTTAGAAAAGTAAAACTGGAGGGGAGGATTTCCAACTTCCCACTCCCACCCCTTTCAATTGCCTTCTATGACATACAGGGAATATGTGGGCAGTACTCTTTCTCCCCTAGCCCCAGGGATATTTCTTATTATATAAACATTTAAATCTGGCAAGTAGCATGAACTTGGCCTAACACAAATGTTGACTTTAGATGATTTATACATCTTCAACCTTACTCTGCCACTCCCAATGGATTATACTGATATCCTAAGAGCTTTTCCAACTGCTAACAGCTGGAATCATTATCAATACAATTAGTGCTCCAAAGATGCACTAGTTAGCCACCAAATGGTGCGGGGGCATACTCCAAGGGTACACATTCCTCGTGTTACATGGGAACCTGAAACACTAAGATTATCTCCTGCTGCTATATGTAGCTGTATCTAACATGTGGCATCTCTACATACTAATAAAGCAATCACCCAATTCAAATGACCATGGGGAAAGGCAATCCATACAAATATGGATAGGGTTCCCACAGGGTTAGACATATCACTTCATTGTTATATGGGCAACTGAAACTCTCAAATTTTATTGATGAATAACCATGTTATTTTCCCTACAAAAAAGTGAAACTACTTGAAGTGATCACTTTGTCTCAATGAAATGACCCAAGCTAAGTGAAGGATGGAGCAGAAAACTGAAATGGCAATGCTATAAAAAAGAAAAACAACACAAATCATTATGAAAATCATGAAATACAACACCTCTTGCATCTATGTCAATAGTCAATCTTCAGAAAAGCTTTTGCAAAACCATCAATAATTGATAACACCTTCACTAACATTGGCCATCCATGATAATAAGAAAAAGATACCAAGGGAGTAACAAACAAGTATTTATTTCAATTCTCCTAAGAGCTGCTAATCATCTTCACTATGCTACCAGTTAAAACATGTCAAGGAAAACAACAAAATTTGAAGAACATTTTAGTCAGTGATCTCATTAAAATTCATGGGACTTTTCAAAACATGAAATTTAGCTCATGCTTAATACTGTCTCCTTAAAATAATGATTGGTGGACCAGAACAAAGTGAGTCCTGTGATGCCAGGTGTTGCTTTCAAAGATAAAATCAGTGAAGTCTGTGCTGGTAGCAGCACTAACAGTCCGATAAGAACTTTCATTGTACTAGATGTGGTTTAATTTTTTTCATGCTGTGTTAGGGATCTTTGTTCTAAATAGCCTTGTGTGGACACTAAAGGCATTCTCAAGAATGGTTTTTACTATATTCAGAGATAAAATTCACTGCAATGTCAATAAGCAGTGTCAATAAAATCAATGCAAGGCAGAATATACCTCATACACTGTCATGAACATAATGCCAATCAAATCAATGATCTCGAAGAATATACCTCACACTATGGAAGGTTAAAGCTAATGAAATATGTAATTCAAAATCTAAAATAGCAATACAGGTTAGTCATAGAAGCATAAACAAATCGTTAATACCATGACATATGATGCAAAAGATTACAGCAACAACATACAAAAAGATGATTTATCAACATCATACTACCACAAATAAAACTATTTATGCTGCAGTTTTCCCACACCTACAAAATACAAGGATTTATTCCCAATCATAAAAATCAAACATTTCCTTTTCACATTGTCAACAACATATTTACTCACCTAAGCCAGGAGGCAACTGTTTGGCAGAAACAAGGTTATCCAAATTAACGAGGTTGGAATTTTCCCCCAAGAAGGCCGCTGGAGACTTTGACTTTTGTGGTGGAACTCTATCATCATCAGACATAGATGAACTAAGCCCACTTAAGTCAAAAGCATCTGAGACACCATCTGTCAGAGAGAATTTATGCATTTATAACAAAACATTTCGTGCTATACAGTAATTGGCATAATGAACATCTTAGACATCTGCAATTAAGGACAATTCCTAAGCTCACACAGCAAGCTGAGGATACTAAAAATTTCAGTCCCTTTCTAGGGTAAACCAAACTGCATATGATATGGAAAAACAGCCAACATAATGAAGTGTAGTGGCCTCACCACCATTAACTCTAAAACGGACCCTAGTCATACTAGTGCATTTTATGGTAGGGAGACCCTACTTGAGAACCTGGATGAATTACCTCTTCCTGCCCTCATCTAAATTTGAAGGCATGATTTATTGGTACGAAGAAGTCCCTGAGGTCAAAAGCAGCTGTAAATTGCAATGGGAAAAAATTCTAGAGTTCACCATAAATCAATGTCTAACCATATGGGAGTTGACATTGTCCCTAACCTGTCACTTGAATGCTAAATTAAAAAAACAAAAATGGAGACAGACTGTCTGGTGGCAAATATTTGAAATATATTCAAGTACTGTATGAAGAAATATTTAGGAAGACGTTTATATCCTACCTAAGGCCAAAACTAGAACATGCTTCTAAAGTTTAGTCACTACACCTAAAAAAGCACAGAGCTAATATAGAGGGATTAGACAATGGGACGAAAGATTGTAGAAGAGAGAGTGATGACCTGATCAAATCCTTTATAAGTTTTCAATCTAACTGGATCAATCTGGAATTTGTTTGCATGCTCATGTAAATCAGCGATACTCATAATGGGCTGCTCTATAAAATCATAAAAATTCAAGAGTAATTACAAGCTGGGAAATAAGCTGCAACAGAAACTGAATGTCTGCAGCCGAAAGCTGATACACAGACTGTGAGAAGCTTTTCATATATGTAAGGATAGGACAATCATAGGAAAACAAATGAAATTAAGCAAGAAATCTTTTTAAAAAGATGTGAAAAAGTACCTTTATAATAAAAGAGTGGTGGATGAAAGGATTAAAACTACTGTATATAGTTAAAGCAAATAGCATCCATAAATCTTAAGAAGTTGGATGATGAAAGATAATATTCAAGAGATGGGGACCCATGGATGTAAAACTCCCATATGGAACAAGTAAATACAGATCTGTCACAAGTGTCATTTTGATAATATTTCTGGATATTTTCAAATATGTATTTTCTGCAAAAGAAAAAAAGTACACTAGCAGCAACAGCATCTATGTGCATTAATCGTGTTACATAAGCATCTGATAGTGTTTACATACTGGCATCTACATAAATCATGCCACATGTGCATTTGACCAAAAAAAAAAGGCTTTTTGAATTAGCAACACCACTTTATTCCTAGAAATGTCTTGCCTAACTCTCGACATAATAATATACGAAGTTATGACAATATAGATCTTCTTTGATTTTTTGCTAATCAATTTGGTGCTCTTTACTCATTCATCATGTGACCTTAAATTACTTTCATATAATCAATCAATGTGTCTCCTTCCTAAAGTGTGCATGTCAAGCCTGGTATATAATCAGCTTATATAGCCTTGAGGCAGAGGTAGCTAATGCAAGAATGTTTAGCAAATGCAATGCCCCCAGTGCAGAAAACAGAAATGAAACTGAGGTCTTATACAACCTGGCTACAGTGAAAAGGTTACAGTTCTTAGGCAACTTATGTGCTTAATCATTTGCATTTATGGCTGGGCCAAGTAATTCTTCCAGAAAAAAGAAGTTCCTTGCTATATGGCACTGCATGTAAGTCAGCAGTTTAGAAGAAATTCGAAGGAATCCTCATTTATCACTTGATTTATGTACACAAAGGCTGGATCATTGGAAACCTATGGACTTTACATAAATAAACTAAACATTAGTTAAAAAAAAATAACTGCTGCTTCCCACAGACTCTGAGTGATGACCAGCCACATGAGAAATGACTGTTATGATATCTCCTTGCCTCAAACAGTTAAGCCTTAGAATTCTCTCCCTCCTTTTGCCTTTATCATGTTTCCTTTTTATACCATGCAGAGACCTCATCTATTTCTACTCTTCTTTCCTCTAACTTTACTTCTTTAACTTAAGACAGCTTTTCATTGGGGCATGTTTACATGCTTGAGAGAGAGAGAGAGAGAGAGAGAGAGAGAGAGAGAGAGAGAGAGAGAGAGAGAGAGAGAGAGAGAGAGAGAGAGAGAGAAAGAAAAAGAAAGAGAGAAAGAGAGAGATAGAAAGAGAAAGAGAGAGAGAGAGAAAGAGAAAGAGAAAGAGAGAAAGAGAAAGAGAGAAAGAGAAAGAGAGAAAGAGAAAGAAAGAGAAAGAGATAGAGAAAGAGAAAGAGAAAGAGAAGAGAGAGAGAGAGAGAGAGAGAGAGATGGTCTGCTGTGTTGACTTTTGTGTCCTTTCGTACAAATCTTAGATGTAAAATCTCTCAATTTTGTCTTTATTTAGAATAAGGTACTTTGGAGATTACTCTGCACCATCATTTTTCTTTTCTTTTTATTGGGGAGCAACAAATTGACAAGAATCTTTTTTGAACACTGAAACCCATGACTTTAGACTTGTACATTTCAATTTTATGGTAGATCTTGCTGTGACTTAAACTGCCAAGAACCAATTCATGCATGTTTTTGAGCTACTTCAGCTAGGCACATGTAATACAAATACAATCAGTTTCATATTCAAGTCATTATTAGTTGGTGCTTAAACTACTACAAAGCAAGAAAATGTATTATAGGTTAACAGACAAAAAACATCAACTACTGAAATATTGTGAAATCCTTCATTTCAGTTCAATATCATTATAACTAACAATACTATTAACTATCAAATCCATACATAACAAAAAAATCCAATCCTTACTGTTAGCTGGTTTCTCCCTGGTTGATAAAGCAGAAAACTCATCCACATCTCCATTATTTGTTGGTGAAATTGGAGCAAAAGGGTCCTTAGTTGGAGCCTTTGCAGGTACTGGGTCCCAGGGGTCATTGGTGCTGGCAGGGGGTGTGGGAGGCTTTGCCGGTGTTACACTACCCAGGACTGCCCAAGGATCATTACCACAAATACCTATAAAATATAAATACAAAATGAGCTCTAGTAAAGAAACATGACATGAGAGTGTGCCATTCTGTCAGTTATCAGGTGACTGTAGTGTACAGCAAAAATACATCTCAGACAATGGTAAATTCAAATATTAAAAAAGCACAGGAGTATCAAATTTTCACAATAAAAAACTAGCAAATCTGCACCCATTCACTATATCTATCTCACCCTTAGAATACTTGCAATGCAACTTAGAATCATCAGCCATCTCAAGACCTTTACTGTTCTGAAAATCTAAACTAAAAACAGGTATTCAGGAAGTTACAAAACATCAGGATCCCTTTCTGGGGGGATTCTGCATCTTTGAGGCTGTGCTCCATGCAGGAACAGAATAAAGCAGCCTCCAAAGGGATGAGAAGGGACTCAATGAAGCCATACTCTACTCCTTTCACTGATAGTGATACACCTCCATCAAAGATGATTTCCCCGCTCATACTGATTCTATTTCCATAAAGTCTAGGGAAACCACTGTATATATTCACATTTTATATTTATATATATATATATATATATATATATATATATATATATATCCCTGGGGATAGGGTATCCCTGGGGATAGGGGATTAAGAATACTTCCCACGTATTCCCTGCGTGTCGTAGAAGGCGACTAAAAGGGGAGGGAGCGGGGGGCTGGAAATCCTCCCCTCTTGTTTTTTTTTTTTTTTTTTTTTTTTTTTTTCCAAAAGAAGGAACAGAGGGGGCCAGTTGAGGATATTCCAAAAAAGGCCCAATCCTCTGTTCTTAGCGCTACCTCGCTAACGCGGGAAATGGCGAATAGTTTAAAAGAAAGAAAGAAGAATATATATATATATATATATATATATATATATATATAATATATATTTGTTCATACTACTTGCCATTTCCCGCGTCAGCGAGGTAGCGTTAAGAAGAGAGGACTGAGCCTTTGAGGGAATATCCTCCCCTCTCTTTTTTAATTTTCCAAAAGAAGGAGGGATATATATATATATATATATATATATATATATATATATATATATATATATATATATATATATATATATATATATATATTTCCTTTTTTTTTTTTCTCGCTGTCTACCGCGTTTACGAGGTAGCGCAAGGAAACAGACGAAAGAAATGGCCCAACCCACCCCATACACATGTATATACATACGTCCACACACGCAAATATATATACCTACACAGCTTTCCATGGTTTAACCCAGACGCTCACATGCCCTGATTCAATCCACTGACAGCACGTCAACCCCGGTATACAACATCGATCCAATTCACTCTATTCCTTGCCCTCCTTTCACCCTCCTGCATGTTCAGGCCCCGATCACACAAAATCTTTTTCACTCCATCTTTCCACCTCCAATTTGGTCTCCCACTTCTCCTCGTTCCCTCCACCTCCGACACATATATCCTCTTGGTCAATCTTTCCTCACTCATTCTTTCCATGTGCCCAAACCATTTCAAAACACCCTCTTCTGCTCTCTCAACCACGCTCTTTTTATTTCCACACATCTCTCTTACCCTTACGTTACTTATTCGACCAAACCACCTCACACCACACATTGTCCTCAAACATCTCATTTCCAGCACATCCATCCTCCTGCACACAACTCTATCCATAGCCCACGCCTCGCAACCATACAACATTGTTGGAACCACTATTCCTTCAAACATACCCATTTTTGCTTTCCGAGATAATGTTCTCGACTTCCACACATTCTTCAAGGCTCCCAGGATTTTCGCCCCCTCCCCCACCCTATGATCCACTTCCACTTCCATGGTTCCATCCGATGCCAGATCCACTCCCAGATATCTAAAACACTTCACTTCCTCCAGTTTTTCTCCATTCAAAATTACCTCCCAATTGACTTGACCCTCAACCCTACTGTACCTAATTACCTTGCTCTTATTCACATTTACTCTTAACTTTCTTCTTTCACACACTTTACCAAACTCAGTCACCAGCTTCTGCAGTTTCTCACATGAATCAGCCACCAGTGCTATATCATCAGCAAACAACAACTGACTCACTTCCCAAGCTCTCTCATCCACAACAGACTTCATACTTGCCCCTCTTTCCAAAACTCTTGCATTCACCTCCCTAACAACCCCATCCATAAACAAATTAAACAACCATGGAGACATCACACACCCCTGCCGCAAACCTACATTCACTGAGAACCAATCACTTTCCTCTCTTCCTATACGTACACATGCCTCACATCCTCGATAAAAACTTTTCACTGCTTCTAACAACTTGCCTCCCACACCATATATTCTTAATACCTTCCACAGAGCATCTCTATCAACTCTACCATATGCCTTCTCCAGATCCATAAATGCTACAAACAAATCCATTTGCTTTTCTAAGTGTTTCTCACATACTTATATATATATATAAGCGAGATATACATAAGTATACTTATGTAAGTAGGAGAGATGGCCCGAGAGCGTTATTGGATTACGTGTTAATTGACAGGCGCGCGAAAGAGAGACTTTTGGATGTTAATGTGCTGAGAGGTGCAACTGGAGGGATGTCTGATCATTATCTTGTGGAGGCTAAGGTGAAGATTTGTATGGGTTTTCAGAAAAAAAGAGTGAATGTTGGGGTGAAGAGGGTGGTGAGAGTAAGTGAGCTTGGGAAGGAGACTTGTGTGAGGAAGTACCAGGAGAGACTGAGTACAGAATGGAAAAAGGTGAGAAAAATGGAAGTAAGGGGAGTGGGGGAGGAATGGGATGTATTTAGGGAATCAGTGATGGATTGCGCAAAAGATGCTTGTGGCATGAGAAGAGTGGGAGGTGGGTTGATTAGAAAGGGTAGTGAGTGGTGGAATAAAGAAGTAAGAGTATTAGTGAAAGAGAAGAGAGAGGCATTTGGACGATTTTTGCAGGGAAAAAATGCAGTTGAGTGGGAGACGTATAAAAGAAAGAGACAGGAGGTCAAGAGAAAGGTGCAAGAGGTGAAAAAAGGGCAAATGAGAGTTGGGGTGAGAGAGTATCATTAAATTTTAGCGAGAATAAAAAGATGTTCTGGAAGGAGGTAAATAAAGTGCATAAGACAAGGGAGCAAATGGGAACTTCAGTGAAGGGCGCAAATGGGGAGGTGATAACAAGTAGTGGTGATGTGAGAAGGAGATGGAGTGAGTATTTTGAAGGTTTGTTGAATGTGTTTGATGATAGAGTGGCAGATATAGGGTGTTTTGGTCGAGGTGGTGTGCAAAGTGAGAGGGTTAGGGAAAATGATTTGGTAAACAGAGAAGAGGTAGTAAAAGCTTTGCGGAAGATGAAAGCCAGCAAGGCAGCAGGTTTGGATGGTATTGCAGTGGAATTTATTAAAAAAGGGGGTGACTGTATTGTTGACTGGTTGGTAAGGTTATTTAATGTATGTATGACTCATGGTGAGGTGCCTGAGGATTGGCGGAATGCGTGCATAGTGCCATTGTACAAAGGCAAAGGGGATAAGAGTGAGTGCTCAAATTACAGAGGTATAAGTTTGTTGAGTATTCCTGGTAAATTATATGGGAGGGTATTGATTGAGAGGGTGAAGGCATGTACAGAGCATCAGATTGGGGAAGAGCAGTGTGGTTTCAGAAGTGGTAGAGGATGTGTGGATCAGGTGTTTGCTTTGAAGAATGTATGTGAGAAATACTTAGAAAAGCAAATGGATTTGTATGTAGCATTTATGGATCTGGAGAAGGCATATGATAAAGTTGATAGAGATGCTCTGTGGAAGGTATTAAGAATATATGGTGTGGGAGGCAAGTTGTTAGAAGCAATGAAAAGTTTTTATCGAGGATGTAAGGCATGTGTACGTGTAGGAAGAGAGGAAAGAGATTGGTTCTCAGTGAATGTAGGTTTGCGGCAGGGGTGTGTGATGTCTCCATGGTTGTTTAATTTGTTTATGGATGGGGTTGTTAGGGAGGTGAATGCAAGAGTTTTGGAAAGAGGGGCAAGTATGAAGTCTGTTGGGGATGAGAGAGCTTGGGAAGTGAGTCAGTTGTTGTTCGCTGATGATACAGCACTGGTGGCTGATTCATGTGAGAAACTGCAGAAGCTGGTGACTGAGTTTGGTAAAGTGTGTGAAAGAAGAAAGTTAAGAGTAAATGTGAATAAGAGCAAGGTTATTAGGTACAGTAGGGTTGAGGGTCAAGTCAATTGGGAGGTGAGTTTGAATGGAGAAAAACTGGAGGAAGTGAAGTGTTTTAGATATCTGGGAGTGGATCTGGCAGCGGATGGAACCATGGAAGTGGAAGTGGATCATAGGGTGGGGGAGGGGGCGAAAATTCTGGGAGCCTTGAAGAATGTGTGGAAGTCGAGAACATTATCTCGGAAAGCAAAAATGGGTATGTTTGAAGGAATAGTGGTTCCAACAATGTTGTATGGTTGCGAGGCGTGGGCTATGGATAGAGTTGTGCGCAGGAGGATGGATGTGCTGGAAATGAGATGTTTGAGGACAATGTGTGGTGTGAGGTGGTTTGATCGAGTAAGTAACGTAAGGGTAAGAGAGATGTGTGGAAATAAAAAGAGCGTGGTTGAGAGAGCAGAAGAGGGTGTTTTGAAATGGTTTGGGCACATGGAGAGAATGAGTGAGGAAAGATTGACCAAGAGGATATATGTGTCGGAGGTGGAGGGAACGAGGAGAAGAGGGAGACCAAATTGGAGGTGGAAAGATGGAGTGAAAAAGATTTTGTGTGATCGGGGCCTGAACATGCAGGAGGGTGAAAGGAGGGCAAGGATTAGAGTGAATTGGAGCGATGTGGTATACCGGGGTTGACGTGCTGTCAGTGGATTGAATCAAGGCATGTGAAGCGTCTGGGGTAAACCATGGAAAGCTGTGTAGGTATGTATATTTGCGTGTGTGGACGTATGTATATACATGTGTATGGGGGGGGTTGGGCCATTTCTTTCGTCTGTTTCCTTGCGCTACCTCGCAAACGCGGGAGACAGCGACAAAGTATAATAAAAATATATATATATATATATATATATATATATATATATATATATATATCCTCACCTGGCCCCCACTGTTCCTTCTTTTGGAAAATAAAAAAAAAAAAAAAACGGGGGACGATTTCCAGCCCCCCTTTTAGTCGCCTTCTACGACACGCAGGGAATACGTGGGAAGTATTCTTAATCCCCTATCCCCAGTCCTTTGTTCTTAACGCTACCTCGCTAACGCGGGAAATGGCAAATAGTTTAAAAGAAAAGAAAAATATATATATATATATATATATATATATATATATATATATATATATATATATATATATATATATATATATATTATCCCTGGGGATAGGGGATTAAGAATACTTCCCACGTATTCCCTGCGTGTCGTAGAAGGCGACTAAAAGGGGAGGGAGCGGGAGGCTGGAAATCCTCCCCTCTTTTTTTTTTTTTTTTAATTTTCCAAAAGAAGGAACAGAGGGGGGCCAGGTGAGGATATTCCACAAAGGTCCAGTCCTCTGTTCTTAAACGCTACCTCGGTAATGCGGGAAATGGCGAATGGTTTAAAAGAAAAGATATATATTTCTTTCTTTTGCTTTGTCGCTGTCTCCCGCGTTTCCGAGGTAGCGCAAGGATGCAGACGAAAGAAATGGCCCAACCCACTCCCATACACATGTATATACATACGTCCACACACGCAAATATACATACCTACACAGCTTTCCATGGTTTACCCCAGACGCTTCACATGCCTTGATTCAATCCACTGACAGCACGTCAACCCCGGTATACCACATCGATCCAATTCACTCTATTCCTTGCCCTCCTTTCACCCTCCAGCATGTTCAGGCCCCGATCATACAAAATCTTTTTCACTCCATCTTTCCACCTCCAATTTGGTCTCCCACTTCTCCTTGTTCCCTCCACCTCCGACACATATATCCTCTTGGTCAATCTTTCCTTACTCATTCTCTCCATGTGCCCAAACCATTTCAAAACACCCTCTTCTGCTCTCTCAATCACGCTCTTTTTACTTCCACACAACTCTCTTACCCTTACATTACTTACTCGATCAAACAACCTCACACCACACATTGTCCTCAAACATCTCATTTCCAGCACATCCACCCTCCTGCGCACAACTCTATCCATAGCCCACGCCTCGCAACCATACAACACTGTTGGAACCACTATTCCTTCAAACATACCCATTTTTGCTTTCCGAGATAATGTTCTCGACTTCCACACATTCTTCAAGGCTCCCATGATTTTCGCCCCCTCCCCCACCCTATGATCCACTTCCGCTTCCATGGTTCCATCCGCTGCCAGATCCACTCCCAGATATCTAAAACATTTTACTTCCTCCAGTTTTTCTCCATTCAAACTTACCTCCCAACTGACTTGACCCTCAACCCTACTGTACCTAATAACCTTGCTCTTATTCACATTTACTCTTAACTTTCTTCTTTCACACACTTTACCAAACTCAGTTACCAGCTTCTGCAGTTTCTCACATGAATCAGCCACCAGCGCTGTATCATTAGCAAACAACAACTGACTCACTTCCCAAGCTCTCTCATCCCCAACAGACTTCATACTTGCCCCTCTTTCCAAAACTCTTGCATTCACCTCCCTAACAACCCATCCATAAACAAATTAAACAACCATGGAGACATCACACACCCCTGCCGCAAACCTACATTCACTGAGAACCAATCACTTTCATCTCTTCCTTCACGTACACATGCCTTACATCCTCGATAAAAACTTTTCACTGCTTCTAACAACATGCCTCCCACACCATATATTCTTAATACCTTCCACAGAGCATCTCTATCCACTCTATCATATGCCTTCTCCAGATCCATAAATGCTACATAAAAATCCATTTGCTTTTCTAAGTATTTCTCACGCACATTCTTCAAAGCAAACACCTGATCCACACATCCTCTACCACTTCTGAAACCACACTGCTCTTCCCCAATCTGATGCTCTGTACATGCCTTCACCCTCTCAATCAATACCCTCCCATATAATTTACCAGGAATACTCAACAAACTTATACCTCTGTAATTTGAGCACTCACTCTTATCCCTTTGCCTTTGTACAATGGCACTATGCACGCATTCCGCCAATCCTCAGGCACCTCACCATGAGTCATACATACATTAAATAACCTTACCAACCAGTCAATAATACAGTCAACCCCTTTTTTAATAAATTCCACTACAATACCATCCAAACCTGCTGCCTTGCCGGCTTTCATCTTCCGCAAAGCTTTTACTACCTCTTCTCTGTTTACCAAATCATTTTCCCTAACCCTCTCACTTTGCACTGTATATATATATATATATATATATATATATATATATATATATATATATATATATATATATATATATATATATTCTTTCTCCCCTATATATATATATATATATATATATACTTTGTCGCCGTCTCCCGCGCTTGCAAGGCAGCGCAAGGAAACAGACGAAAGAAATGGCCCAACCCACCCCCATACACATGTATATACATACGTCCACACACGCAAATATACATACCTACACAGCTTTCCATGGTTTACCCCAGACGCTTCACATGCCCTGATTCAATCCACTGACAGCACGTCAACCCCGGTATACCACATCGATCCAATTCACTCTATTCCTTGCCTGCCTTTCACCCTCCTGCATGTTCAGGCCCCGATCACTCAAAATCTTTCTCACTCCATCTTTCCACCTCCAATTTGGTCTCCCACTTCTCCTCGTTCCCTCCATCTCCGACACATATATCCTCTTGGTCAATCTTTCCTCACTCATTCTCTCCATGTGCCCAAACCATTTCAAAACACCCTCTTCTGCTCTCTCAACCACGCTCTTTTTACTTCCACACAACTCTCTTACCCTTACATTACTTACTCGATCAAACCACCTCACACCACACATTGTCCTCAAACATCTCATTTCCAGCACATCCACCCTCCTGCGCACAACTCTATCCATAGCCCACGCAAATGAGAGTTGGGGTGAGAGAGTATCATTAAATCTTTGGGAGCATAAAAAGATGCTCTGGAAGGAGGTAAATAAAGTGCGTAAGACAAGGGAGCAAATGGGAACTTCAGTGAAGGGCGCTAATGGGGGGGCGATAACAAGTAGTGGTGATGTGAGAAGGAGATGGAGTGAGTATTTTGAAGGTTTGTTGAATGTGTTTGATGATAGAGTGGCAGGTATAGGGTGTTTTGGTCGAGGTGGTGTGCCAAGTGAGAGGGTTAGGGAAAATGATTTGGTAAACAGAGAAGAGGTAGTAAAAGCTTTGCGGAAGATGAAAGCCGGCAAGGCAGCAGGTTTGGATGGTATTGCAGTGGAATCTATTAAAAAAGGGGGTGACTGTATTGTTGACTGGTTGGTAAGGTTATCTAATGTATGTATGACTCATGGTGAGGTGCCTGAGGATTGGCGGAATGCATGCATAGTGCCATTGTACAAAGGCAAAGGGGATAAGAGTGAGTGCTCAAATTACAGAGGTATAAGTTTGTTGAGTATTCCTGGTAAATTATATGGGAGGGTATTGATTGAGAGGGTGAAGGGATGTACAGAGCATCAGACTGGGGAAGAGCAGTGTGGTTTCAGAAGTGGTAGAGGATGTGTGGATCAGGTGTTTGCTTTGAAGAATGTATGTGAGAAATACTTAGAAAAGCAAATGGATTTGTATGTAGCATTTATGGATCTGGAGAAGGCATATGATAGAGTTGATAGAGATGCTCTGTGGAAGGTATTAAGAATATATGATGTGGGAGGCAAGTTGTTAGAAGCAGTGAAAAGTTTTTATCGAGGATGTAAGGCATGTGTACGTGTAGGAAGAGATGAAAGTGATTGGTTCTCAGTGAATGTAGGTTTGTGGCAGGGGTGTGTGATGTCTCCATGGTTGTTTAATTTGTTTATGGATGAGGTTGTTAGGGAGTTGAATGCAAGAGTTTTGGAAAGAGGGGCAAGTATGAAGTCTGTTGTGGATGAGAGAGCTTGGGAAGTGAGTCAGTTGTTGTTAGCTGATGATACAGCGTTGGTGGCTGATTCATGTGAGAAACTGCAGAAGCTGGTGACTGAGTTTGGTAAAGTGTATGAAAGAAGAAAGTTGAGAGTAAATGTGAATAAGAGCAAGGTTATTAGGTACAGTAGGGTTGAGGGTCAATTCAATTGGGAGGTGAGTTTGAATGGAGAAAAAACTGGAGGAAGTGAAGTGTTTTAGATATCTGGGAGTGGATTTGGCAGCGGATGGAACCATGGAAGCAAAAGTGAATCATAGGGTGGGGGAGGGGGCGAAAATTCTGGGAGCCTTGAAGAATGTGTGGAAGTCGAGAACATTATCTCGGAAAGCAAAAATGGGTATGTTTAAAGGAATAGTGGTTCCAACAATGTTGTATGGTTGCGAGGCATGGGCTATGGATAGAGTTGTGCGCAGGAGGGTGGATGTGCTGGAAATGAGATGTTTGAGGATAATATGTGGTGTGAGATGGTTTGATCGAGTAAGTAATAATAGGGTAAGAGAGATGTGTGGTAATAAAAAGAGTGTGGTTGAGAGAGCAGAAGAGGGTGTTTTGAAATGGTTTGGTCACATGGAGAGAATGAGTGAGGAAAGATTGACCAAGAGGATATATGTGTCAGAGGTAGAGAGAACGAGGAGAAGTGGGAGACCAAATTGGAGGTGGAAAGATGGAGTGAAAAAGTTTTTGAGTGATTGGGGTCTGAACATGCAGGAGGGTGAAAGGCGCGCAAGGAATAGAGTTAATTAGAACGATGTGGTATACCAGGGTCGATGTGCTGTCAATGGATTGAACCAGGGCATGTGAAGTGTCTGGGGTAAACCATGGAAAGTTTTGTGGGGCCTGGATGTGGAAAGGGAGCTGTGGTTTCAGTTCATTATTACATGACAGCTAGAGACTGAGTGTGAACGAATGGGGCCTATGTTGTCTTCCTAGCGCTAACTCGCGCACATGAGGGGGGAGGGGGTTGTAATTTCATGTGTGGCGGGGTGGCGATGGGAATGAATAAAGGCAGACAGTATGAATTACGTACATGCGTATAAATGCATATGTCTGTGTGTGTATATATATGTATACGCTGCGATGTATAGGTATGTATATTTGCGAGTGTGGACATGTGTGTATATACATGTGTATGTGGGTGGGTTGGGCCATTCTTTCATCTGTTTCCTAGTGCTACCTTGCAAACGCAGGACAGCGAAAAAAAAAAAATTATATATCATTTTTTTCTTTTTTCATACTATTCACCATTTCCTGTATTAGTGAGGTAGCGTTAAGAACATAGGACTGAGCCTTTGAAAGAATATCCTCACTTAGCCCCCTTCTTTGTTCCTTTTTTGGAAAATTAAAAATGAGAGGAGAGGATTTCCAGCCTCCTGCTTCCGACCCTTTAGTCGCCTTCTAAAACACGCAGGGAATGTGTGGTAAGTATTCATATTGTCCTCAAACATTGCAGCGCTTTCTAATTTTTAGTTTGATTCTGTAATGACCTCACCATTTCTGTAATATCTTGACTATGCATTATATGCTGAATGGCTACACATTTCACATGCTATGGTTTAGTCCACTGACAGCATGTCAACCCTGGTATACCACATAATTATAATTCATTCTATTTCCTGCATGCCTCTCATCCTCCAGCATGTTCAGGTCCAGATCATTCAAACTCTTTTTCACTCAATCGTTCAACCTCCAACTTGGTCTCTGCTTCTCCTTGTTCCCTCTATCTCTAACACATATATTCTCTTTGTCAACCTTTCCACACTAATTCTCTTCAAATGTCCAGACCATTTCAAAACATCCTCCTTTGCTCTCTCAACCACACTCTTTGTATTACCACACATATCTCTTATTCTTTCATTGCTTAACAGATCAAACAATCTCACACCACATACTGTCCTCAAACATTTCATTTCCAACACATTCTCCCTCCTCTGTACAACCCTATCTATAGCCCATTCCTCATAATCACATAATATTGTTGGAACTACTATTCCTTCAAAAATACCTATTTTTGCTCTCCGAGATAATGTTCTCTCTGTCCACACATTCTTCATCCCTCCCAGAAACTTTACCTCCTCCCCCAACCTATAACTCACTTCCACTTCCAAGGGTCCATCTGCTGCTAAGTCCACTCCCACATATCTAAAACAATTCACTTCCTTCAATTTTTTTCTATTCAAACTCACACCCCAACTAACATGTCCCTCATCCTACTGAACCTAATAACCTTGCTCTTATTCACATTTACTCTCAACTTTCTCCTTTCACATACTTTTCCAAACTCAGTCACCATTTTCTGCAGTTTCTCACTCAAATCAGCCACCAGTGCTGCATCATCAGTGAACAACAACAGACTCACTTCCTAGGCCCTCTCATCCCAACAGATTGCATACTCACCCCTCTCTCCAAAACATGCATTTACCTCCCTAACCACTCTATCCATAAACAAATTAAAGAACCATGGGGACATCACACACCCCTGCTGCAGACCCACATTCACTGGGAACCAATCACTCTCCTCTCTTCCTACTCATAAACATGCCTTACATCCTTGATAAAAACCTCTTCATTGCTTTTGCTGCTAACCTCCCACACCATATACTCTTAAGACCTTCCACAAAGCATCTCTATCCATCCTGTCATATGCTTTCTCCAGATCCATAAGTGCCACGTAGAAAACTATCTATTTCTCAAAGTATTTCTAAAACACATTCTTCAGAGCAAACACTTGATCTGCACATTCTCTAACACTTCTGAAACCACACTGCTCCTACCCAATCTGATGCTCTGTGCATGCCTTCACCCTCTCAATCAATACCCTCACATACAATTTTCAAGGAATACTCAACAAACTTATGCCTCTATAGTTTGGACACTCACCTTTATCCGCTTTGCCTTTGTAAAATGGCACTATAGATGCATTACGCTAATCTTCAAGCATTTCACCAGATTCATACATACACTAAATATCCTTACCAACCAATCAACAACACAGTCACTCCCTTTCTTAAAGAAGTCAACTGCAATACAATCCAAACCAGCTGCCTTGTAGGATTTCACCTGCAAGGCTTTCACAACCTCTTCTCTCTTCACCATACCACTCTCCCTGACTCTCTCACTTTACCTACTACCTTGACCAAAACACGATACATCTGCCACTCTATCATGAAACACATTCAACAAACCTTCAAAATACTTACTCCCTCTCCTCCTCACTTCATCACCACCTGCTATGAATTACTCATTGCACCCTTCACTGATGTTCCATTTTGTTCTCTTGTCTTACATAAGGTAGGTTAAGCATAGTTTAAAGTGAAGGTGATGGGTTGTATAGGATGCTGTGATTCTGTACAATGTTGAGGGATTCTAAGAAAAATAAACTAATTTACCGGAGCAAATCTAAACACCATATCAACAGTACTAACCTCCCATTGGTGGCTCAGGTGATCTGGGTGGTGGACCCCATGGATCACTTGTGGTTGGTGGTGATGTGACACGTGAAGGAGGACCTGATACTGGAGAACCCCATGGATCAGTCTGTGGGATAATGACAAAATTAAAAAAAGTGTACATACAATGCCACTTAAACATCCTAGGCATCCAATAATAACAGCATCAACATCCTCTCACTAAAGCCTCTTCACAGCAATCCACCAACATATATGTATAAATAAAATGTTCCACTAGGTTCACAATTCAAACACCTATACAAACAGATCCCCCTAGCCCTAGTAAACATTATATTTAAAAACTTACTTTAACTGTAATTACTCAATGATCACTAAACAATTAACTCGTCCACCAGAAATACACTCATCTGAAACTATAATCCCTACACAAATATAAGTTGCACTCTGTCCATCACTCACTTCTTTAACATTACAAGCACTGATTCTAAACAGAAACTCTTATTCTCAAGATGCAACTTTCACAATGAAGATACTGAAACTAAATCTTTAACTGTCTTGCAGTCATTCTATAAAAATGTACACAAAATATCACTACATAAGACCTATGATTCCACCAAGTGAACATGGTTATCTTCCTGAATGCAGCAAGAGCCTCTGAAAAGGATATCCTTGTGTAGAGAGGTAAGGTGATACACCACACACAGATAGATGCTTGTAGATGATATAAAGGTCATGAGAGACATGAAAAACAAGATGAATTGCATCAACTTACAAAGGGACCTAAACAGACTCCAAGGTTGTTCCGATTCATGTTTGATGAAATTTACCTGAGCATATGTAAAGCAATGAGGATGGGACAAAGTGAAACAAAGCCTTAATATGTTCATTATCTAGCAGAAAATAAGCTTTACGATTCTGAGTGTGGGAAGGACATGGGAGGTAACATCATCCCTAACCTCACACCAGAATCCCACATTAGAACAGAAAAGGAAACAAACTGTCTTCAGGCAAATATCAAATTAGCTTTCATGTGTATCCATAGATATTCATCAAGCTGTTCATATCTAACATAAGGTCAAAACTAAAGTATCCTTCTCAAGTTTGGTCACTACACCTACAGAAGTCCAAAGGAAGACAACAAATATGTTACCAAAATGAAGAGACTTAAGTTACAAGGAAAGGCTAAAGGCTTTAAATTTTCCCATCTCAGAAGAGAGATAAGTGATGATCACAACCTTTAAGCCTAAATCTTATAACAAACTGATGACATGGACAATGAACAGTTCTTTGAGAGATAAAGGAACAAAGCATAAGAGCAGGGGATGAATGAAAAGGAATGACTGAGGACATGGTTAATGCAGAAAGCAGTGATAAATCAAAGTTGTATGACAGCAAAGAAATGTCAAGAGATGGGTCCCTGTAAGCATAAAACTCCATCCCCATAGAGCACAAACAGTTAATTCCTAACACAAACATACAAATGCACTGGATATTCAGTCTGAGGGTGACAAATTTTGGGAGTGTAACAGGGTTTGAAGGTAGGAGCTTCCTGAAGTCAAGTTGAATACTGGAAGAGTTGCCTTTTCTCTTATCTATTCATGTCTTTTCAAAGAGACCCAATCTTAAATCAACGGTGGATAACATTGGGTAAGTGAACAACCACAGCTAAATTACAGCATAAAAGTACAGCTCTGTCTGGATAAAAGGGAGGAATCTAGAAAGATGTGGATAGTGGGGGTGAGAGCAAAGGCATAAGAAGCTCCCTTGTTATGTGGTCTCATGGCCATAATCCAGCCTCCATGATTCCTTTCCATTCATTTTTGATGATGCACTTATGAATGCTTTGATTTTTCCCCAAAAATGAACAAAAGGTGGAAGATGGATGGAACTTAATGAACAATGAAAGGATTAAAGGACATCTAAACAACAGAGAAACTGAGTAAATGACATGAGGAAAGTAAACAAGTTTATCTAAGAATTACTATGATTACAGGATTCCCACAGACATCTTGAAATAATTTCCACAAATTTTTGAGGGATTTTCTATGATTTTGTAGATATTTCAAAGCTTATTCATAAACATAAATTTCTATTAATAGCAGTCTGTCATTTACATTACATTAATTTTAGATCAATACACAAGGAGCATTAAAAGCATAGAATGATGTACAAATGGATGGGAAGATGGAACACTTACACCCATTCCTCAAGATGCACAGGGGGTTATCTATCATCTATATGCCTTCATTTTAACTCTGCACAACCAGATAAAGATCTTACATGTAATCTGATTTTCCTAAGTGTTAATAGTTAAAAAAAAAAATAAACTGTCATAACCAAGGCAATATGTGCACTTCTCAATGCCTTAGGAAACCACAAGTGATCCATCATCCATTTTGGAAACAATACCTTACGTATTTCTTGCAATCTTCAGAGGTCATTTTTAAGTTATGTATACCTATGATGTAAATTTTCATTAAAAACAGAGTTCCATTTTTCTGCACCTCATCTATTCATAGTCTACCTTCAAAATTCTAGGGGATGTTCAAGGGGGTGCACTGCCTAAGGTATTTTTAGCAATCTTTGAAGAAGGCACCATTTTAGTTATATATATAGTGTTCCATTTTTTCCACTTCTCATTTCTTTACAGCCTCTACCTGGATTTTCCAGAACATTTTTCCTAAGATTCAGGACTTTTAACATAAAAAAGTTCCACAGCTTTTTCTGGATCAAATTTCTTGCAGGATTTTTCCAGGATTTGTGGGAACCCTGTATAAAGGTATGTAACTGTTAGTAAATAAAAGAAAGTAAAGTATTTCTCATTAAAAGGCAGCATTGCTTACTGATGTCCTTCAATATCTTCTGGACAGATATTTTTGTGCAAATAAGCTACTGAAGTGATATTCTAAGAGACTGGGGGAATAACTTGAAAACTTTTATTGTCTGAACCAAGAACAGAGAAATCCTTTTAAGCAAGCGAGGAAATTATTCCAGACAAAAGACCAGGCTAAACAGAGGCAAGCCTGTTATCAAACTCACAAAGCCAAATATAATGTTTTACAATCTGAATTTACATCAGAAATGAATTCAAACAAGGGAAAGTATCAGCAACAATCAGTTGTGACTAGGTTCAGGAGAAGGCATGATGAAAGAACAAATATATGAGGATATTCATTGAAATTATCAAGAAAAAGGATCGGAAGTTAACACTGTTGGAGGAGGAAATAAAGAAATTAAAGGATTAACTAAAAATTCAGTAAATGTGTCTTGAGTTGAAAGAGGAACTTAGGGATCTGAAAAATACAGACAATGAGAGTGAAAACTAATTCATATAACTGTGGGGACTCAGAAGGTATACAGTCTGAAGAAAGAAACTGAACACAGTGAAATGCAAAAAAGGCCTGAAGGTTTTTCTAGATGTTCTAGAGCAATGGTTCCTAACTTTCTAGGGGTGATGGCACAATACAGCTAAGATAATAAACTTATGCCCCACCTTTAAATGGAAATTATGTCAAAATCTGTATACTGTGAGGGTTATATACATACTTATAAAAAAAAATTGAAATTCTATAAACATTTTACAAGGAACATTGTAAATATACTTAAATGACACATTGAATCATCAGTTATCATGGTCATTTAAATGTGATTATACAGAGAACCTGTGACAACCCACATAGCCCACCTATTGGGAACCACTGTCATAGAGGCTGTTCAACAAAAGTGAATGGCCATAACACAATCACCTTAAATGGACAGTCTCTCTCACTGAACAAAACATCAACCATTCTAAGCATCACATAAGACAAACACAAGACATTTGCTCCCCACAACAAAAACATTTACATAAACACAACACACAACTGAATGCCCTCAGAAAACTGAGATGCACCGATTTGGACATGGAAAAGAATCCCTAATCATCTTATACAGACAATTCATCCTCTACACCATGAATTATGCCTCACCTGCCTGAACTTCCACCACTCAAGAACAAACATACCAAAGCTACAAACCACACATATCACTGACTGCAACCACAAACACTCCACACTTTCACAATGAAATAAAGATCCTCCCAATACACACACAGCTAAACAGATAAGCATCCAATTCTATGCAACAGCATTAGACCCATCCAACTCAAATCACTCTACAACTGACCAACTAATCAAGTAAAATAAAAAGCTTAAGCCTGCCTTACACTTCAGTAACCTCAACTCATGAGATCCCTATATCCCTAACAAATATAACGCTGAAAACCACATACACACTGAAATAGCCCAACAAGCACGAAACAACTGACCTCCTAACTCACACTCAAACTCTACTCCACAAGACATTCATCCACCAGAAACCACACTCTGTAATCAAACTTAAGTCACACTCCCAATTACATTTTGTATTTCACCAATCACTCTGATGCAAATTCCATTTCAACATATCTCAAGACCCTTATTGCCTACAATGAACAAGACACCAAGCACTTACAACTCAAATTTCCAGCACATAGATAGCTTGTGTGTGTGTGTGTGTGTGTGTGTGTGTGTGTGTGTCTGTGTGCGTGTGTGTGTGTGTGCGTGTGTGTGTATGTGTGTGCACTTGTGTGTTTGTGTGTGTGTGCTTGTATGTGTGTGTGTGTGTGTGTGTGTGTGTGTGTGTGTGTGTGTGTGTGTGTGTGTGTGTGTGTGCATACATAGGAGTAAAGACATGATATATATATATATATATATATATATATATATATATATATATATATATATATATATATATATATATATATATATATAGAAGGTTAAGAAGAAGGGGCATCATGAGTGTAGAGCCATCTCCCCATACAACACAAATAATAATCACAACACTTTATGATCTGTGGTCCTAACTGGTGGATGTGGCCAGCTTCCTGAGTGATGCAGGAGCCTCATATGGATAGAATGGATTCCTGAGGCAGAAACTATATAATAAGAAAGAAGAGAACTGAAGGGAAAGCCAGCTGAAACAGCCTCCAGCCTACACTCTTGAAGAGAACACTGTGATGACAGTGACTGGAGCCACATCCTTCAAATTTCATACCCCACAGGATTCCAAGTATTCCTGTTCCTATGTGGTGTGCAGCCATGAGCTGCCCAAGCTGCTGTGCTGGATCATGGGTCATACCTAGACATGTTACACATTCCCACATATTTTTTTGCTAATGGAAGATGATGGCCTGGTCATCATATCTCAATTACTAATGCAAGCCAGCGACATTAACCCTAATCCCAAACAAACAGGATATCTCCATCCACAAAGCCAAATGTCAAAAAGCACTAATCCATCAGATGTTCCGACTGCACTCAGTGGTATGAACTCCATTGCACATCACAGTTATCCATTAAAGACTACTCAGAATATTCAAAATGCTATAACCAATTAGACCACATAAGCTAAAACCCCATCACAAATCCATGCACCTCCACACACACTCCCAACAAACAACATCAATCAAAGCACATTTTCAATCTTCACAAGCAAACCATTATACTCAAAAGAGCTCCAGTGACAAAGTAAACATATTACAACTCAACACTAATGGCACCAGATACAAACTTACAGAAGTATTCAGCCAACTCAGAGAAGACATCATCCATATAGCCCTCATCCAAGAAACCAGACATACCCAGATCTACCTTCCCACCTTTCTGCAACAACTGAAACAAATGACAGATAAGGACAAGGGTGAGGACTCAAAACACTTGTCTGTCAAACCATACCTTTAACCAGCACTAAACACTGCAAAACAGATCACAAACAACAACACCCTCGTAATGCAATCCACAAAATGAACACTTCACAGTGCAGTGCCACAACACAATCAAAATCTACACATCTTCCCCTTCCACATGTTCCCCCAGATATACTCCCCAACTGCAAAACCTCACCAGCATTTCCAAAGTTCAAAGCTCACCATTCCATTAGGCTCAAAACTCACACTCATGATCCTTGAGGTGAATTATTCTTAAACCAACTGCAACCTTTCTGTATCCTCAATCTATCGAACTAGCCAACCAGATTTCCAAACCACCACCTCCAGCAGATGACCTCACCAGATATCATATTCTACTCACCAGCACCAAACACAAGGAACAACTGGAGCATGCTACATGAACTATCCTCTGAACACTTGCCCTTTCTGATGACACTTTATCTAATCCATCCAATCAACACAACCACCAAGAAAACTTAAACTATAGAAAAGCAGATTGGACAGTATTTCTTACAAGGAAGCTGAGCTCTCAAGCCTTAATGAAGATGATTTCTAATCCCTACATCATGCAGTCTTACATATCATCAACATCTCCAACCAAGTCAGCAAAAAGCACATACCACAAGGGAACAGAACAAAATAAATTCCATACTTATCCCTACGTTACACATTTTATAAAGAAAAGAAACCAGCTCAGACAAAACCACTCACTATCAACAGACATTGGAAATCAAATCCAACCTTCAAATAACACAATCACAAACCTAATCATTGAAAGAAAAATGAGAACTGGCACTCTCTTCTCAACACAGTGAACCACAACAATGGACTATAGTGTACATTAAAGAAAATTCACACCAGTCCAACCCCTATCTATGAAACACTGCTAACCCAGTCCAATGGAATCCCTATTCCTTAAGAACACAAAAATATGAGGAACCACTCAAAATCTTCGTCACCCACAATGCAGTCTCATCCCTAAACGAGTCATGAAAAACCCACCTGAAAGTAGACAAGGCAGCAAATGGAACCATGAGATATGAAGGGAGCCCTAGGGTGGTTGACAGGGAAAAAGACTTGGGCACATTGAGGATTGTGTGGACAGAGATATCATTGCCTTTAAGGGCAAAGATGGGTATATCTGATAGTATAGTAGTCCCATCAGTGACGTATGGATGAGAGGTATGGGCCTTAGACAAAAATAACAAGGAACTGGTAATGTGTTGGAAACTAAATATTTCAGGACAATATGTGGTGAGAGGCGGGATAACTAAATAACTAGAAATGAAGTAAGTTATAAGGTGGGTATGAGGGTGAAGGTACAGAAAGTGATGAAGAATAAGTGGGAGGCTAAGTTTGAAGGTATAATAGTCCCAACAATATTCTATGGATGCGAGGCATCGGCTATAGATAAGGCTGTGTGGAGGAGGGTGGATGCATTAAGAATGAAATGTTTTTGAAGACAATATGTGGTGTTAGATGGTTTAATCAAGTACATAATGAATGAATAAGAGAGAGGTGTAGTCATAAAAAGATTGTTGATGAGAGAGGTGAAGAGAGTGTGCTGAAATGGTTTGGACAAATGGAGAGAATGAGTGAAAAAAGGTTGAAAAAAAGAGGATACATATGTTAGAAGTGGAGGGAACAAGAAGAATTGAGTGAATTTTTTTTTCAGTGACTGGGGCTGGTATATGCAGGAAGAAGGTGCACACAAGATAAGAGTGAACTGGAAAGATGTAGTACACAGGGGATGATGCAATGTTAATGGACTGAACCAGGGTATTTACAGCATTCAAGGAAAAGTCTGTGGGGCCCGATGGTAGACAGGCAGCTGTAGTTTTCGTGCATCACATACAGCAGCTAAAGAATGGATGTGGCCTTTCTTTGTCTCTTCCTGGTGCTCCCTTGCTAAATGTGGGAAATGGCAATCAAGCATATATATATATATATATATATATATATATATGAAGTATATATATATATATATATATATATATATATATGAAGTATGAAGTCTGTTGGGGATGAGAGAGCTTGGGAAGTGAGTCAGTTGTTGTTCGCTGATGATACAGCGCTGGTGGCGGATTCATGTGAGAAACTGCAGAAGCTGGTGACGGAGTTTGGTAAAGTGTGTGGAAGAAGAAAGTTAAGAGTAAATGTGAATAAGAGCAAGGTTATTAGGTACAGTAGGGTTGAGGGTCAAGTCAATTGGGAGGTGAGTTTGAATGGAGAAAAACTGGAGGAAGTGAAGTGTTTTAGATATCTGGGAGTGGATCTGTCAGCGGATGGAACCATGGAAGCGGAAGTGGATCATAGGGTGGGGGAGGGGGCGAAAATTTTGGGAACCTTGAAAAATGTGTGGAAGTCGAGAACATTATCCCGGAAAGCAAAAATGGGTATGTTTGAAGGAATAGTGGTTCCAACAATGTTGTATGGTTGCGAGGCGTGGGCTATGGATAGAGTTGTGCACAGGAGGATGGATGTGCTGGAAATGAGATGTTTGAGGACAATGTGTGGTGTGAGGTGGTTTGATCGAGTAAGTAACGTAAGGGTAAGAGAGATGTGTGGAAATAAAAAGAGCGTGGTTGAGAGAGCAGAAGAGGGTGTTTTGAAATGGTTTGGGCACATGGAGAGAATGAGTGAGGAAAGATTGACCAAGAGGATATATGTGTCGGAGGTGGAGGGAACGAGGAGAAGAGGGAGACCAAATTGGAGGTGGAAAGATGGAGTGAAAAGGATTTTGTGTGATCGGGGCCTGAACATGCAGGAGGGTGAAAGGAGGGCAAGAAATAGAGCGAATTGGAGTGATGTGGTATACAGGGGTTGACGTGCTGTCAGTGGATTGAATCAAGGCATGTGAAGCATCCGGGGTAAACCATGGAAAGCTGTGTAGGTATGTATATTTGCGTGTGTGGACGTGTGTATGTATATGTGTATGGAGGGGGGTTGGGCCATTTCTTTCGTCTGTTTCCTTGCGCTACCTCGCAAACGCGGGAGACAGCGACAAAGTATAAAAAAAAAAAAAAAATATATATATATATATATATATATATATATATATATATATATATATATATATATATAAAAGCTTATAT
This sequence comes from Panulirus ornatus, assembly GCF_036320965.1. NCBI lineage: Eukaryota > Metazoa > Arthropoda > Malacostraca > Decapoda > Palinuridae > Panulirus > Panulirus ornatus. The sequence continues at coordinate 14,598,482 of NC_092282.1, forward strand.
ATATATATATATATATATATATATATAAAAAACTTCCCACGTATTCCCTGCGTGTCGTAGAAGGTGACTAAAAGGGGAGGGAGCGGGGGCTGGAAATCCTCCCCTCTTGTTTTTTTTTTAATTTTCCAAAAGAAGGAACAGAGAAGGAGGCCAGGTGAGGATATTTCATCAGAGGCCCAGTCCTCTGTTCTTAACACTACCTTGCTAATGCGGGAAATGGCGAATAGTTTGAAAAAAAAAAAATAAATAAATAAATAATATATATTCATTTATTTATTTTACTTTGTTGCTGTCTCCCGTGTTAGCGAGGCATCGCAAGGAAACAGACAAAAGAATGGCCCAACCCACCCACACACACATGTATATACATATACGTCCACACATGCAAATATACATACCTATACATCTCTACGTATACATATATATACACACACAGACATATACATATATACATGTAAATAATTCATAGTCTGCCTTTATTCATTCCTATCGCCAACCCGCCACACATGAAACAACAACCCCCTCCCCCTGCATGTGCGTGAGGTAGCGCTAGGAAAAGACAGCAAAGGCCACAATCGTTCACACTCAATCTCTTGTGAAAGAAGAAAGCTGAGAGTAAATATGAATAAGAGCAAGGTTATTAGATACAGTAAGGTTGAGGGACAAGTCAATTGGGAGGTAAGTTTGAATGGAGAAAAACTTGAGGTAGTGAAGTGTTTTAGATATCTGGGAATGGATTTGGCAGCGGATGGAGGCATGGAAGCGGAAGTGAATCATAGGGTGGGGGAGGGAGCGAAAGTTCTGGGAGCACTGAAGCATGTGTGGAAGTCGAGAACATTATTTCGAAAAGCAAAAATGGGTGTTTGAAGGAATAGTGGTTCCAACAATGTTATATGGTTGCGAGGCCTGGGCTATAGATAGAGTTGTGCGGAGGAGGGTGGATGTGCTGGAAATGAGATGTTTGAGGACAATATGTGGTGTGACGTGGTTAGATCGAGTAAGTAATAATAGGGTAAGACAGATGTGTGGTAATAAAAAGTGTGTGGTTGAGAGAGCAGAAGAGGGTGTTTTGAAATGGTTTGGGCACATGGAGAGAATGAGTGAGGACAGATTGACCAAGAGGATACATGTGTCAGAGGTGGAGGGAATGAGAAGTGGGAGACCAAAGTGGAGGTGGAAAGCTGGAGTGAAAAAGATTTTGAGTGATTGGGGCCGGAGAATGCAGGAGGGTGAAAGGCATGCAAGGAATGGAGTGAATTGGAACGATGTGGTATACCAGGGTTGACGTGCTATCAATGGATTGAACCATGGCATGTGAAACGTCTGGGGTAAACCGTGGAAACATCTGTGGGGCCTGGATGAGGAAAGGGAGCTGTAGTTTCAGTTCATTAAAAAATAAATAAATAAATAATACATATTCATTTATTAGTTTACTTTGTTGCTGTCTCCCGTGTTGGCGAGGCAGCGCAAGGAAACAGACAAAAGAATGGCCCAACCCACCCACACACACATGTATATACATACACCTCCACACATGCAAATATACATACCTATACATCTCAATGTATCCATATATATACACACACAGACATATACATATATACACATGTAAATAATTCATACTGTCTGCCTTTATTCATTCCTATCGCCAACCCGCCACACATGAAATAACAACCCCCTCCCCTTGCATGTGCATGAGGTAGTGCTAGGAAAAGACAACAAAGGCCCCATTCGTTCACACTCTGTCTCTAGCTGTCATGCAACAATGCCCGAAACCACAGCTCCCTTTCCACATCCAGGCCCCACACAACTTTCCATGGTTTACCCCAGACGCTTCACATGCCCTGATTCAATCCACTGACAGCACGTCAACCCCGGTATACCACATCGATCCAACTCACTCTATTCCTTGCACGCCTTTCACCCTCCTGCATGTTCAGGCCCCGATCACTCAAAATCTTTTTCACTCCATCTTTCCACCTCCAATTTGGTCTCCCACTTCTCCTCTTTCCCTTCACCTCCGACACATATATCCTCTTGGTCAATCTTTCCTCACTCTTTCTCTCCATTTGCCCAAACCATTTCAAAACATCCTCTTCTGCTCTCTCAACCATGCTCTTTTTATTTCCACACATCTCTCTTACCCTTACATTACTTACTCAATCAAACCACCTCACACCACACATTGCCCTCAAACATCTCATTTCCAGAACATCCACCCTCCTGTGCACAACTATATCCATAGCCCACGCCTCGCAACCATACAACATTGTTGGAACCACTATTCCTTCAAACATACCTATTTTTGCTTTCCGAGATAATGTTCTCGACTTCCACACATTCTTCAAGGTTCCCAGGATTTTCGCCCCCTCCCCCACCCTATGATTCACTTCCGCTTCCATGATTCCATCCGCTGACAAATCCACTCCCATATATCTAAAACACTTTACTTCCTCCAGTTTTTCTCAATCCAAACTTACCTCCCAATTGACTTGACCCTCAACCCTGCTGTACCTAATAACCTTGCTCTTATTCACATTTACTCTTAACTTTCTTCTTTCACACACTTTACGAAACTCAGTCACCAGCTTCTGCAGTTTCTCACATGAATCAGCCAACAACAACTGACTCACTTCCCAAGCTCTCTCATCCACAACAGACTTCATACTTGCCCCTCTTTCCAAAACTCTTGCATTCACCTCCCTAACAACCCCATCATAAACAAATTAAACAACCATGGAGACATCACAAACCCCTGCCGCAAACCTACATTCACTGAGAACCAATCACTTTCCTCTCTTCCTACACGTACACATGCCTTACATCCTCGATAAAAACTTTTCACTGCTTCTAACAACTAGCCTCCCACACCACATATTCTTAATACCTTCCACAGAGCATCTCTATTAACTCTATGATACGCCTTCTCCAGATCCATAAATGCTACATACAAATCCATTTGATTTCCTAAGTATTTCTCACATACATTCTTCAAAGCAAACAACTGATCCACAAATCCTCTACCACTTCTAAAACCACACTGCTCTTCCCCAATCTGATGCTCTGTACATGCCTTCACCCTCTCAATCAATACCCTCCCATATAATCTCCCAGGAATACTCAACAAACTTATACCTCTGTAATTTGAGCACTCACTCTTATCCCCTTTGCCTTTGTAAAATGGCACTATGCAAGCATTCCGCCAATCCTCAGGCACCTCACCGTGAGTCATACATACATCAAATAACCTTACCAACCAGTCAACAATACAGTCACCCCCTTTTTTAATAAATTCCACTGCATTACCATCCAAACCTGCTGCCTTGCCGGCTTTCATCTTCTGCGAAGCTTTTACTACCTCTTCTCTGTTTACCAAATCATTCTCCCTAACCCTCTCACTTTCCACACCACCTCGACCAAAACACCCTATATGTGCCACACAAGCATCAAACACATCCAGCAACCTTCAAAATACTCACTCTATCTCCTTTTCACATCACCACTACTTGTTATCACCTCCCCATTAGCCCCCTTCACTGAAGTTCCCATTTGTTCCCTTGTCTTATGCACTTTATTTAACTCCTTCCAAAACATCTTTTTATTCTCCCTAATATTTAATGATGCTCTCTCACCCCAACTCTCATTTACCCTCTTTTTCACCTCTTGCACCTTTCTCTTGACCTCCTGCCTCTTTCTTTTATACATCTCCCACTCATTTGCATTATTTCCCTGCAAAATCGTCCAAATGCCTCTCTCTTCTCTTTCACTAATAATCTTACTTCTTCATCCCACCACTCACTACCATTTCTAATCTGCCCACCTCCCACGTTTCTCATGCCACAAGCATCTTTTGCGCAAGCTACCACTGCTTCCCTAAATACATCCCATTCCTCCCCCACTCCTCTTACCTCCTTTGTTCTCACCTTTTTCCATTCTGTACTCAGTCTCTCCTGGTACTTCCTCACACAAGTCTCCTTCCCAATCTCACTTACTCTCACCACTCTTTTCACCCCAACATTCTCTCTTCTTTTCTGAAAACCTTTACAAATCTTCACCTTCGCTTCTAGAAGATAATGACCAGAGATCCCTCCAGTTGCACCTCTCAGCACATTAACATCCAAAAGTTTCTCTTTCGAGCCTATCAATTAACACGTAATACAATAACGCTCTCTGGCCATCTCTCCTACTTACATACGTATACTTATGTATATCTCTCTTTTTAAACCAGGTATTCCCAATCACCATTCCTTTTTCAGCACATAAATCTACAAGCTCTTCACCATTTCCATTTACAACACTGAATTCCCAATCACCACTCATTTTTCAGCACATAAATCTACAAGCTCTTCACCATTTCCATTTACAACACTGAACATTCCATGTACACCAATTATTCCCTCAACTGCCACATTACTCACCTTTCCATTCAAATCACCCATCACTAAAACCCGGTCTCGTGCATCAAAACTACTAACACACTCACTCAGCTGCTACCAAAACGCTTGCCTCTCATGATCTTCTCATGCCCAGGTGCATATGCACCAATAATCCTCCATCTCTCTCCATCAACTTTCAGTTTTACCCATATTAATCTAGAGTGTACTTTCTTACACTCTATCACATACTCCCACAACTCCTGTTACAGGAGTAGTGCTACTCCTTCCCTTGCTCTTGTCCTCTCACTAACCCCTGACTTTACTCCCAAGACATTCCCAAATCACTCTTCCCCTTTACCTTTGAGCTTCATTTCACTCAGAGCCAAAACATCCAGGTTCCTTTCCTCAAACATACTACCTATCTCTCCTTTTTTCTCATCTTGGTTACATCCACACACATCTAGACACCCCAATCAGAGCTTTCGAGGAAGATGAGCACTCCCCGCATGACTCCTTCTGTTTCCCCTTTTAGAAAGTTATAATACAAGGAGGGGAGGGTTTCCAGCCCCCCGCCGTCTCCTGCGTCATCAAGGAATGGCCCAATCCACCTACATACACATGTATATACATAAATGCCCATACACATATATATACATACAGATACATTTCAATATATACATAACATACATATTTATTTATTCATTATTTTGCTTTATCGCTGTCTCCCACGTTAGTGAGGCAGCGCAAGGAAACAGACGAAAGAATGGCCCAACCTGCCCACATACACATGTATATACATACACGTCCACACCCGCAAATATACATACCTATACATCTCAATGTACATATATATATACACACACAGACATATACATATATACACATGTACATAATTCATACTGTCTGCCTTTATTTGTTCCCATCGCCACCTCGCCACACATAGAATAGGAACCCCCTCCCCCCACATGTGTGCGAGGTAGCGCTAGGAAAAGACACCAAAGGCCCCATTCGTTCACACTCAGTCTCTAGCTGTCATGTAATAATGCACCGAAACCACAGCTCCCTTTCCACATTCAGGCCCCACACAACTTTCCATGGTTTACCCCAGACAATTCACATGCCCTGGTTCAATCCATTGACAGCACGTCGACCCCGGTACACCACATCGTTCCAATTCACTCTATTCCTTGCACGCCTTTCACCCTCCTGCATGTTCAGGCCCCGATCACTCAAAATCTTTTTCACTCCATCTTTCCACCTCCAATTTGGTCTCCCACTTCTCCTTGTTCCCTCCACCTCTGACACATATATCCTCTTGGTCAATCTTTCCTCACTCATTCTCTCCATGTGGCCAAACCATTTCAAAACACCCTCTTCTCCTCTCTCAACCACACTCTTTTTATTTCCACACTTCTCTCTTACCCTTACATTACTTACTCGATCAAACCACCTCACACCACATATTGTCCTCAAACATCTCATTTCCAGCACATCCACTCTCCTGCGCACAACTCTATCCATAGCCCATGCCTCGCAACCATACAACATTGTTGGAACCATAACATACATACACAGACATATACATATATACACATGTAAATATTCATACTTGCTGCCTTCATCCATTCCCATTGCTACCCTGCCACATGAAATAGCATCCCCCCCCAAGTTAATTGGGATGTAAGTTTGAATTTAGAAAAAATCGAGGAAGCGAAGTGTTTCAGATTCCTGGGAGTGGACTTAGCAGTGGATGGAATCATGGAAGCGGAAGCGAGTCACACGGTGGGGGAGGGGGCGAGGGTTCTGGGAGCGATGAAGAATGTGCAGAAGGGGAGAACGTTATCTAAGAGAGCAAAAAAGGCTATGTTTGAAGAAATAATGGTTCCAGCAATGTTATATGGTTGCGAGGCAGGGGCTATAGAAAGGGTTGTGTAAAGGAGGGTGGATGTGTTGTAAATGAAATGCTTGAGGACAATATGTGGTGTGAGGCAGTTTGATCGAGTAAGTAATGAAAGGGTAAGAGAGATGTGTGGAAATTAAAAGAGTATGGTTGAAAGAGAAGAAGAGGGTGTGTTCAAATGGTTTGGACATATGGAGAGAATGAGTGACGAAAGATTGACAAAGAGGATATGTGTGTCAGAGGTGGAGAGAACAAGAAGCAAGAGACCAAATTGGAGGTGGAAGGATGGAGTGAAAAAGATTTTGAAAGACTGGGGCCTGAACATACAGCAGGGTGAGAGGTGTGCAAGGAATAGAGTGAATTGGAACAATGTGGTATACCGGGGTTGATGTGCTTCAATGGATTGAACCAGGGCATGTGAAGCGTGTGGGGTAAACCATGGAAAGGTCTGTCAGGCCTGGATGTGGATTGGGAGCTGTGGTTTTGGTGCATTACACATGACAGCTAGAGACTGAGTGTGAACGAATGTGTCCTTTTTGTCTGTTTCCCCACCCCACAGGAAATAGCATCACTAACCCCCACTTCAGTGATGTAGCACCAGCAAAAGACAAAAAAGGCCACATACATTCAGTCTTAAGCTGTCATGTGTAATGCACCAAAACCATATAAATATAGACATGCACACATATATATCCATACTTTCTTTCTTTTTTCTTTCGTACTATTCGCCATTTCCCGCATTAGCGAGGTAGCGTTAAGAACAGAGGACTGGGCCTTTGAGGAAATATCCTCACCTGGCCCCCTTCTCTGTTCCTTCTTTTGGAAAATTAAAAAGAAAAAAAAAAAAAAAAATGAGGGGAGGATTTCCAGCCCCCCGCTCCCTTCCCTTTGAGTCGCCTTCTACGACACGCAGGGAATACGTGGGAAGTATTCTTTCTCCCCTATCCCCAGGGATAAAATATCCATATCCATACATATACTTAAAAATTTCATTCACCTGTCAATATGACAGCTGTCACCAAGGAATTCATTCATGGACCTGCCATGTAATGAATTGCTCTCTGCTCTCGATTAAAAAAACACATTCCATTAAAATGTGTATTATTGTCAAATCAGATTGACATGTGTGACAATAGGGAACCTGTCTTTCTTCACCACTTGGCTTCATGTAGCTATGGGTGAGATGAGTATGTCCAATTCGGAGCCTAGTCATGAAGACACTTTCTCTTTGATTGGGTAATTTGAGGATTCCTACTTTTTGATCTTTGGTTGTATACCTTTATAGCTTTTGATTTTGACACATGGAGAGGATGAAAGAATGACTAAGAAGGTATACTTCTCTGAGATGGTAAGAATATGGAAAAGGGAGAAACAAAGGAAGAGGTGAAAGGTTTAAGCGAAAGATAATATGAGGGTTCTGGGCCTGAACATGCAGGTGAGTGTGAGGCATGCAAGTGATAGAGCGAATCGCAGCAATGTGGTGTACAGGGAGAATATGCTGCCAATGGACTGAACCTGGGTATATGAAGCAGGTGGGAGAAACCACAGGTCTGAGGAGCCTGGAAGTGGATAGGAAGCTAAAGTTTTGGTTTACGATACATGACAGCTAGAGAATGGACATGGGCAAATGAGGCTACTTCTTTGTCCTGGCACTACAGTACTAAAGTGGGAAATGGCAAGCACGTAAAAGAAAAAAAAAAGAATATATCAATTCATCTTGTGCAGGTATGTGAAAACTAACTCGTATCTTATACGGTAAAGATAAAATCAAATAAATAAATAATTTTTCCAGCAAGTGTGACCAATGTTGAGGCTGTAAGTATGCATAAAACAGAAGAACCATATTGGGGAAAAGTATAGAAACCAGGAATACAGATCAGAACCAGTATACGGTAAAATAAAGAAACCAGGAATGCCTTTAACTGCTTCCATTTTCATGTGTTGAATTGTGAATTGCCTTGCACTTTTAATACAAATTCATTTTGCATAACTGGATTTCCTAACCCTAACTCCATAGACTACCACTTGGCAGAATGCTTTACTCCTTATAAGAGAATGGTTACCTTGGTGTGTGGGAATATTAAAAAAAAAAAAATTGGGAAAGAGTAATTTCAGAAAAGGACAGTGTGAAGATTAAGAGTATTCAATAAACCATCATCATTGGTTGGAATGGAATGACAGCCAATGGCAAAAACATCAATGAGAGATAATTCCTTTTGCTTTAACTTTGTATTCACTTGAGTGACTCGAGTCATGTGATAAAGTAACTTGTTCTCTTTCCTTTCCATGTTTGTATATGTATTAATTGCACTTAAAATTCAACAGCAAACACTGTCACAATAACTTTATAAACAATAACTTTAAAACAAACGACCTAAATTCTTATGAATTGAACATAAAAACTAACAACCTACATTCTTATAAAGTTATCAATGAACATGCCATTCCCAACTACAAGAAAATTAGTCTAAGGAGCTCATAGATTGATGTTTCTAATAATCTTTACTATGTCAATTACGTCATCTACATAAAGATTAGTTCTATAACTACAAATGATAATGTATCTAATCTACCCTTAGGATAAACTCGCACTAACTAGTATATCACTGACAAAGAATTGTGGTTTGGGTATACATACTGTACAGTAACTTGGCTAACAAAGCAAAGATTACAGCTCCTGATACAGTACCTGTTTGGGTGTTTCTGAACCACCATTTGGGAGAGCCATTCCCCATGGGTCTGTCTGTATAGGAAGAAGAAGAGGGGTTTGTATTCCTAAAAAAAAAAAAAGTCCTAAAACTGCTATAGTATGTCTAAGTCAACTACTACATACCTCTTCAAGAACTCCCATAAATACATGTTCATTATAATTTCAAAATTGAAATATGAACTAATGCTAGCTAATGTAATACATCTGATACAGGATTTGATCAGTATAATGGAGAAGCAATTCTGTTTGTCAGGTAATTCAAGCTATTACTGTAAGTTAGTCAATTTGTTAACTCATACATTAAGTTAATTTCCAATACACTACATCTTGTTCTTACAGTGACTGACATGACATGGGCAAAACATGCCTTCCTGAAGGCCATCTCAGGTGAAAAGAAAAACCTTTTCTCTCTGTGGCAGATTCCTGTAAACATAAGATATTCTCTCTAGGAATACTGGGGTTAGAACCTTCTAAACTGTTAATCTGGTGGGGAACACTTGCTCCCCACACTCACCAACATCCTTCTAACCAGATAGCAGCCTATTTGCTTGTTCTGGGCTTGCCTCCAGCCAATCATGTACAGCTATCTATATGACTCCACTGACCCACTGGCTCTTGGCCATACAAAGCTAACTTTCTGCAGGTTATAGACATCAACCCAAAACTGATCAAAGTTAGTAGAGAATTGTTTTTCAAACAAAGGAATGGGGATGGCAAGGCAGGGCAAAGAGACCCCACCACACACACACAAGAAAAAAAAAGAATAAAGCAAAACGGGGTATGAGAGAAAACACTTCTCAAATTTCAAAACCTACATTTCTCTCCTCACTGATTTGTCCAATGATTACACACCCATATGAAGGAGGGGGTTTGAAAGAAAAACTTTCAGATAAAAAGACTAACTTCAAAGGGGAACAGATATCTTCAATAGCAAATTGGGGACACACTGGAATCTTGTTTCTCCTGAAGGAGGAAATCTGAAGCCACACTGGGAAGATCCACAATGTTTGAGCAAATCTATTAACTAAGGATGGCAGACAATGACTGCTAAAGACCATTTAATTTTTCCTTTTTCTTAATAAAAGGCTTCTAGGCAGGTCAATTTAAAGGAGAACAGCTGCCTAATATCAAGTGCTCTACTGTAGAACCAAGGTTGAGAAAAGAAAATTTCTTCATCCACATAAAAATACTTCTCGACAAATATAGTTCCAGGTTCCAGAGAACACAAATAATGATAAAAACTCTGGATAAGTCTAATTGGGCACAAGGAATGAAGCTCTCTTGACGTCTTTCTAATTAGACAAAAGGGATATTCTCTATTTATCAGTTTTAATCTTAATCAAGAACCTACGGTTTTGGGTAATGTTAGCCTGTAAGAAGGTGTTATCAAAGAAGAATTCTGAGTCTGGACAAAGCATGTAAAAAAAAACTAATGTTCCTACAGCCCAAGGCAATTAGGAAAAGCTTACTTAGATACTTAGGAGGTAACCTATTAGAAAAACTATCAGATGTAACCTGTCTACACTCAAGAAGGCCCCCCATCTGGGTAGAGTGGAGAAGCGACAAATCTCATAAAGACACATGTTAAGTTTATCCCAAACATGGCCCAATACAAAATATCAAAAACCTAGAGATGGGTATTCTTTGGTGGGTATTCTCATATGAGGCAAAAGTATTAATAGCCCTACTGTTGATGGGGAAAGGTCTAAAAGAGAGCTTCAAACAAAAGGCTTCAGATATGTCTACAACAAGAGATCCTTAAATAAAGGCCTGAAAGGCTTCCCAGACTCATGGTACTGTCATGATAAAAAGATATACTACTATGTAAAAGATTATCTGCTCGGCATTCTCCAAACTTCTGCCTGAAGAAAGGTTAAAGAAATTTCACATGTAAATCATAGAAATTAAGACAAAGTCACAACTACCAGTGATGTCCTTGAATATAGCCCTTCTCCATAAACTCCCATTTAGTGGAAGAACTTTGGCCTTGCAAGGGATTCCCTTCACAATTTCATCCTTTAAGGCAGTCTAGTCTCCCACAATATCACAGTTTAATGAGTCAAGGTACAGAACTTGCTAAATATCATGGACTAATGGATCAACCCATCCACCTTGTCTAGAGGAGGTGATCTTTGTTCACAATTTATTACCTTTACTCTGGTTCTATGAGAAAACAAAACTTACATCAACTAGTCACCCCCTTCCCTCCCAAGAATGAGTTCTGGAAACTACTTATCTCCTAAATGTCAACCAAGGTCAGTAGGACAGAACAAAAGAGTGAGTGGAGGACCTGACCAGTTGCTATCAAAGTTCGAACCAATATTGCTACCTTATACTGCAGTGAAACTAAGCTATTCCCTACCTCCAGTGTAAATTACCCTATATGGGGCCTATCCATTAAAAGCATCCCTAAAAAAGGAACAGGAGAAAATAAAGGAGGGGAAGGGAATAAACTTAAAAAGGAGGGAGAAGAGGAGAAAGAGACATGACCAAGTCATGCTTATTGCGTGCAGTTCACTTTGACAATTCGCAATATTTTCACATAAACACCACTTCTTTAATTGCTTCCTTCATCTAATGGTGAACCAAAAGTCCTGCTCTCATCATTACCATTGTCCTACTCTCATTGCCTCTGTTTAAAATTCCGCTAGTTATCCACATATATCAGTAAGAGCATACTGACACACCTGGAAAAAATATGCAAGTCAGTTATATATGTAAACCAGATGGGAACCCAGATAACAATGCTTATCACTGCAATTCACTTTAAATTAGAAGATGTAATTCCTGGAATATGTGATGATATTTTCGGTACAATAAAGTTATCCGTTCACATACTCTAAAGTTCAATGTATATAATATATATTCATAAAACATATGTTTTACTTTTCCAAGAGAAGGAACAGACATGCAGGTCCAATTGGGGATTTTTCCCTCTGAGGCACAGTCACCTATTCTTGACGCTACCTTACTACACGGGAAATGGTGAATATGTATATATAAAAAAAATATGTATCTATATCTACGATACCTGTTTCAACTGGAATTCACTCAAGGGGATAGCCTCGGCAACAAAGTCTCCTTAACAAAAGAACTCCAGTGCCACTTCTTACCCTCAACAGACCACTGGCAGAGGGTAACTCCATCGCAGTGTTTACTTGTATATGCAATAAATACATAAAATATGTAAAATAAAACATTCTCTGTGTAGTATGAAATCATGCCATGAAATCATGAACAGTGTAATTTGATTAGGTTTTTAGGTTTACAAGAATGCAATGAAACTTGGAAAAAACCATAACCATTGTAAACTTATGCGCTAGAGTTGGCATCTGCCAGTGACCTGTTAAGGATGAGGCAATGAAGGCAAAGCAGCAGCTCTGGAATTCACCATTAGACTCTTTTGTTGTATCCAGCCCACTGAGGGAGTTCCCAGAGGGACTGGGCATCAGAGATATAAATATATAGACAAACAGACTCATGCAGATGAAGAATATCTAGCCTGTCAGCACAGGCACCCTCCTGTTTACTCAACACCCTCCCAAACAAATGCAGAAGAAAATATACTACTATTTGGTATCTTTCCTCTATATAGTGTGATACATACATATTTTTTTTATATGATACTTAATTGCTGTTTCCTGTGTCAGCGAGGTAGCGCAAGGAAACAGAGGAAGAACAGCCCAATCATTCATATACACATATATACATAAATGCCCATACACATTTCAATGTATACATACATATAAATACACAGATATACACATATATGAACATGTGAATATTCATACTTGCTGCCTTCATCCGCTCCCATCGCCAACCCGCCACACAGGAAATAGCACCCTCCCCCCAGCAAGGTAGAGCCAAGAAAAGACAAGAAGACACATTTGTTCACACTCAGTCTCTAGCTGTCATGTGTAATGCACCAAAACCACAGCTCCGTTTCCATATCCAGGCCCCACAGACCTTTCCATGGTTTACCCCAGACGCTTCACATGCCCTGGTTCAATCCACTGACAGCACGTTAACCCCAGTATACCACATCATTCCAATTCACTCTATTTCTTGCACTCCTTTCACCCTCCTGCATGTTCAGGCCCCAATCGCTTAAAATCTTTTTCACTCCATCCTTCCACCTCCAATTTGGTCTCCTGCTTCTCCTTCTTTCCTCCACCTCTGACACATATAACCTCTTCATCAATTTTTCATCACTCATTCTCTTCATGTCTCCAAACCATTTTAACACACCTTCTTCTGCCCTCTCAACCACACACTTTTTATTACCACACATCTTTCTGACCCTTATGTTACTTACTCGATCAAGCCACCTCACATCACATATTGCCCTCAAACATTTCATTTCCAACACATCCTCCCTCCTCCACACAACCCTACCTATAGCCCACCCTCCTCCACACAATCCTATCTACAGCCCATACCTCACAACCATAACATTGTTGGTATCACTATTCCTTCAAACATACCTATTTTGCTTTCTGAGATTTCATTCTCGCCTTCCACACATTCTTCAACGCTCCCAGAACCTTCGCCCCCTCTCCCACATTGTGACTCACTTCCGCTTCTATGGTTCCATCCGCTGCTAAATCAACTCCCAGATATCTAAAACACTTCACTTCCTCCAGTTTTTCTCCATTCAAACTTACCTCCAATTCAACTTGTCTCTCAACCCTACTGAACTTAATAATTAACCTTGCTCTTATTCATATCTACTCTCAACTTTCTCCTTTCACACACTTTACCAAACTTAGTCACCAACCTCTGCAGCTTCTCACATGAATCAGCCACCAGCACTGTATCATCAGCAAACAACAACTGACTCACTTCCCAAGCTTTCTCATCCCCAACAGACTGCATACTTACCCTTCTCTCCAAAACTCTTGCATTCACCTCCCTAACAACCCCATCCATAAACAAATCAAACAACCATGGAGACATCATGCACCCCTGCAGCAAACTGACATTCCCTGAGAACCAATCCTTTCCTCTCTTCCTACTCGTACACATGCCTTACATCCTTGGTAAAAACTTATCACTGCTTCTAGCAACTTACCTCCCTTACCATACATTTTCCAAACCTTCCACAAAGCTTCTCAATCATTCCTATCACATTTCTTCTCCAGATCCATAAATGCTACATACAAATCCATTTGTTTTTCCAAGTATTTCTCAAATACATTCTTCAAAGCAAACACCTGATCCACACATCCTCTACCACTTCTGAAACCACACTGCTCTTCACCAATCTGATGCTCTGTATATACTTTTACCCTCTCAATCAATACCCTCCCATATAATTTCCCAGGAATACTAAACAAACTTACACCTCTGCAATTTGAACACTCATCTTTATCCCCCTTGTCTTTGTACAATGGCACTATGAATGCATTCCGCCAATCCTCAGGAACTTCACCATGATCCATGCATATATTGAATATCCTTACAAGCTAAACAACAACAGTCATCCCCTTTTTAATAAATTCCACTGCAATACCATCCAAATCCACTGCCTTGCCAGCTTTCATCTTCCTCAAAGCTTTCACTACCTCTTCTCTGTTTACCACACCATTCACCCTGTCCCTCTCACTTTGCACACCACCCTGACCAAAACACCCCATATCTGCCACTCTGTGATCAAACACATTCAACAAACCTTCAATCCACCTCCTTCTCACTTTATCACTACTTGTTATTTCTTCCCCATTTGCCTCCATCACCAATGTTCCCATTTGTTCTCCTGTCTTATGCACGTTATTTACCTTCTTCCAATACATCTTTTTATTCTCCCTAAACTTTAATCATACTCTCTCACCCCAACTCTCATTTGCCCTCTATTTCACCTCTTGCACCTTTCTCTTGACCTCCAGCTGCTTTCTTTTATACATCTCCCAGTCATTTGCACTACTTCCCTGCAAAAATCATCTAAACACTTCTCTCTTCTCTTTCACTAACAATCTTACTTCTTCCCACCACTCACTACCCATTCTAATCTGCCCATCTCCCACCTTTCTCAAGCCACATGCATCTTTTGTGCAAGCCATCACTGCTTCCCTAAATATATCCTATTCCTCTCCCAACTACCCTTACATCAGTTGCTCTCACCTTTTGCCATTCTACACTCAATCTCCCCTAGTACTTCCTCACGCAAGCCTCCTCTCCAAGTTCACTTACTTTCACCATTCTCTTCTCCCTGACATTTTCTCTTCTTTTCCGAACACCTCTACAAATCTTCACCTTCGCCTCCACAAGATAGTGATCAGACATCCCCCAGTTGCCCCCTCAGCACATTAACATCTAAAAGTCTTTCTTTTACATGCCTATCAATTAATACATAATCCAATAACGCCCTATGACCATCTCTCCTACTTACATACATATACTTATGTATATCTCTCTTTTTATACCAGGTATTCCCAATCACCAGTCCTTATTCAGCACAAAAATCCACAAGCTCTTCACAATTTCAAATTATAACACTGAACACCCCATGCACATCAATTATATCCTCAACTGCCACATTACTCTCCTTCGCATGCAAATCACCCATTATTACAACCCGGTCTCATGCATTAAAGCTGCTAACACACTCACTCAGCTGCTCCCTAAACACTTGCCTCTCATGATCTTTCTTCTCATGACCAGGTGCATAGGCACGCACCAATAATCACCCATCTCTCTCCATCCACTTTCAGTTTTACGCACATCAATCTAGAATTTACTTTCTTACACTCTATCACATGTTTCCACAACTCCTGCATGAGGAGTAGTGCTACTCCTTCCTGTGCTCTTGTCCTATCACCAACCCGTGACTTTACTTCCAAGACATTCCCAAACCACCCTTCCTCTTTACCCATGAGCTTCATTTCACTCAGAGCTTAAACATCCAGGTTTCTTTCCTGCAACATACTACCTATCTCTCCTTCTCATCGTGGTTACATTCACACACATTCATACACCCCAATCTGAGCCTTCAAGAAGGGTGAGCACTCCCCGCTTGACTCCTTTCGTTTCCACTTTTATAAATCTATATACAACGATGGGGGGGTTTCCAGCCCCCAACTCCTGCCCCCTTTAGTCGCTTTCTAAGACACGTGGGGAATATGTGGGAAGTATTCTTTATTGAAAAAAAAAAGGGGGGATTAATGGATCACGGAGGTAATACAGATGTGCTGTGTAAGGTACTGTTTCTAGTCCTTCTAGGAAGTGCTGCCATTGGCTGGGAATAATTTCCACTACATCCAGGAGGGGTCTGTCACAAAACGTGTCAATTCATCGCAATAAATTTTAGAGTAAGGAGGCTTAGCCGAAAAACAATGAATCAAAAGAAATGTGCACATAATATACCTCTGATAATGATAAAAACATCTATGATATTATGACAAGGATAAAGATGATGATTGTGATGCCTACCAGCTCTATTCACCAAGAGAAAGGGATGATTATAATGCATGATAATGAAGAAGTGTTCAGACTCTTGTACAGACTGTGACTTCTCTACTTTGAACTCTCAAGACCTAAAAATCTATTTTTGCAGTGGATCTAGGAAACATTTGAATAGAAGCATTGTGGATGTAAGGCATGTGTACGAGTAGGAAAAGAGGAAAGTGATTGGTTCTCAGTGAATGTTGGTTTGCAGCAATGGTGCATGATGTCTCCATGGTTGTTTAATTTGTTTATGGATGGGGTTGTTAGGGAGGTGAATGCAAGAGTTTTGGAGAGAGGTGCAAGTATGCAGTCTATTGTGGATGAAAGGTCTTGAGAAGTTAGTCAGTTGTTGTTCAGTGATGATACGCTGGTGGCTGATTTGGGTGAGAAACTGCAGAAGCTGGTGACTTGAGTTTGGTAAAGTGTGTGAAAGAGGAAAGCTAAGAGTAAATGTGAATAAGAGCAAGGTTATTAGGGACAGTAGGGTTGAGGGACAAGTCAATTGGGAGGTAAGTTTGAATGGAGAAAAACTGGAGGAAGTGAGTGTTTTAATATCTGGGAGTGGATTTACAGCTGATGGAACCATGGAAGCGGAAGTGAGTCATAGGGTGGGGGAGGGGGTGAAGGTTCTGGGAGTGCTGAAGAATGTGTGGAAGGTGAGAACATTATCTTGGAAAGCAAAAATGGGGATGTTTGATGGAATGGTGGTTCCAACAATGTTATATGGTTGTGAGGCATGGACAATAGATAGGGTTGTGTGGAGGAGGGTGGATGTGTTGGAAATAAGATGTCTGAGGACAATATGTGGTGTGAGGTAGTTTGATCGAGTAAGTAATGAAAGGGTAAGAGATGTGTAGTAGTAAAGAGTGTGGTTGAGAAAGCAGAAGAGGGTGTATTGAAACAGTTTGGTCATATGGAGAGAATGAGTAAGGAGAGATTGACAAAGAGGATATATGTGTCAGAGGTGGAGGGAACGAGGAGAAGTGGGGGACACAAATTGGAGGTGGAAGGACGGAGTGAAAAAATTTTGAGTGATCGGGGCCTGAACATGCAGGAGGGTGAAAGGTGTGCAAGGAATAGAGTGAATTGGAACGTGCAAGGAATAGAGTGAATTGGAACAATGTGGTATACCAAGGTCAACTTGCTGTTAATAGATTCAACCAGGGCATGTGAAGTGTTTGGGGTAAACCTTGGAAAGTTTTGCAGGGCCTAGATGTGGAAAAGGAGCTGTGGTTTCAGTGCACTACACATGGTAGCTAGAGACTGAGTATGAATAAATGTGGACTTAATTGTCTTTTCCTAGTGCTACCTCACGCGCATGAGGGGGGAGAGGGGTACCATTTCATGTGTGGTGGGGTGGCAAAAGGAATGGCTGAGGGCAGCAAATATGAATATGTATATGTGTATACATGTATTTGTTGGTGTATGTATATGTATGTAAACATTTGAAATGTGTAGTTATGTATATGTATAAGAAAGAGGCAAGAGGTCAAGAGAAAGGTGCAAGAGGTGAAAAGGAGGGCAAATGAGAGTTGGGGTGAGAGAGTATCATTAAATTTTAGGGAGAATAAAAAGATGTTTTGGAAGGAGGTAATTAAAGCGCATAAGACAAGAGAACAAATGGGAACATCGGTGAAGGGAGCCAATGGGCAGGTAATGACAAGTAGTGGTGATGTGAGAAGGAGATGGAGAGAGTATTTTGAAGGTTTGTTGAATGTGTTAGATGATAGAGTGGCAGATATAGGGTGTTTTGGTCGAGGTGGCATGCGAAGTGAGAGGGTCAGGGAGAATGATTTGGTATACAGAGAAGAGGTAGTGAAAGCTTTGCGGAAGATGAAAGATGGCAAGGCAGCAGGTTGGGATGGTATTGCAGTGGAATCTGTTAAAAAAAGGGGGTGACTGTGTTGTTGACTGGTTGGTGAAGATATTCAATGTATCTATGGCTCATGGTGAAGTACCTGAGGATTGGTGGAATGCATAGTGCCACTGTACAAAGGCAAAGGGAATAAATGTGAGTGTTCAAATTACTGAGGTATAAGTTTGTTGAGTATTCCTGGAAAATTATATGGGAGGGTATTGAGTGAGAGGGTGAAGGCATGTACAGAACATCAGATTGGGGAAAGGTAGTGTGGTTTCAGAAGTGGTAGAGGATGTGTGGATCAGGTGTTTGCTTTGAAGAATGTATGTGAGAAATACTTAGAAAAACAAATGGATTAGTATGTAGCATTTATGAATCTGGAGAAGGCATATGACAGAGTTGATAGAGCTACTCTGTGGAAGGTATTAAGAGCATATGGTGTGGTAGGCAAGTTGCTGGAAGCAGTGAAGTTTTTATTGGGGATGTAAGGCATGTGTATAAGTAGGAAGAAAGGAAATTGATTGGTACTCAGTGAATGTCGGTTTGCGGCAAGGGTACATGATGTCTCCATGGTTGTTTAATATGTTTATGGATGGGGTTGTTAGGGAGGTGAATGCAAGAGTTTTGGAGAGAGGGGCAAGTATGTGGTCTGTTGTGGATGAGCGGGCTCGGGAAGTGAGCCAGTTGTTGTTTGGTGATGGTACAGTGCTGTTGGCTGATTCGGGTGAGAAACTGCAGAAGCTGGTAACTGAGTTTGGTAAAGTGTGTGAAAGAAGAAAGCTGAGAGTAAATGTGAATAAGAGCAAGGTTATTAGGTACAGTAGGGTTAAGGGACAAGTCAATTGTGAGGTAAGCTTGAATGGAGAAAAACAGGAGGAAGGGAAGTGTTTTAGATATCTGGGAGTGGATTTGGCAGCGGATGAAACCATGGAAGCCGAAATGAGTCACACAAAGGGGTAGGAGACAAAAGTTTTGGGAGCGGTGAAAAATGTGTGGAAAGTGAGAACATTATCTTGGAAAGCAAAAATGGGTATGTTTGAAGGAATAGTGGTACTAACAATGTTATATGGTTGCAAGGCATGGGCTATAGATAGGGTTGTGCAGAGGAGGGTGGATGTGTTGGAAATGAGATTTTTGAGGACATTATGTGGTGTGAGGTGGTCTGATCGAGTAAGTAATGAAAGGGTAAGAGGTATGAGAGATGTGTGGTAATAAAAAGAGTGTGGTTGAGTGAGCAGAAGAGGGTGTATTGAAATGGTTTGGTTACATGGAGAGCATGAGTGAGGAAAGATTGACAAAGAGGATATATGTGTTAAAGGTGGAGGGAACGATGAGAAGCGGGAGACCAAATTGGAGGTGGAAGGATGGGGTGAAAAAGATTTTGGGTGATTGGGGCCTGAACATGCAGGAGGGTGAAAGGCGTGTAAGGAATAGAGTGAATTGGAACGATGTGGTATAATGGGGTCAATGTGCTGTTAATGGATTGGACCAGGGCATGTGAAGCGTCTGGGGTAAACCATGGAAGGTTTTTGGGGCCTGGATGTGGAAAGGGAGCTGTGGTTTTGGTATATTATACATGACAGCTAGAGACTGAGTGTGAACGAATGTGGCTTTTGTTGTCTTTTCCTAGTGCTACCTTGCATGCGTGCGGGGGTGAGGGGGCTGTCATTTCATGTGTGGTAAGGTGGCGATGGGAATGAATAAAGGCAGCAAGTATGAATTATGTACATGTGAATATATGTATATGTCCTTGTATGTATATATATGTATAAGTTGAAATGTATAAGTATGCATATGTGTGTGTGTGCGGACGTGTATGCATATACATGTGCATGAGGGTGGGTTGGACCATTCTTTTGTCTGTTTCCTTGCGCTACCTTGCTAACGCGAGAGACAGCGACAAAGTATAATAAATAAATATAAATAAAGGTACGTATGTGCGGGTGTGTGGGCGTGTATGTATATAAATGCTTATGTGGGTGGGTTGGGCCATTCTTTCATCTGTTTCCTTGCGCTACCTCGCTAACGTGGGAGACAGCGACAAAGTATAACATATAAAAATGAATATGCTTGATTGCTATTTCATCATGCATTTCATTGCTTTGTATTAATGATTATTTGTTATAATAGTAAAGTTGTTAAAACATTTTCTAATCAGTGCTTACAGCAATATAGAGCAATCGATCATGAACAAATGCACAAATAAAAAAGTTAAGACCTAAAATGGCATCAGAAATGGACAAATATTGTAAACATTTACACTATGATGTTAATAATCATCTCAATATAATTGCTTTATAACTGGTATATACAGTATTACCAAGAGATGACATATGAATAAATGCATGTCAGAAAAAAATGTCACAATATGATATCATAAACATGTATGCTATGGCAGTAGTAATTACTTCATTATTATAATTTCAGAATAGTGAATTTGCTGTAGCATTTACAATTTTTTGTACACAATAATAATGAGCAACAATTCAAGAACAGGTAGATGTAACTAAACCAGTGTATGACCAAAAGAAAGCATTACAAACTGACAAGTATTCTAAACAGTAATGCCATGGTAGTACCAATCACCTCTGCAATAGTGAAGCTTTAAAATAATCATTATTTGTTGTATACAGTACTACAGAGCAATCATTTATGAACAAATGCATCTAAAAGAAAGTGTACCACTTCAAACAGTATCACAAATTGTCAAATAATGTACAAGGGGTTCCTGACTTACGAGCGTCTGACCTACAAAAACCCATACTTATGAATGAGCTCAAAAAATAATATCAATTCCTAGTCTGACAGACAATCAATTAGTCATACTTACAAAGCATGGAACTGTATCTTTATTCATTAAGCATTGCCTAATAGAATGTTCATTAACCATATCTACTTTGCAATACATTACATTACATTACAGTACATTACCGCAGTCAGGTATAGGTGTTCACCCTATTCTATCAATTCACTTTTCTTTTACTTTCTAGCATAAGCAGATTGTCCAGGTCCAGGGACCTAACTCATTTGTAACACAGTGACCCCACTGTAAACATTTATGTGATGATAAGAGCAATTACCTCAATATAATTACTTTGTAATAATGAAGCCATTCTAATATCTAATATCTGATGTACATAACATCACATGGAAATGATTCATGGAATAAAGTGTAAGACAAAAAGTGGCATACTAAGTTGATTATCATCAAATATTTACATGCTAGTAGGGTGTAAGGGAGTGAAGGATGATGATTGATGTTTCATCAAATGCCAATCATATGTCCTGCATGTGACACTTAACAAGGTGACTCTCTATTATGCTGTGTACTTTGTTTTTCTATTATTCAGTGCACTCATACAGACAAAGCATAGTATCTTTCAAAAATGAAAAAACAGCTCAACACTTGAGATCAGAAAGCCTGCTTCTATGGAGACAATGAATGGGTTTAGGGTTGAATCTTATCTGTGATACCAACGTACCATTCAGCTGGATATCTCTCAATATCACCATACATACAAGGCATCATAATTTCATCATCTACACTAGGGTACAGTATATGGGTGGATAAATGGACTGAGATATGCTATGTATAAGAGGCAGTAACAGACAAAATTTATAAAAATTCATATACAAAAAAGGCTACAATAATCATATGGCATCCTAAAATACTGACCAAGGCACACATATGTACTGTACACCATATCAAAAACTTAATAATGCATACAAAAATTAAAAAAAAAAAGATACTGATCCATGGGATGGAAAAAGCAAGAGTGTCAGCAGCATATCTTTCTTAACAAAGCATGATCCTTAGGTAAAGTGTGCTTTTCATGGCTTAAAGACAGTAGGTTAGTGAAGTCTTGTTGGAAGGACAGTAATAGGTGGAGTAAGCCAGTGTTACCCACCAGACAGACAGAAGGTTAAAAGGTTATAACCCCAAAATTCCTTGAAATAATATCTCATGCCTACAGGACAAACTGCAGAGGAGTGAAAAAGAGTGAAATTAATCTGAGCTCTGCAGAGTTTTGTAGACCACATTCTAAAAGGCAGAAAGAAAGGTTATGTGAAGAGGAAAAGATGAAACAAGGTAAAGAATTCTACAGCTCTCTGTTCAAGGAAAGAGGGAGGTATCATAACAGTCAACCTTCATGTGGCCGGTCTCCACACAAAATCTATGGGAAGTAGCAGCCAGCTACATACATACATACCAAAATAATACCTGCAGAACAAGGAGAGTGTTGCAACATGGCAGTGGACAGACAAGGATGGTTGCAGAGAGGTGATGATATTCTACATCCATTATTTTTTGGCTGATATCTACATGAGCACCTGAAGTTAAATTCTCTCATTCTACATCCACAGATATTTTTTTCGAAGCAAATCTAAAAATCCCAACTTCAGATATCTAATCTAATCTCTGCAAGAGAGTTATGGAACTTTAGTTCAAAACTGCCTAAATTTGTTTTCTAATCTTTACAAAAATTAGCGAGACGCAGATCAGATTCATTTTTGAAAACGTTAAAATGACAAAGAAAGTGGCTTCAAAAAGCATTCAAGTTAGACAGAAAAGATCAGGAATATCTATTCCATTTAATAAGAGTTAGAACTGATTTAATCACAACAATTAAATATGAAAAATAACTCATCTTTTTTAACAAGGAAAAATTTTGGCTTATTAAGATTCTTTTTAACACTTTGCATGCAATAACACTGTAACTATATAAATATATAAAGATAATAAAACAGTAAGTTATCAGATATCCCATTACCCTCACAAGTCACACAAAGGCCAACCTGTGCCAGCAATGGAGCCATCATAAGAACACACACCAGTAATGGCAGATGATCAGATTTTGTTTTTGACAAAACATTAATATGACTGAGTGACTGGGTTTGAATGGCAGTCAAGTTAGATAAGAAAACTCAGGATAACTTATTACATTAACTGAGGATTATTGGTGATTTACTAACAACGAGTAAATAACTAATCTAACTTTTTTTTTTACTGAGAAATTATTGGCTCATTCAGATCTTTTAAAACAATTTGCTATCATTAACACTGTAAATATAAAAAAAAATGTGGTGATAACAGTACTTTGTGATTTAATAAAGATCACACTTCACTTGGAGTCACAAATGAGATATATGCCAGTAATGGCAACATCAGAAATTGAAAAAGATGATGATTAAAAAGAATGCAAAGAAATACTGGCTCAGTGTAAAAGTAATGGATGGCTGGAACAGTCGAAGAAAGGAGACGCTGAATGTAGGCAACTTAAGAAAAAAAAAATAAAAAATCTTTTTGATGGCATAGAAAGTACTGGAAATGGGGCCCCAAGAGTATATAGGTCTCTTCCCATAATGTAAAAATAAGTAACTACATGACGATCTCAAAAGCTGGTAATCTCCATACCTCCTCTTCTGGCTAGATCATCAGGCATTAACAAGCTAATATATTCTAATGTTACTGCATTAGTAGGAGCACTAGCATCCCAAGAACTGAGTGGTATTAAGTGTACCTCTTTCGTTTCACAGTCAGACTGTGGTGAGATTTACCTTATTTTTTCTTACTCCAATAATCATAATTTGTCTTTTAAAATGCACATCAAATATTTCTTTAATGTCCAATGGTGGAAGAGGAGGAGGAGTGGGTGGGAGGAGGGGGAGATACTTCACTAACTGTATTCACTTTTTCTTCCTTGATTTGTGATTACCATGACTATAAAAAAAGTATAAATAAAATAGGGGCAGGATCTCATTTAATGAACTTGTGTGCAGATGTGTAATTACCTTCTTTTGCAATATGAAGGAGTTCACTTGTGAGGCCCCATTTCCTAAACATCTTTTTTTGTGTAATAAAATCTTTCCAACATATATGTTGTATCTTCTGTATTTACAGATCCCTCTTTTAGAATGTTCTATGTATCAAAAACTGTATCACTATATAGCATATTAATTTCTTAACATCACTTGTACATGTAGATTCTTTCTTACTAAGTGTTATCCCTCAACCTGACATTTGTAATTCAAAGTTCAATATACATATCCTTTCCTAAATCCATTCAGAAACTTGTAAACTGTAATCATATAACTCTTTTCCCTTCTACCTTTCAACATAGGAAATTTCCTGGCTACTAGACTTCCCCTGTAGCTTAGCCCCTTTTTCTCATTCAATCTTTGTTGCCTACCTCAAACTTGCTGATCAATGTCTACCCCCAAGAGAGTTTATCTAAGTCATGATGCATACTCTAGCTGGGGTCTATAATATACTGCAAATATCTTTCCTGTCATCTCTATGTCCATAAAATTGCAAGTAACCTTGATGTTGCTAAATAAGTAACTTACCTCCTTAACAAACCACCTTATGTTCTGAGGTTAGGCTAAACACCCAGTCAGCATCCAGCATTAATGATCTATTTGTACCAGAAAACACCTTTCATATTAATCTTTTGTATGATGATACCATTCAAAATCTTTCAACCAATCACCTAACATGCTGATACTCTATTTCCTATGTGCAGATATTACAAAATTTCCTTGTTTAGTTCTATTCAGTTGGCATGGAAGGTCTTGAAGTATTATACATCAGCTTCACTTTACTGTTTCCTTAAGCCAGGTTTCTGCCACATTTATCAGCATTATAAGTACTGTTATACCTAGAATATCCTCAAAATAATCAATCACTTGATTTACTTTCTCAGTTATTAAGCTTTGTATAATGATGTATAGTATCTTACACTATTTCTCTTCATTATTCTTAGCTTCTCACTGGCAAGTGCTTTTGATTCAGTCTTCCCATTTGTTGCCATCCCCACAATAAGCTTTTCTACAAAATGGTCTTGTCTTGTTACATTACTGTTGCTATCATACCTTGTTCAGCTTGGGTATTGATTTTCTACAAACTGTTTTCTCTTGTTCACATTATCATATCTTTCTCTTTTGTTCTGGTTTATTTGCTGTTTATCATTTTTCCATGAATTTTTGTGGATATTTTCCTCTACAAAGAATGGGAGATGCATTCCTGTTAAACTTGTAAATGAGACTGATAGAATGAACATTGTCATATATGGGGAACAGGACTGCAAGTAATGAGCCTTGTAATATATGAGAAAAGTTGGAATGCATTGCCAACACTTCCTAACATTCCCCTTTCTCATTCAAACCATGGAAAAAATGTATTCAGTAAATCTGTGGAAACTTCACACAATTCAAAAAAACATAAAAGTGTTTATTTTTCATTCTGATCTACCCATATCATCCTAGTTTTCCATTTCCCCATTCAGAGCATGCATCACTTTTGTCATACTCCTTGACTTATTGTGCATGACTAAGCAACAGCATTTCATTTTTCCTTGCATTCTTACTTGTCACCTATATGAATAAATTGAGGAAGGCAGCAAACTCATTCTGTGCTAGTGATCTGACATCTGTCTTGAATGTCAATTTTACCTTTGGCATTAGAATTAAGTCTCTGTCACTGCCATACTTATGATTTAATGGGGCAAATAGTTCCCCATATCATCATCACAATTATCCTTGCAATTGTAGTAAAAACATTCTGTATAACAGAATAATCAACCTATAGGACTCATGGGAAAATACTTGATCAGGCACAAAATTGTGATCCTTTCCAAAATATATATCTATTTATTATCTATTCATTTTGCTTTGTCGCTGTCTCTCGCGTTTGCGAGGTAGCGCAAGGAAACAGACGAAAGAAATGGCCCAACCCACCCCCATACACATGTATATACATACACGTCCACACACGCAAATATACATACCTATACATCTCAATGTACACATATATATACACACAAAGACACATACATATATACCCAGGCACACAATTCACACTGTCTGCCTATTCCCATCGCCACCTCGCCACACATGGAATACCATCCCCCTCCCCCACATGTGTGTGAGTTAGCGCTAGGAAAAGACAACAAAGGCCCCATTCGTTCACACTCAGTCTCTAGCTGTCATGCAATAATGCCCGAAACCACAGCTTCCTTTCCACATCCAGGCAACACACAACTTTCCATGATTTACCCCAGACGCTTCACATGCCCTGATTCAATCCACTGACAGCACGTCAACCCCGGTATACCACATCGATCCAATTCACTCTATTGCTTGCCCGCCTTTCACCCTCCTCCATGTTCAGGCCCCAATCACTCAAAATCTTTTTCACTCCATCTTTCCACCTCCAATCTGGTCTCCCACTTCTCCTCATTCCCTCCACCTCCGACATATAAATCCTCTTGGTCAATCTTTCCTCACTCATTCTCTCCGTGTGCCCAAACCATTTCAAAACATCCTCTTCTGCTCTCTCAACCACGCTCTTTTTATTTCCACACATCTCTCTTACCCTTACATTACTTACTTGATCAAACCACCTCACACCACACATTGTCCTCAAACATCTTATTTCCAGCACATCCACCCTCCTGCGCACAACTCTATCCATAGCCCACGCCTCGCAACCATACAACATTGTTGGAACCACTATTCCTTCAAACATACCCATTTTTGCTTTCGGAGATAATGTTCTCAACTTCCACACATTCTTCAAGGCTCCCAGGATTTTCGCCCCCTCCCCCACCCTATGATTCACTTCCGCTTCCATGGTTCCATCCGCTGCCAGATCCACTCCCAGCTATCTAAAACACTTTACTTCCTCCAGTTTTTCTCCATTCAAACTTACCTCCCAATTGACTTGACCCTCAACCCTACTGCACCTAATAACCTTGCTCTTATTCACATTTACTCTTAACTTTCTTCTTTCACACACTTTACCAAACTCAGTCACCACCTTCTGCAGCTTCTCACATGAATCAGCCACCAGCGCTCTATCATCAGCGAACAACAACTGACTCACTTCCCAAGCTCTCTCATCCACAACCGACTTCATATATATATATATATATATATATATATATATATATATATATATATATATATATATATTATCCCTGGGGATAGGGGAGAAAGAATACTTCCCACGTATTCCCTGCGTGTCGTAGAAGGCGACTAAAAGGGGAGGGAGCGGGGGGCTGGAAATCCTCCCCTCTCACTTTTTTTTTTAATTTTCCAAAAGAGGGAACAGAGAAGGGGCCCAGGTGAGGATATTCCCTCAAGGGCCCAGTCCTCTGTTCTCAACGCTACCTCGCTAATGCGGGAAATGGCGAATAGTATGAAAGAAAGAAAAAAAATATATATATATATATATATATATATATTATTATTATTTTGCTTTGTCGCTGTCTCCCCGGTTGCGAGGTAGTGCAAGGAAACAGACGAAAGAAATGGCCCAACCCACCCCCATACACATGTATATACATACACATCCACACATGCAAATATACATACCTAAACATCTCAATGTACACATATATATACACACACAGACACATACATATATACACATGCACACAATTCACACTGTCTGCCTTTATTCATTCCCATCGCCACCTCGCCACAAATGGAATACCATCCCCCTCCCCCCTCCTGTGTGCGAGGTAGCGCTAGGAAAAGACAACAAAGGCCCCAATCGTTCACACTCAGTCTCTAGCTGTCATGCAATAATGCCTGAAACCACAGCTCCCTTTCCACATCCAGGCCCCACACAACTTTCCATGGTTTACCCCAGACGCTTCACATGCCCTGATTCAATCCACTGACAGCACGTCAACCCCGGTATACCACATCGATCCAATTCACTCTATTCCTTGCCCGCCTTTCACCCTCCTGCATGTTCAGGCCCCGATCACTCAAAATCTTTTTCACTCCATCTTTCCACCTCCATTTTGGTCTCCCACTTCTCCTCGTTCACTCCACCTCCGACACACATAACCTCTTAGTCAATCTTTCCTCACTCATTCTCTCCATGTGCCCAAACCATTTCAAAACACCCTCTTCTGCTCTCTCAACCACGCTCTTTTTATTTTCACACATCTCTCTTACCCTTACATTACTTACTCGATCAAACCACCTCACACCCCACATTGTCCTCAAACATCTCATTTCCAGCACATCCACCCTCCTGCGCACAACTCTATCCATAGCCCACGCCTCGCAACCATACAACATTGTTGGAACCACTATTCCTTCAAACATACCCATTTTTGCTTTCGGAGATAATGTTCTCGACTTCCACATATTCTTCAAGGCTCCCAGGATTTTCGCCCCCTCCTCCACCCTATGATTCACTTCCGCTTCCATGGTTCCATCTACTGCCATATCCACTCCCAGATATCTAAAACACTTTACTTCCTCCACTTTTTCTCCATTCAAACTTACCTCCCAATTGACTTGACCCTCAACCTTACTGTACCTAATAACCTTGCTCTTATTCATATATATATATATATATATATATATATATATATATATATATATATATATATATATATATATATACATGGGCTATGGATAGAGTTGTGCGCAGGAGGATGGATGTGCTGGAAATGAGATGTTTGAGGACAGTGTGTGGTGTGAGGTGGTTTGATCGAGTAAGTAACGTAAGGGTAAGAGAGATGTGTGGAAATAAAAAGAGCGTGGTTGAGAAAGCAGAAGGTGTTTTGAAATGGTTTGGGCACATGGAGAGAATGAGTGAGGAAAGGATGACCAAGAGGATATATGTGTCGGAGGTGAAGGGAACGAGGAGAAGTGGGAGACCAAATTGGAGGTGGAAAGATGGAGTGAAAAAGATTTTGTGTGATCGGGGCCTGAACATGCAGGAGGGTGAAAGGAGGGCAAGGAATAGAGTGAATTGGATCGATGTGGTATACCGGGGTTGACGTGTTGTCAGTGGATTGAATCAGGGCATGTGAAGAGTCTGGGGTAAACCATGGAAAGCTGTGTAGGTATGTATATTTGCGTGTGTGGACGTATGTATATACATGTGTATGGGGGTGGGTTGGGCCATTTCTTTCGTCTGTTTCCTTGCGCTACCTCGCAAACGCGGGAGACAGCGACAAAGCAAAAAGCAAAAATATATATATATATATATATATATATATATATATATATATATATATATATATATATATATATATATATATATATATATGTGTGTGTATGTATATATATATATATATATATATATATATATATATATATATATATATATATATATATATTATCCCTGGGGATAGGGGAGAAAGAATACTTCTCACGTATTCCCTGCGTGTCGTAGAAGGCGACTAAAAGGGAAGGGAGCGGGGGGCTGGAAATCCTCCCCTCTCGTTTTTAATTTTCCAAAAGAAGGAACAGAGAAGGGGGCTAAGTGAGGATATTCCCTCAAAGGCTCAGTCCTCTGTTCTTAACGCTACCTCGCTAACGCGGGAAATGGCGAATCGTGTGAAAAAAAAATATATATATATATATATATATATATATATATATATATATATATATATATATATATATTTTTTTTTTGCTTTGTTGCTGTCTCCCGCGTTTGCGAGGTAGCGCAAGGAAACAGACGAAAGAAATGGCCCAACCCCCCCCCCATACACATGTATATACATACGTCCACACACGCAAATATACATGCCTACAGAGCTTTCCATGGTTCACGCCAGACGCTTCACATGCCCTGATTCAATCCACTGACAGCACGTCAACCCCGGTATACCACATCGCTCCAATTCACTCTATTCTTTGCCCTCCTTTCACCCTCCTGCATGTTCAGGCCCCGATCACACAAAATCTTTTTCACTCCATCTTTCCACCTCCAGTTTGGTCTCCCACTTCTCCTTGTTCCCTCCACCTCCAACACATATATCCTCTTGGTCAATCTTTCCTCACTCATTCTCTTCATGTGCCCAAACCATTTCAAAACATCCTCTTCTGCTCTCTCAACCACGCTCTTTTTATTTCCACACATCTCTCTTACCCTTACGTTACTTACTCGATCAAACCACCTCACACCACACACTGTCCTCAAACATCTCATTTCCAGCACATCCATCCTCCTGCGCACAACTCTATCCATAGCCCACGCCTCGCAGCCATACAACATTGTTGGAACCACTATTCCTTCAAACATACCCATTTTTGCTTTCCGAGATAATGTTCTCGACTTCCACACATTCTTCAAGGCTCCCAGGATTTTCGCCCCCTCCCCCACCCTATGATCCACTTCCGCTTCCATGGTTCCATCCGCTGCCAGAGCCACTCCCAGATATCTAAAACACTTTACTTCCTCCAGTTTTTCTCCATTCAAACTTACCCACCAATTGACTTGACCCTCAACCCTACTGTACCTAATTACCTTGCTCTTATTCACATTTACTCTTAACTTTCTTCTTTCACACACTTTACCAAACTCAGTCACCAGCTTCTGCAGTTTCTCACATGAATCAGCCACCAGCGCTGTATCATCAGCGAACAACAACTGACTCACTTCCCAAGCTCTCTCATCCCCAACAGACTTCATACTTGCCCCTCTTTCCAAAACTCTTGCATTCACCTCCCTAACAACCCCATCCATAAACAAATTAAACAACCTTGGAGACATCACACACCCCTGCCGCAAACCTACATTCACTGAGAACCAATCACTTTCCTCTCTTCCTACACGTACACATGCCTTACATCCTCGATAAAAACTTTTCACTGCTTCCAACAACTTGCCTCCCACACCATATATTCTTAATACTTTCCACAGAGCTTCTCTATCAACTCTTTCATATGCCTTCTCCAGAACCATAAATGCTACATACAAATCCATTTGCTTTTCTAAGTATTTCTCACATACATTCTTCAAAGCAAACACCTGATCCACACATCCTCTACCACTTCTGAAACCACACTACTCTTCCCCAATCTGATGCTCTGTACATGCCTTCACCCTCTCAATCAATACCCTCCCATATAATTTACCAGGAATACTCAACAAACTTTTTTTTTTTTTTTTTTTTGTTTTGTTGCTGTCTCCCGTGTTTGCGAGGTAGCGCAAGGAAACAGACGAAAGAAATGGCCCAACCCACCCCCATACACATGCCTTGATTCAATCCACTGACAGCACGTCAACCCCGGTATACCACATCGATCCAATTCACTCTATTCTTTGCCCTCCTTTCACCCTCCTGCATGTTCAGGCCCCGATCACACAAAATCTTTTTCACTCCATCTTTCTACCTCCAATTTGGTCTCCCTCTTCTCCTCGTTCCCTCCACCTCCGACACATATATCCTCTTGGTCAATCTTTCCTCACTCATTCTCTCCATGTGACCAAACCATTTCAAAACACCCTCTTCTGCTCTCTCAACCACGCTCTTTTTATTTCCACACATCTCTCTTACCCTTACGTTACTTACTCGATCAAACCACCTCACACCACACATTATCCTCAAACATCTCATTTCCAGCACATCCATCCTCCTGCGCACAACTCTATCCATAGCCCACGCCTCGCAACCATACAACATTGTTGGAACCACTATTCCTTCAAACATACCCATTTTTGCTTTCCGAGATAATGTTCTCGACTTCCACACATTCTTCAAGGCTCCCAGAATTTTCGCCCCCTCCCCCACCCTATGATCCTCTTCCGCTTCCATGGTTCCATCCGCTGCCAGATCCACTCCCAGATATCTAAAACACTTCACTTCCTCCAGTTTTTCTCCATTCAAACTCACCTCCCAATTGAATTGACCCTCAACCCTACTGTACCTAATAACCTTGCTCTTATTCACATTTACTCTTAACTTTCTTCTTTCACACACTTTACCAAACTCAGTCACCAGCTTCTGCAGTTTCTCACATGAATCAGCCACCAGCGCTGTATCATCAGCAAACAACAACTGACACACTTCCCAAGGTCTCTCATCCCCAACAGACTTCATACTTGCCCCTCTTTCCAAAACTCTTGCATTCACCTCCCTAACAACCCCATCCATAAACAAATTAAACAACCATGGAGACATCACACACCCCTGTCGCAAACCTACATTCACTGAGAACCAATCACTTTCCTCTCTACCTACACGTACACATGCCTTACATCCTCGATAAAAACTTTTCACTGCTTCTAAGAACTTGCCTCCCACACCATATATTCTTAATACCTTCCACAGAGCATCTCTATCATATGCCTTCTCCAGATCCATAAATGCTACATACAAATCCATTTGCTTTTCTAAGTATTTCTCAACAAACTTATACCTCTGTAATTTGAGCACTCACTTTTATCCCCTTTGCCTTTGTACAATGGCACTATGCACGCATTCCGCCAATCCTCAGGCACCTCACCATGAGTCATACATACATTAAATAACCTTACCAAACAGTCAATAATACAGTCACCCCCTTTTTTAATAAATTCCACTGCAATACCATCCAAACCTGCTGCCTTGCCGGCTTTCATCTTCCGCAAAGCTTTTACTACCTCTTCTCTGTTTACCAAATCATTTTCCCTAACCCTCTCACTTTGCACACCACCTCGACCAAAACACCCTATATCTGCCACTCTATCATCAAACACATTCAACAAACCTTCAAAATACTCACTCCATCTCCTTCTCACATCACCACTACTTGTTATCACCTCCCCATTTGCACCCTTCACTGAAGTTCCCATCTTTTTATTCTCCCTAAAATTTAATGATACTCTCTCACCCCAACTCTCATTTGCCCTCTTTTTCACCTCTTGCACCTTTCTCTTGACCTCCTGTCTCTTTCTTTTATACATCTCCCTCTCAATTGCATTTTTTCCCTGCAAAAATCGTCCAAATGCCTCTCTCTTCTCTTTCACTAATAATCTTACTTCTTCATCCCACCACTCACTACCCTTTCTAATCAACCCACCTCCCACTCTTCTCATGCCACAAGCGTCTTTTGTGCAATCCATCACTGATTCCCTAAATACATCCCATTCCTCCCCCACTCCCCTTACTTCCATTGTTCTCACCTTTTTCCATTCTGTACTCAGTCTCTCCTGGTACTTCCTCACACAAGTCTCCTTCCCAAGCTCACTTACTCTCACCACCCTCTTCACCCCAAAATTCACTCTTCTTTTCTGTATATATATATATATATATATATATATATATATATATATATATATTAATCGAGAATTTACTTTCTTACATTCTATCACATACTCCCACAACTCCTGTTTCAGGAGTATTGCTACTCCTTCCCTTGCTCTTGTCCTCTCACTAACCCCTGACTTCACTCCCCAGACATTTCCAAACCACTCTTCCCCTTTACCCTTGAGCTTCGTTTCACTCAGAGCCAAAACATCCAGGTTCCTTTCCTCAAACATACTACCTATCTCTCCTTTTTTCACATCTTGGTTACATCCACACACATTTAGGCACCCCACTCTGAGCCTTCGAGGAGGAAGTGAAGTGTTTTAGATATCTGGGAGTGGATCTGTCAGCGGATGGAACCATGGAAGCGGAAGTGGATCATAGGGTGGGGGAGGGGGCGAAAATTTTGGGAGCCTTGAAAAATGTGTGGAAGTCGAGAACATTATCCCGGAAAGCAAAAATGGGTATGTTTGAAGGAATAGTAGTTCCAACAATGTTGTATGGTTGCGAGGCGTGGGCTATGGATAGAGTTGTGCGCAGGAGGATGGATGTGCTGGAAATGAGATGTTTGAGGACAATGTGTGGTGTGAGGTGGTTTGATCGAGTAAGTAACGTAAGGGTAAGAGAGATGTGTGGAAATAAAAAGAGCGTGGTTGAGAGAGCAGAAGAGGGTGTTTTGAAATGGTTTGGGCACATGGAGAGAATGAGTGAGGAAAGATTGACCAAGAGGATATATGTGTCGGAGGTGGAGGGAACGAGGAGAAGAGGGAGACCAAATTGGAGGTGGAAAGATGGAGTGAAAAGGATTTTGTGTGATCGGGGCCTGAACATGCAGGAGGGTGAAAGGAGGGCAAGGAATAGAGTGAATTGGAGCGATGTGGTATACAGGGGTTGACGTGCTGTCAGTGGATTGAATCAAGGCATGTGAAGCGTCCGGGGTAAACCATGGAAAGCTGTGTAGGTATGTATATTTCCGTGTGTGGACGTGTGTATGTACATGTGTATGGGGGAGGTTGGGCCATTTCTTTCGTCTGTTTCCTTGCGCTACCTCGCAAACGCGGGAGACAGCGACAAAGTATAAAAAAAAAAAAAAAAATATATATATATATATATATATATATATATATATATATATCTTGGGGATAGGGGATTAAGAATACTTCCCACGTATTCCCTGCGTGTCGTAGAAGGCGACTAAAAGGGGAGGGAGCGGGGGGCTGGAAATCCTCCCGTCTCATTTTTTTTTTTAATTTTCCAAAAGAAGGAACAGAGAATTGGGCCAGGTGAGGGTATTCCCTCAAAGGCCCAGTCCTCTGTTCTTAATGCTACCTCGCTAACGCGGGAAATGGCGAATAGTTTAAAAGAAAGAAAGATATATATATATATATATATATATATATATATATATATATATATATATATACATACAAGGACATATACATATATACACATGAACATAATTCATACTTCCTGCCTTTATTCATTTCCGTTGCACCCACCCACACATGAAATGACAACCCCCTCCCCCCTCATGTGCGCGAGGTAGCGCTAGGTAAAGACAACAAAGGCCACATTCGTTCACACTCAGTCTCTAGCTGTTATGTATAATGCACCAAAACCACAGCTCCCTTTCCACATCTAAGCCCCACAAAACTTTCCATGGTTTAACCCAGACCCTTCACATGCCCTGTTTCAATCCATTGACAGCAAGCTGACCCCGGTATACCACATCATTCCAATTCACTCCATTCCTTACATGCCTTTCACCCTCCTGCATGTTCAGGCCCCGATCGCTCAATATCTTTTTAACTCCATTCTTCATCCTACAATTTGGTCTCCCACTTCTCATTCCCTGCACTTCTGACACATATATCCTTTTTGTCAATCAATCTTTCCTCACTCAATCTCTCCATGTAACCAAACCATTTCAATACACCCTCTTCTGCTCTCTCAACCACACTCTTTTTTTTTCCACACATCTCTCTTATCCTTTCATTACTTCCTCGATCAAACCACCTCACACCACATGATGTCCTCAAACATCTCATTTCCAACACATCCACCCTCCTCTGCACAACCATACCTATAGCCCATGCCTCGCAACCATATAATATTGTTGGAACCACTATTCCCTTAAACATACCATTTTTGCTTTCCGAGATAATGTTCTCGACTTCCACACATTTTTCAACACTCCCAGAACTTTCGCCCCCTTCCCTACCCTGTGACTCACTTCTGCTTCCATGGTTCCATCTGCTGCCAAATCCACTCCCAGGTATCTAAAACACTTCACTTCCTCCAGTTTTTCCCTATTTAAACTTACCTCCCAATTGACTTGTCCTTCAACCCTACTGTATCTAATAACCTTGCTCTTATTCACAATTACTCTCAGCTTTCTTCTTTCACACACTTTACTAAACTTAGTCACCAGCTTCTGCAGTTTCTCACCCGAATCAGCCACCAGCGATGTATCATCAGCGAACAACAACTGACTCACTTCCCAAGCCCTCTCATCCACAACAGACTGCATACTTGTCCCTCTCTCCAAAACTCTTGCATTCATCTCCCCAACAACCCCATCCATAAAGAAATTAAACAACCATGGAGACATCATGCAGCCCTGCTGCAAACTGACATTCACTGAGAACCAATCACTTTCCTTTCTTCCTACTCATACACATGCCTTACATCCTCGATAAAAACTTCTCACTGCTTCTAGCAACTTACCTCCCACATTATATACTCTTGATGCCTTCCACAGAGCATCTCTATCAACTCTTTCATATGCCTTCTCCAGATCCATAAATGCTACATACAAATCCATATGTTTTTCTAAGTATTTTTCACATACATTCTTCAAAGTAAAAACCTGATGCACACATCCTCTACCACTTCTGAAACCACACTGCTCTTCCCCAATCTGATGCTCTGTACATTAAGCCAAGTCACTATCCAAACCATGCATGTATTCTCATCTTCCATTTCTTTAATGATCTGAAGCTACACTTATTCATTACTTAAAACGAGGTCATTTTGGTTTCCTACATACAGAAAACATTAAAAGACACCTGCGTTTAGGTAGATGTAGTGGCAGTGTTGACAGCATAGGGGATACTAAAACTGGTCACAGATGATGGTAGTGAGGGTAACAGAGAGGATGGCAGAGGTGGTAATACATATGGTGAGTTGTACAACTGGTGGCGCATGTGGTGGTGTGAAAGGGGGTGGTAGAGTTTATGGCACAGGTAGTTGCAGAGATGATGGCAGTGGTATTGGCAGGGGAGTTCTTTAAAAATTAATCTAGGGACAGATGGATGGAAGGAAAGATCACTCACCAGATGGCACCCCAATCCTTTTTTGTGCGGATAAAAATATGGCAACATGCTTCATCAATAAGAATTAGTCCTCTAACTACGGAGGTCATCTGCTATGCTACTGTAGATCAATACATAAGCTCATCTATCAATGTACAAAGTTCTGTTGGTGTTTTTATTCTATAAAAAAAGGAAGAGATCTACTCTTTTTGTTGTAGTTATTCATACACACTCACCATTACCCTTATGTGCAAGGTAGCATTAAGAACAGATGACAGAGCCTTTGAGGGAAAAATTCTCACTTGGCTCCTAGCTCTGTTCTTTCTTTTGGAAACTAATACAGGAAGGGAGGAATTCCAGCTATCCACTTCTGCCCCTTTAAGGCACTTTCTATAACAAACAGGGAATACATGAGCAGTATTCTTTTTCCCTTTTACCAAGGATAACTCTTACAGGTTCAGAATGTCAAAACCTCTCTCATTGTGTTTCAGACAATTAGTGAAACCTAAATTTACATGAAACTATCTTTACAAACAAAGTTCTCAATATTGTGACTTTTGGCTATTTGTTCATTTTGACATTTGGCTATTTGTTCATTCTCACTTCTGGTCTTCATTCTGGTTTTCAATGTCTTTACTAAATATCACTAAAAACCTATGCTCTTATTGAATCTCTACACTAGGTCATTCTGTTTGAAAATATTGTTTTGATCTTGCAATACAAATACCCATGTTCTTGTATCATGTCAGCATCCAGAGAGCTCAACTGCATTCACAATTCAAAATGAAAAGACTAACACAAACACAGTGATATATAGTAAGTACATATCCTATCCTACTAATATTACACTTCCAAAAAGCCACAGATAAATGATATTAACCTAATACAGCAAGTAATACTTCAATAATAAATAGTTTATCACAGCAAAAGTTATTTTCAGTAAAAGAAACTTGTTTTGAAAACAGAAAAACCTTTTCTCTCCAAGGCAGTGTCTAACAAGTGTGTGATGCACTACCTAAGAATATATGAGTCACGATCTTCCAACCCTCTTGATTTCCTGTAAAACGGTCACAGCCTTCACTCATCCTTCATAAACCACTTAAAAGTAATCAGTGCCACTTGCTTGTTCTGGGATCCCCCTTTCCCCCCAAAAAAAAGGTAAAAATGCAGGAGTGGGAGGGAAAGGAAAATAAACAACCAAGCCATGCTACCAACATGCAGTCCACTTTGATCATTCTTACTATTACAATGTAAATGCAGATTAAAACTACCACTTGTACCAAAATTACATTCACCTGGAATTCCTCTACTACCACATACACAACACTAAAAAAATTATTTCATTATCTAGACTAGACTAGATTACACAGGTGGTTAAGGAGACTAACATGCTATTCATAAGTGGTGGAACACTAGAAATAACACAGTTCAAAAGTATGAGACAATGCAAAATATATATATTTATACATGTAATATGAAGAATAAAATAGGGTTACGCAGTTTTCACCAAATCAGGAAAAAAGTACTGATCCATGGGATGGATACAAATGGTCAGAAAACAGCTCATCTTGACAGCGTGACATCCTAGATAACTGCACTTTACCAAGCTAGAAATGAATAGGACAATGATGTTAGCCTAGTTGCAGTTGCTTTGCTGATCAGCTGAGGATGGGCCCAGAATGAGAGTACCTGTGAACGCATTTGGTGATTTGCAAAAGGTTAGTGAAGGTTGTATCACGTCTATACTGGAAATCAAGAGCACTGGAAAGTTCTGACCCTTATATTCTTTGAGAATATATCTCACGCACACAAGACAGACTGCATGGGAGACAAATTTTAAAAAAGAAAAAGGTACACAATATACATAAAATACCTGTGAGAGGTTACTAAAATACTGTTACATATAATTAAGGGTGACACTAATTAACAAGCTATTTTTTTCATACAAATGCAAACACTTTTCTTACCAATTCTTCAATAAAATTGCCGTTATTGAACACATCATCCAAACAATTCTTGATCATACCAAGAGTCAGCAAAAGCATGCAAAAAAACAAAATACAATTCAAACATCAATTTTAATATAATCCCTGTTTTGTACCACAGGGAATGTAAGTATGATAATATTCAATTCTAAGTACAGCATTTTTTTATCAAAATTTGTACAACTGAAATATACTACCACAGATAATTCTTAACAAAAGAATACTATACAATAAAATAACGAAAATCTGAGCCTCTTTACACTGTATTTTCAAACTGGTATGAGGTAACTACCAAAATTATCTTATACGCTCTAAGCAAAATGTAGGTTTTATTACAAAAACTTTTCTGGAGATTAAGACTTTTCCCAAACTGAAAAATAACAAATAGATTTTGTATGGTATACACTGTGAATAGGGTAAAATCTATTTCATGTCGAGTCATTTCCTGTGATATACTTCAACTAGATCATTAGTTACAGGGGTGACCTCTTGAAAGCTGATTGGCTACAGAGCTCTTGGCTATTTGTAATCAAGATCATTTACTATAGAGTTTTATAATTCGATAATTTAGTGAAAAATTGCAAATTCAAATGAAATGGTTGCATCCACCATTTTTGTTTAAGTATGCTAAGCCGATGGCAAGCAGCAGACAATGGATGTAGAGTGCTCTAGGCCAATCAATATTAAGATAA
This sequence comes from Panulirus ornatus, assembly GCF_036320965.1. Taxonomy (NCBI): domain Eukaryota; kingdom Metazoa; phylum Arthropoda; class Malacostraca; order Decapoda; family Palinuridae; genus Panulirus; species Panulirus ornatus. The sequence goes on from NC_092282.1 coordinate 14,637,807, forward strand.
TGCTTTTTCAATTCAAACATTTACATGAAAGCTCAATCTCTCACTTGCTTCATTCCCCACTTTAAGGAACATTTGTGAATTATCTATACCCCTATCTAAAAACAAGAAGACATTTCCATATCACATATGTTAAAATGACCATATGATTCACTGAAAGCTCATGGAATGCACCTTGAGTGTTCATTGGGTTATCCCAATACTTAAACAAAGGGCAATTATTGTTTCTTTCTTGGAGTAATTTCAAACTTTTTACACTAAGCACACCACACACATATATATCATTTACATAAATAAATGAGCAAACTATATTCTTATCACCAAATGGATAAGCACTAATACTGGTGTAACTGTTTCATTATCCTACAACAAAATACATTTTCCTGTTTGACTTAAGACAAAAGAGAGTAGGTACTTGAAAAAAGATATCATGAGACACGATGCATGTGACCTCTTCAAGACTCTCCGTAAGAATGTAGAACAGAATATCTGCCATCCAAATGAGTTCCCAGATACACAGTTATGACTAAAATGCTGATACATCTGAGATTTAGCCAAGAGACTGGGGGGGGATCAAAAACTCACTAAGATAATGATGAAAAGCTTGATAAAAATAATGGCATCTAAGAACACATTGTATCTTAGACAGTATAACACATTTCTAATTCATTTGATGTCATAATTACTACTATCATTCAACTTCTCATAAAACTAGTCTGGTGACAATCTTTGAATGGAAACAAATTCATGATATTTGATAACACTAATCAGCTGATATATACAGGCAAGGAAGTTTTGTTCAGTGGAACAAATTAACAAGCCTTTGCAGACATAAAATTTCCTATTTAAAAAGATTAGTTAATATATTTGAAAGGTAGCAAAATGGACAAGTCTGTTTCAATTGTCACTAGTGTGAATCACCAAAACTGGCAAGTAGACATGAATATGCATCTACTTTTCCTTTGAATGGGCTAAAAGGAGTTAGAATGATTGTAAAAATATAATAAACCATTACCAATGAAAAATCCATTGCATACTGTATACCTCAATACCTTTACCATTTCTAAAATAATATGGCAGGCTGAATCCTGCCTCCTTAATATTGATAATCATTATAAATAATGGCCATATTTGTCACACTCTAAAGCTTGCCTTAAGAGCACATTCTGGTACTATTTTGCAATTTCAAGCAGGTGTTAACAATATTATTTTCAGCATGCAACAATGGCCTCTTAAATTACTGGGTCTGTTATCACTGGTGCGATGTTATATGCTCTATGATCCACTAAGTCAGATGATTGCCTCAGGGTATTCGCTATCTCCTATCTCAGAAGTACACTGTAGCCTTGCATAAGTTGTTTGGGAACTCATACAGGCATCATTCAATTACATAAAATGCTGACATTTAAAGGCAAATCACAGGGAATTTAAAATGCAGTCATTCAAAGTCTCTATCACTACATAGGCTTTAAAATCAAACGTAACTTGAAATCCTCAGATCTGCAAGTTAGGCAATTTCCACCCTTTTTTCTAATATTTCATTTTGATGGAATTACTCTCACGATGTAATAAATGATGATGTGAACACTCTAAAAACTTCAAAGGTGTAGAACAAGAACCAAGAAAAATGTAAAACTAGGACTTTAAACAATCCTCTTGGATCACCATCTAAAGGTGCAGAGATGGTCAACAACTGTAGTAAATGAAGACCGTAAATGTATTACTCTGATCTAAACACAAAATGAAATTTTTTTTATATAAACTTTAATCTTTAAAATCAAAACTCTGCAGTTGAAAAGCATGTCTACATTTATTATTTTCAAATTTTTCAAAATTCAAATGAATTTTTCAAAACAATACTAAATTATTTGGCAAGTTGATGTAGCTTGTGCTCTTAGACGACACTTACTTTTAACCTTGGGTGTGATGAATTTCAAATTAACACTAACTCCCCTGTTGCCTTGATGAGGTTGGCTACTGTGTCTGCAATATCATTGCATTATGGTATGTGACAAAAATAACGTTACTGGTGGCTCCATACATTTCCATATAAGGAAAGCAGGGCTACTAATGAGAAGCCAGATGCAAGAGCTTTGTTAGGAATTTTATAACAGTTTGTCACAATGTTTGACATTACAGGGGTTAAAGCAATTTATGGTCTGACTGTACATGATACGAGCAGTTGAATCTTCTTGGAATCATAAAACAGTAGACTATAAAATCATATAGATCACAACTTACAGGGGACCAACACTTCTAAAAGAACAGGGGTAGAGCAGAGATAAAAGAGACTAAAGTGTATCTATGATGATGAAACTAAGAAAAGTGAAATAAAAAGAAATAAATTTCTCCTCAAGACAACCTTATTAGATTACTGAAGCCTTCTAGGGAAAAAAGTGCAAAAAGCAAATACTGTTTATCACTACCCAGTGTCTAAAAATTATGTTAATGTAAAACAACAAACATTGTTACAAAAACATGATGGCAATGAATTTTAGAAGCTTTGTCTCCCAAGGATACACCGATAAATGTATCTATCAATAATTCTAGAAGCATTGTCTTCCAAGGATACACAGAAAAAAGTATCTATCAATCATTTCATAAGCATTATCTCTTAATGATGCACTAACAAATGTATCAATCAATAATTTTAGAGGCATTATCTCTCAAGGATACACTGATAAAGGTATTGATCAGTAACCAATATCCCTATTCTCATTTATACAAAGTGGATCAAATGCATCGTCTGTCAGTTCACTCACAAATGTCCCCAAACCTTTATCTAATATGCTAAACAGAACACAGGCTTTCTCGCTAAAAACAGCACTTCATCATTCTTAATTTTGCACACTGGTAATTCAGCAAGATACTAACTTCCCATTCACAACTCCACACACACACACGAAAAAATCTATTGAGAAAAATGTGAGTACAGCATTGTAAATGATGAAAAGTAATTCTACTCACATTTACATATAAAATAACTTTAATCCTAACTGATCCACTCACCATGTCTATCCATCTTCAAGATATACTTGCTTTCTTTAAATGTTCAGTCATATTACTACATATTTTTTCAACTTATCATTTGCCATGTGTTGCTCATGGACTTAAAATTCTACAGAATTTCTTCCATCTGTCCATTTGCTTTTCTAAGTATTTCTCACATACATTCTTCAAAGCAAACACCTGATCCACACATCCTCTACCACTTCTGAAACCACACTGCTCTTCCCCAATCTGATGCTCTGTACATGCCTTCACCCTCTCAATCAATACCCTCCCATATAATTTACCAGGAATACTCAACAAACTTATACCTCTGTAATTTGAGCACTCACTCTTATCCCCTTTGCCTTTGTACAATGGCACTATGCACGCATTCCGCCAATCCTCAGGCACCTCACCATGAGTCATACAAACATTAAATAACCTTACCAACCAGTCAATAATACAGTCACCCCCTTTTTTAATAAATTCTACTGCAATACCATCCAAACCTGCTGCCTTGCCGGCTTTCATCTTCCGCAAAGCTTTCGCTACCTCTTCTCTGTTTACCAAATCATTTTCCCTAACCCTCTCACTTTGCACACCACCTCGACCAAAACACCCTATATCTGCCACTCTATCATCAAACACATTCAACAAACCTTCAAAATACTCACTCCATCTCCTTCTCACATCACCACTACTTGTTATCACCTCCCCATTTGTGCCCTTCACTGAAGTTCCCATTTGCTCCCTTGTCTTACGCACTTTATTTACCTCCTTCCAGAACATCTTTTTATTCTCCCTAAAATTTAATGATACTCTCTCACCCCAACTCTCATTTGCCCTTTTTTTCACCTCTTGCACCTTTCTCTTGACCTCCTGTCTCTTTCTTTTATACATCTCCCACTCAATTTCATTTTTTCCCTGCAAAAATCATCCAAATGCCTCTCTCTTCTCTTTCACTAATACTCTTACTTCTTCATCCTACCACTCACTACCCTTTCTAATCAACCCACCTCCCACTCTTCTCTTTGTATGTAGCATTTATGGATCTGGAGAAGGCATATGATAGAGTTGATAGAGAAGCTCTGTGGAAGGTATTAAGAATATATGGTGTGGGAGGCAAGTTGTTAGAAGCAGTGAAAAGTTTTTATCGAGGATGTAAGGCATGTGTACGTGTAGGAAGAGAGGAAAGTGATTGGTTCTCAGTGAATGTAGGTTTGCGGCAGGGGTGTGTGATGTCTCCATGGTTGTTTAATTTGTTTATGGATGGGGTTGTTAGGGAGGTAAATGCAAGAGTTTGGGAAAGAGGGGCAAGTATGAAGTCTGTTGGGGATGAGAGAGCTTGGGAAGTGAGTCAGTTGTTGTTCGCTGATGATACAGCGCTGGTGGCTGATTCATGTGAGAAACTGCAGAAGCTGGTGACTGAGTTTGGTAAAGTGTGTGGAAGAAGAAAGTTAAGAGTAAATGTGAATAAGAGCAAGGTTATTAGGTACAGTAGGGTTGAGGGTCAAGTCAATTGGGAGGTGAGTTTGAATGGAGAAAAACTGGAGGAAGTGAAGTGTTTTAGATATCTGGGAGTGGATCTGGCAGCGGATGGAACCATGGAAGCGGAAGTGGATCATAGGGTGGGGGAGGGGGCGAAAATTCTGGGGGCCTTGAAGAATGTGTGGAAGTCGAGAACATTATCTCGGAAAGCAAAAATGGGTATGTTTGAAGGAATAGTGGTTCCAACAATGTTGTATGGTTGCGAGGCGTGGGCTATGGATAGAGTTGTGCGCAGGAGGATGGATGTGCTGGAAATGAGATGTTTGAGGACAATGTGTGGTGTGAGGTGGTTTGATCGAGTGAGTAACGTAAGGGTAAGAGAGATGTGTGGAAATAAAAAGAGCGTGGTTGAGAGAGCAGAAGAGGGTGTTTTGAAGTGGTTTGGGCACATGGAGAGAATGAGTGAGGAAAGATTGACCAAGAGGATATATGTGTCGGAGGTGGAGGGAACGAGGAGAAGAGGGAGACCAAATTGGAGGTGGAAAGATGGAGTGAAAAAGATTTTGTGTGATCGGGGCCTGAACATGCAGGAGGGTGAAAGGAGGGCAAGGAATAGAGTGAATTGGAGCAATGTGGTATACCGGGGTTGACGTGCTGTCAGTGGATTGAATCAAGGCATGTGAAGCGTCTGGGGTAAACCATGGAAAGCTGTGTAGGTATGTATATTTGCGTGTGTGGACGTAGGTATATACATGTGTATGGGGGGGGGTTGGGCCATTTCTTTCGTCTGTTTCCTTGCGCTACCTCGCAAACGCGGGAGACAGCGACAAAGTATAATTAATAATATAATATATTCTTCCATCTGTCATCTGAAATAAGCTTTCTTACGACGTATTTTTCATTAATATCCATTCTTTATCTTTCTTTACATACAACTATTTTGCCCATCACAATTAGGTACCATCAAGAACAAAAATGCAATGGCTTCACTTGCACACAACCACTCCCTAGCTGTCATGTATAATACAAAAATGCAATGGCTTCACTTGCACACAACCACTCCCTAGCTGTCATGTATAATATGCTGAAAATTCAGATTATCTTTAGCCAAGCCCCATGGACTGTTCCAAGGTTTATCCTGACATGACCACTTCATATGTTCTTATTCAGCTCACAGACAGCACATCAGCCCTATATACAACACCAATCAAACTCATCCTATCTATTCAAACTCTCATAATCATATAAATCATATACATTATCTGCTACTGCTGTTAAGTTTTTACCAAGCTGACCCTAGGAAAACCAAGATTTCACATCTATCCATCATAATTAGAACAAACACCTCACTGTATACTAAAATTCTTTCCATTCACCTAAACTCTACAAGCAGTTTTTAACCCAAAAACCAGATCTGTCATACTTACACCATGCTGCACAGAGAGGATCTCATGTATATCAACAATTGGTGTTTTCATGTCAAGAATTGAATTTCAGCTGATCTATGGTGTTGGCATGGGATGCCTGAGGCCTTTTTACACTACAATTACACATGGATTCTTCAGTTACCCTTTAACCAATGGTAAAGACACTGCAATATACTGCTGTTATTACTATATGTGAAACTATGGAGCATCAGGATTATTGTGAAAGGGATTCTAATGGTCCACATGCAATATGTCTGACAATAACATAAATGGCTCTGATGAACACCAATTCTAGAGAAATGGATGTTAGCAAAAGTAGTTATAATATGAACTAGACAGAGAAAATTATGTAAACTTGTTTTGATAAAAGAAAAATTGTTAAAATGCTTTCTATTTTGCGTCAATAATAACAGAACCAGGAAGCTTGTCATACATCTCCCAAAGCTATAATGTAATTCTATACCACAAAAAAATTCTTTACAAAGAAAAAGTATGTATGACATATCTAGAAAAAAGTAAAAGAAAAATGCTAAAACCTGTGAATATTTCAACACATCTCACAATGTAAGATTTATAAGTATCTGCAGCAAAATGATTGTACATACTGTAGGTATTAGAATATGAGTGTCCTTTGTACCAAAATAATATGAATGATGTAGAGGCATCACCACATGTATAAGACATGTAAACGTTAATATGTGTAACAATCAAACATCCTACCAACATTAGTTTGTTATTTCTCTTTGGATAGGCTGATAATTCACTTGTAAAGACTGTTTGTTGCTTTCTCATTCTTATTCAATATCATTTCACTTCAAATGAGAGAAATTCCCTTTTCCTTTGCCTGAAAAATTCCTTTACACAATTCTAAACCTCAATTTTCCCACTACCATCAATGATGATCATCACTCCCATACAGCTGAACCAATTAACACCTAATTACTTTTAAATCATACTTGTATTGCAGTATGACTTCCAGTCTCTTTTTGAGACAAGATTCTTGCTCTTGCATATGCTCTTACATACACTTTATTTCAGCATCCTCCTTTTACCACAAAAAGTGACCTATCATTCTCTCTGAGCATTACACATTAAAAACTGCACACAATATGCATGCTCCCAACCACTGATGATGCATTTGATAAGTTATCCTTCTATGGGATTGTTCTTTATCAAAAATTCGTTTATTGAGAGAATTCTGTGTGGTGGTTAGACTAGCAAGTGCTGCAGTATAAGCCATGGAAATTCAATTTCTTGCCACTTTAAAGAGTTAGTAATGCAAAGGCTATGGCATATCACACTTGTAACAATACCTTATTTGAAGAGGGCAATGAGACAGATGCAATGCTGACCTGAACAGCACCCCAAGGGTTGTAGGAGGCATGAGAGACCAGGCAAGAATCAGAGGATAGTTCAGTGGGAGAAGCATAAGGAAGTGAAGCAGGACAAGTGGAAGAAATAGAAGAAAGCATTGAAGGTCTGATAAGCGCTTTAGATGTCTGAGGAAAGCGAGAGTAACTGGATAGCATGGACATATTTTGCTGTGAAGGTGAGGTATGAAAAACAGACTCTGGACATGAAACAGGTGCAAATGATGAAGCTCTTATTGGTGATGGTATTGACCTTACTACATTTCTATGTGAATCAGTGGCACAGAGGAAAGGATTAGGTAGCATAGCAGAGTGATGACAATTATCAGAAAGAAGAGCTGATGAGCTTAACAAAGGGGGATTTGAGCATCTGAAAGATATATCAGAGTTACAAGGGAGAGTAGAGCTAGAAAATGGAAAAGGAGGAACAGGAGGTGGGGATGGACTGATGCCTGCAGCAGAGAAACTCTGAGGAAGGAATGAAACAAAACACTTGGGTGAAAATCAAAAGTATAGTCTGAGGAGATGATATGTGGAAATTCCAAAGTCTTCCTATATTATCATGACTTCAATTAACATGAAAAATTGTGAGCAAAGACTTTCCAGATTTAGATTATTGTCTTTATATATTTTTTTCTTCTACAGGAATGCATAAATTTCAAACTTCTAGGGTATTATGATGTGTAAGATATAAGAATACACATTACAATGGGAAATGCCAAATAAAACTCTGAAAAAGAAGATCTACATTAATGTAAAAGAGGGCATTTTCTTCATTCACCAGATATTTCATTGCCACTAATGTCTTTATCATCATCAAAGAGGATGCTCACACATTATTCTCCAGAGATAAAATCATTCTAGAGAAAGCATGGAGTAAACAAATCACAAATGCAACTACATTCCTAAGTTGTGTATGTGCTAAAGACTTAAAGATAAGTAATATGTAAATGAGAGCTAATTTTACAGTTACTCCTTTGTGCAGTTACAGTAGTGTAACCAATAAGGTTAAGAGGTGCTGCAACTGCAACATACAGATCAACGTTCTGGAAAAATTAAAATCCAGTGCCTTGAGGGGATACTCTAGTTTTCTAGAGTACCTAATTCTCATTTTAACCTCCCATGGTGATCTTGTTAGTATACCCTTGGGGTAGGACTGAAGGGGGAAGGCACAGACCAATTCCATCAGGAAACAGTTTTGTAAAACATGCAAACACTTAAGGTGCACTGAAATATCAGATTTTGACAATATGAAAGCCCCACTGTCTCAGGGAAACACTGTGCTGGAGTTGCCCTCTGACGGTGGCCTGTTAGGGGTGAGGCAATAAAGGTTAAGAAAAGGCACCAGACTCCACAAGTTATGCCGGGGAGTAAGAGGGACAAGCAATTGAGGGTGATGGCTATAACGGTTAATGGGATGACTGGTGATAATAAAAAGAGCTAGCTTATGAAGAATTAAAAAAAATATATAAAATGGATGTGATGTGTTTGGAGAAACCCATATCATTAGACAGGGTGCATGGAGAGGATATGAAAATGAATGCAAGTTGTGCAAGGGTGGGGAAAGAACACTAGTAATGACAAAAATGAAAGAAAATTATCAGGGAAGAGGAAAAGAAGGAAGTATGGGAGAGTGTTACAGAGCATGGACGGAAAAGATCATGAATAGTGTGGGTGAAAGAAAAGACTGGAACTGTGAAGTATGTATGGGTATATGTATATGCACCTATGAATATGAAGACTGTGCAAGGTAAGGATGAAATGAAGCATTTCTGGAGAAATGTGAATGACAGTAAAATGGGTTTGAGAAAGAGAATGGTGGTTGTAATTGGTGATATAAATGTGAAGGAGGGATGTGATGAAACTGGTGAGATGAAGAATGTGTGGAGGGAGAGAACATTATCTCGGAGAGCAAAAATGGGTACATTTGAGGGAATAATAGTTCCATGGGGATGTATGGAGGAGGGTGGACTGGAAATGAAATGTGATTTGATCTAGTAAAAAATGAAAGGTACGAGCGATATCTGGAAATAATAAGAATGTGGATGAAAAAACAGACAAGAATGTGTTGAAATAGTTGGACATATGGAGAGAATTAGTGAGGAAAGATTGACAACGAGGATATATGTGTCAGAGGTGGACAGAGCAAGGAGAAGCAGGAGACCAAATTGGAGGCGAAAGGATGGAGTGAAAGATTTTTAGAGATCGGGGCCTGAACATACAAAAGGGTGAGAGGTGTGCAAAGAATACAGTGAACTAGAACGATGTGGTATACCGGGGTCATTTGATGTAAATGGACTGAACCAGAGCACGTGAAACGTCTGAGGTAAATCATGGAAAGGTCTGTGGGGCCTGGATGTGGATAGGGAGATGTAGTTTCGGTGCATTACACATGACAGCTAGAGACTGAGTATGAACAAATGTGGCTTTTTTGGTCAGTTTTCCTGATGCTACCTCACTGAAGCAGGGGGTCGCAATGCTTGCTTCCTGTGGGGCAGGGTAGCGCCAGGGATGGATGAAAGCAAGCAAGTATATGTACATGTCTATATATGTATGTCTGTGTATGTGTATGTATATGTATATGTATGTACATATGCATGTATGGGCATTCATGAATATATATGTGTATATGAGAGGATGGGCCATTCATCATCTGTTTCCTGGTGCTACCTCGCTGACATGAGAAATGGCGATCAAGTATTAAAAAAAAGACAATGTGGAAATGCATGGTAGACAGGTGACATTAGAATTCCAATGGAAGAGAAGAAAAAGGCATATGGTAGATTGATTGCGAGCTCACTTGAAAGTTTGGTAAAGGAGGAAGGAAGAATATAAGATGTGTAAACAGACTGTTAAAATGCTACAAGAGGAAAGAAAAGAAAGAAAAGATGAAGATTTTACTAGAAAGTTGAATGCAAAGGTTGGGAAAAATATGACATAGTACTGGAAAGAGGAGAAAAAGGAGAGGGGGGGGGGGGGGGGGGGGGGATGTAAGCGTGGAAGTGCAAAAGTGAAAAGTACATAGGGGAGTTGCTGAATCACGAGGAGGAAGTGAAAGGAGGCAGAAAGAGTTTATTCAATAAATGATTAATGAGGAAGAAGGTGAGCCATTTGTTGTTACAAACATGAGTATGGAGGATGGCAGGAAAAAGATACAAGTGCAGGGACCTAAAGCAAGAAGGGGGTAAAAAGGGTGATAACGAAGACGAAGTTAAGAAAGGCACATGGAGTGGACAGGATTACAGTTAACACAGACGAAGTCAAGATAGGTACTTGGAGTGGATGGGATTACAGTTGAAATGTTGAAGTGTGGGGGAGAAAGTGTGATAAAATGGATGCATTTGATAAGTAATTTAACATGAAAGCAGAAGGTTGCACCTGATAATTGGGTGAAAGTTATTACGGTTCCTTTATTTTGTGGAAAACATATTAAGGATGTATGCAGCAATTATAAGGGAATAAGTCTGTTAAGTATATCAGGAAAACTGTATGCAAGAGTGTTGACTGTAAGAGTGATGGGAATGACTGAATGCGGAATAAGTGAGAAGCAAAGGGGTTTTAGGAAAGGTAGGGTGGCTCAGATATTTATGGTGAGAATGGGTGTGGAAAAGTATCTAGTGAAAGGTCAGAAGCTGTATGCAGCTTTTACTTATCTGAATAAAGTGTATTACAGAGTCAAGTGAAATGCTTTGTGTGATGTGTCAAGGATATATGTGGTGTAGGACAACTGTTGGATGGTGTGAAAGCCTTCCATAGAGGAGCAAATGCATGTGTTAAGAGTGGATGGAGAGTCGAGTGAAAGTTTCTGTATACACGTGGGTGTGAGGGAAAGCTGCATGATGTCATTGTGTCTTTTTAACATATATATGGATGGAGTGTTAAGGGAGATGAAAGCAACATGAAAGATAGGGGTGTAGACATGTATTATGCAGGCTAGTGAAAAACCTGTTTGCAGATGATACTTTGTTGTTTTCTGAGAGAAGAAGAACCACAGAAGGAAGTGTTTTTGTGATGTGTGTAAGCACAGCCAACTGAAGTAATATGCAAGTAAAAGTAAAGTAATGGCATCTAAAAGGAAGCAGACTGAAAGCATAGATTTTGCAAAGCCCTATAGAGTGAGATGAAAGTGTACTAAACTGTGTTTTAGACATGGGGGGAGAAAGACTGGAAGAGGTGATGAATTGAAATATTTTGGTCCTATCTTGGTAAAGTTTGGTGGTAAGGAAGGAGAGATATGGGAGAAAGGAGTACATGTAAAAGTCACTGGGTACCTTAACAAAATAATGAAGGGTTGAGGAATAAGTATGTAAGTGAAGAAAGGATCTATGAAGTTGAAACATGGTCAAGGGATGAGAAACAAAGGTTAAGAATCCAAGCACTGGAAATGAAGTTATTTGAGAAGAGCATGTGGTATGACTATTTGGAATGAAGAAAGAAATGATAGGGTGTATGAGAGATTTGGTATGGCAGGAGACACAAAAGGAATGAATTGTGGAATGGTTGATTGGGTTAAACATAATATTTTGAGGTGTTCTGGGAATGTGCAAAGAATGGAAGACAGAATTTACAAGGAAAGGGTATGATAGTATAATGCAAGAGATTAGTGTTACAGGAAGATCACCTCTGACATGAGAAAAATAAAGTGGAAGAGTACTGGAGGAAGCAAAATGGAGGAAGAATGTGTGGAATGGTGTATGTGAGGGTGGTATATAAGGAAAGGAATATGTGGAAACTCTTTTGCTGTGGCCACCCCCTTGATGTGAGTTCCCAGAGGGAACAGGCATCAGTGATACAAATATATACATAGAGAGCTAACTCAAACAAGGACACTTAGAGTAGGCAGGAGGTACGTCATTCTTGAGACATGAGCTGCTTTATGGCATATAGTCTGTCCTACATCCACCAAACTCACTAACATCATAAACACCATTTCAACATATGACAAGACCAATCATGCCCAAGGTGCAGATTCTACACTGAAGACAGAGAATACTTATTCCTCAAGTATGCTGTGCTCTCCCTACAGATACACACACTGTACTTTATGACCAGTTGACATAGTTGGCTTGAGTACTGGTGGAGCAGGACAAGAGAGACTCCTGAGACAGGACATTAAGGTAAGTTATCTCCAAGAGTTTCTCTAAAGTGTGGTCATGTCAATTCCAACACAACCAAAGTGGCATCACGGTGGGAAGAGAGAAGGTTAAGCTGTCTAGTTGAAAAGGAAATCTGAAATGTGCTCATATGTTACAAAAGAAATACCTAACATTATTCATACACCACTAAAGGATAACCTAAATCAAGGAAGCACATATGTACTTTCTTATGAGAATGCAAAACAGATCACAACGCTTCTTCATAACTTTTAGTTGCACGTTAGAAAATCATCTGAGTGAATTAAACAAAACATAACAATGGAGAACTATGTATATCTGCCTATAGAAAGGGATATTTCCCAGTTCTCTCATCTATCCCCATATATCAACAAAATCAATTTACTGTATACAATAGGAAATATTCTGTACCGTGTTTAAAAACTTCTGGTTAATGTTTGTATTGCAATGCCAAGTGAAAAAGCTTACGGTCATCAAAATAAGTAATGACTGGCCTGCAGGACAAAAGACTCTCTTTAGTGCAGTATACAGTGAACATGAGAGAATCCTTATGTTCCCGTGAAGTTAATGTCCTTTAATACCTTTTCTTGAGTTAACGTCCTTTAATACCCTGTCTTCAGTTAATGTCCTTTAATACCCTGTCACTGAACCAACAATTTCATGATAGTAGCCAGCTTGCTTGATCTTCAGCCCACTCCTCACCCAATCAATGAACTCACAGTTGATAACACTATTATCTAAGGGCCATGGTTGGAACCAATCTCTTATCATATAATTCTCAAATCACAGAGACAGACCTCATAGTAGTCACTGTTGGTTAATGGAAAGGCTTTTTAAAACAGAGGAAGGCAAGGTGGAAAAAAAATTTGGGAAAACACTAAGGGGTTACACTGCCTTAGAGAGCTTTTCATTTTTCAAAACTCACTTTATCCTCGGGTTGGAAAATCCCACAACCTTGATAATACACCAAAATGAAGAAGGGTTAATGAAAATCTTTCATATAAGCAACTAAGTTAAGGCAATACACATTACCTTAGGAGGTGATATGAGGCATACTAGAATCTGTCTGTATTAAAGGTAGCATACCCAATGCTGCACAAGTCAAGGAAACAAAGAATAAAAGAACAAATCTGCATTACAAGGTTACCAGAGGCAACAGAATTACCAGGTGCAATCTCAGTGAAAATTAAAAAAAAAAGAGTTAGTGGTTATCATCAAGACATAAAGAGACAACCATGTATGGTTACACTTGATTTGAAGTCATCTAGCCAGATGGTACTTAGAAAGGCTAAGGCTATGAAACTTAAAAACAAAGCGGAATTCAGTAGAGAATTTATCAAGCATTTCAACTTTCTAAAAGGGGAAACAAAAGAAAGAGTCAAGTGGGGAGTGCTCATCCTCCTCGAAGGCTCAGACTGGGATGTCTAAATGTGTGTGGATGTACCCAAGATGAGAAAAGAGGAGAGATAGGTAGTATGTTTGAGGAAAGGAACCTGGATGTTTTGGCTCTAAGTGAAACCAAGCTAAACGAAGTAAAGGGAGAGAGTGGTTTGAGAATGTCTTGGGAGTAAAGTCAGGGGTTGGTGAGAGGACAAGAGCAGGGGAAGGAGTAGCACTACTCCTGAATCAGGAGTTGTGGGAGTATGTGATAGAGTGTAAGAAAGTAAACTCTAGATTGATATGGGTAAAACTGAAAGCTGATGGAGAGAGATGCATGATTATTGGTGCCTATGCACCTGGTCATGAGAAGAAAGATCATGAGAAGCAAGTGTTTTGGGAGCAGCTGAGTGAGAGTGTTAGTAGTTTTGATGCATGAGACCGGGTTATAGTGATGGGTGATTTGAATGCAAAGGTGAGTACTGAGGCAGTTGAGGGAATAATTGGTGTACATGGGGTGTTCAGTGTTGTAAATGGAAATGGTGAAGAGCTTGTAGATTTGTGTGCTGAAAAAGGACTGGTGATTGGGAATACCTGGTTTAAAAAGAGAGATATACATAAGTATATGTATGTAAGTAGGAGAGATGGCGAGAGCATCATTGGATTACATGTTAATTGATAGGCGTGTGAAAGAGAGACTTTTGGATGCTAATGTGGTGAGAAGTGCAACTGAAGGGATTTCTGATCATTATCTTGTGTAGGTGAAGGTGAAGATTTGTAGAGGCTTTCAGAAAAGAAGAGAGAATGTTGGGGTGAAGAGAGTGATGAGAGTAAGTGAGCTTAGGAAGGAGACTTGTGTGAGGAAGTACCAGGAGAGACTGAGTGCAGAATGGAAAAAGGTGAAAGCAAAGGACGTAAGGGGAGTGGGGGAGGAATGGGATGTATTTAGAGAAGCAGTGATGGCTTGTGCAAAAGAAGCTTGTGGCATGAGAAGCGTGGGAGTTGGGCAGATTAGAAAGGGTAATGAGTGGTGGGATGAAGAAGTAAAATTATTAGTGAAAGAGAAAAGAGGCATTTGGACAATTTTTGCAGGGAAATGGTGCAAATAACTGGGAGATGTACAAAAGAAAGAGGCAGGAAGTCAAGAAAAAGGTGCAAGAGGTGAAAAAGAGGGCAAATGAGAGTTAGGGTGAGAGATTATCATTAAATTTTAGGGAGAATAAAAAGATGTTTTGGAATGAGGCAAATAAAGTGCGTAAGACAAGAGAACAAATGGGAACATTGGTGAAGGAAGCTTATGAGGAGGTAATAACTAGTAGTGATGTGAGAAGGAGATGGAGTGAGTATTTTGAAGGTTTGTTGAATGTGGTAGATGACAGCGTGGCAGATATAGGGTATTTTGGTCGAGGTGATGTGCGAAGTGAGAGGGTTAGGGAGAATGATTTGGTAAACAGATAAGAGGTAGTGAAAGCTTTGCGGTAGATAAAAGCCAACAAGGCAGCGGGTTTGGATGGTGTTGCAGTGGAATTTGTTAAAAAACGGGGTAACTGTGTTGTTGACTGGTTGGTGAGGATATTCAAGTATGTATGGCTCATGGTCAAGCACCTGAGGATCGGTGGAATGCATGCATATTGCCACTGTACAAAGGCAAAGGGGTTAAAGGTGAGGGGTCAAATTACAAAGGTATAAATTTGTTGAGTGCTCCTGGGAAATTATATGGGAGGGTATTGATTGAGAGGGTGAAGGCATGTACAGAGCATCAGATCTGGGAAGAGCAGTGTAGTTTCAGAAGTGGTAGAGCATGTGTGGATTAGGTGTTTGCTTTGAAGAATTTATGTGAGAAATACTTAGAAAAACAAATGGTCTTGTACATAGCATTTATGAATCTGGAGAAGGCATATGATAGAGCTGATAGAGATTCTCTGTGGAAGGTATCAAGAGTATATGGTGTTGGAGGCAAGTTGCTAGAAGCAGTGAATATTTTTTATCGACGATGTAAGGCATGTGTATGAGTAGGAAGAGAGGAAAGTGACTGGTTCTAAGTAAATGTCGTTTTGTGGCAGGGGTGCGTGATGTCTCCATGGTGGTTTAATTTGTTTATGGATGGGGTTGTTAGGGTGGTGAATGCAAGAGTTTTGGAGAGAGGGGCAAGTATGTGGTTTGTTGTGGATGAGAGCACTTGGGAAGTTAGTCAGTTGTTGTTCGCTGATGATACAGTGCTGGTGGCTGATTCATGTGAGAAACTGCAGAAGCTGGTGACTGAGTTTGGTAAAGTGTGTGAAAGAAGAAAGTTAAGAGTAAATGTGAATAAGAGCAAGGTTATTAGGTACAGTAGGGTTGAGGGTCAAGTCAATTGGGAGGTAAGTTTGAATGGAGAAAAACTGGAGAAAGTAAAGTGTTTTAGATATCTGGGAGTGGATCTGGCAGCGGATGGAACCATGGAAGCGGAAGTGGATCATAGGGTGGGGGAGGGGGCGAAAATCCTGGGAGCCTTGAAGAATGTGTGGAAGTCGAGAACATTATCTCGGAAAGCAAAAATGGGTATGTTTGAAGGAATAGTGGTTCCAACAATGTTGTATGGTTGCGAGGCGTGGGCTATGGATAGAGTTGTGTGCAGGAGGGTGGATGTGCTGGAAATGAGATGTTTGAGGACAATGTGTGGTGTGAGGTGGTTTGATCGAGTAAGTAACGTAAGGGTAAGAGAGATGTGTGGAAATAAAAAGAGCGTGGTTGAGAGAGCAGATGAGGGTGTTTTAAAATGGTTTGGGCACATGGAGAGAATGAGTGAGGAAAGATTGACCAAGAGGATATACGTGTCGGAGGTGTAGGGAACGAGGAGAAGTGGGAGACCAATTTGGAGGTGGAAAGATGGAGTGAAAAAGATTTTGTGTGATCGGGGCCTGAACATGCAGGAGGGTGAAAGGCGGGTAAGGAATAGAGTGAATTGGATCGATGTGGTATACCGGGGTTGACGTGCTGTCAGTGGATTGAATCAAGGCATGTGAAGCGTCTGGGGTAAACCATGGAAAGCTGTGTAGGTATGTATATTTGCATGTGTGGACATGTATGTATATACATGTGTATGGGGGTGGGTTGGGCCATTTCTTTCGTCTGTTTCCTTGCGCTACCTTGCAAATGCGGGAGACAGCGACAAAGCAAAAAGAAAAAAAAAAATTGAAATGGTTTGGTCACATGGAGAAAATGAGTGAGGAAAGATTGACAAAGAGGATATATGTGTCAGAGGTGGAGGGAACGAGAAGTGGGAGACCAAATTGGAGGTGGAAGGATGGAGTGAAAAAGATTTTGAGTGATTGGGGCCTGAACATGCAGGAAGGTGAAAGGTATGCAAGAAACGATGTGGCAAACCGGGGTCGACGTGCTGTCAATGGACTGAACCAGGGCATGTGAAGTGTCTGGGGTAAACCATGGAAAGTTTTGTGGGGCCTGGATGTGGAAAGGGAGCTTTCGTTTCGGTGCACTTTACATGACAGCTAGAGACTGAGTGTGAACGAATGTGGCCTTTGTTGTCTTTTCCTAGCACTACCTCATGTGTGTGCGGGGGAAGGGGGATGCATTTCATGTGTGGCGGGGTGGCGACAGGAATGAATAAAGGCAGCAAGTATGAATTATATACATGTGTATATATGTATATGTCTGCGTATAACAGAGCAGTGGGTCAGGTGAGAATATTCCCTCAAAGGCCCAGTCCTCTGTTCTTAACGCTACCTCGCTATCGCGGGAAATGGCGAATAGTATGAAAGAAGAAAGAAAATATATATATATATATATATATATATATATATATATATATATATATATATTTTTTATTTTATTTATTATACTTTGTCGCTGTCTCCCGCGTTTGCGAGGTAGCGCAAGGAAACAGACGAAAGAAATGGCCCAAACCCCCCCATACACATGTATATACATACGTCCACACACGCAAATATACATACCTACACAGCTTTCCATGGTTTACCCCAGGCGCTTCACATGCCTTGATTCAATCCAATGACAGCACGTCAACCCCGGTATACCACATCGCTCCAATTCACTCTATTCCTTGCCCTCCTTTCACCCTCCTGCATGTTCAGGCCCCGATCACAAAATCTTTTTCACTCCATCTTTCCACCTCCAATTTGGTCTCCCTCTTCTCCTCGTTCCCTCCACCTCCGACACATATATCCTCTTGGTCAATCTTTCCTCACTCATTCTCTCCATGTGCCCAAACCACTTCAAAACACCCTCTTCTGCTCTCTCAACCACGCTCTTTTTATTTCCACACATCTCTCTTACCCTTACGTTACTCACTCGATCAAACCACCTCACACCACACATTGTCCTCAAACATCTCATTTCCAGCACATCCATCCTCCTGCGCACAACTCTATCCATAGCCCACGCCTCGCAACCATACAACATTGTTGGAACCACTATTCCTTCAAACATACCCATTTTTGCTTTCCGAGATAATGTTCTCGACTTCCACACATTCTTCAAGGCCCCCAGAATTTTCACCCCCTCCCCCACCCTATGATCCACTTCCGCTTCCATGGTTCCATCCGCTACCAGATCCACTCCCAGATATCTAAAACACTTCACTTCCTCCAGTTTTACTCCATTCAAACTCACCTCCCAATTGACTTGACCCTCAACCCTACTGTACCTAATAACCTTGCTCTTATTCACATTTACTCTTAACTTTCTTCTTCCACACACTTTACCAAACTCAGTCACCGGCTTCTGCAGTTTCTCACATGAATCAGCCACCAGCGCTGTATCATCAGCGAACAACAACTGACTCACTTCCCAAGCTCTCTCATCCCCAACAGACTTCATACTTGCCCCTCTTTCCAAAACTCTTGCATTTACCTCCCTAACAACCCCATCCATAAACAAATTAAACAACCATGGAGACATCACACACCCCTGCCGCAAACCTACATTCACTGAGAACCAATCACTTTCCTCTCTTCCTACACGTACACATGCCTTACATCCTCGATAAAAACTTTTCACTGCTTCTAACAACTTTCCTCCCACACCATATATTCTTAATACCTTCCACAGAGCATCTCTATCAACTCTATCATATGCCTTCTCCAGATCCATAAATGCTACATACAAATCCATTTGCTTTTCTAAGTATTTCTCACATACATTCTTCAAAGCAAACACCTGATCCACACATCCTCTACCACTTCTGAAACCACACTGCTCTTCCCCAATCTGATGCTCTGTACATGCCTTCACCCTCAATCAATCAATCATATATATATATATATATATATATATATATATATATATATATATATATATATATATATATATATTTTTTTTTTGCTTTGTCGCTGTCTCCCGCGTTTGTGAGGTAGCGCAAGGAAACAGACGAAAGAAATGGCCCAACCCACCCCTATACATATGTATATACGTACGTCCACACACGCAAATATACATACCTACACAGCTTTCCATGGTTTACCCCAGACGCTTCACATGCCCTGATTCAATCCACTGACTGCACGTCAACCCCGGTATACCACATCGATCCAATTCACTCTATTCCTTGCCCTCCTTTCACCCTCCTGCATGTTCAGGCCCCGATCACACAAAATCTTTTTCACTCCATCTTTCCACCTCCAATTTGGTCTCCCACTTCTCCTCGTTCCCTACACCTCCGACACATATATCCTCATGGTCAATCTTTCCTCACTCATTCTCTCCATGTGCCCAAACCATTTTAAAACACCCTTTTCTGCTCTCTCAACCACGCTCTTTTTATTTCCACACATCTCTCTTACCCTTACATTACTTACTCGATCAAACCACCTCACACCACACATTGTCCTCAAACATCTCATTTCCAGCACATCCACCCTCCTGCGCACAACTCTATCCATAGCCCACGCCTCACAACCATACAACATTGTTGGAACCACTATTCCTTCAAACATACCCATTTTTGCTTTCCGAGATAATGTTCTCGACTTCCACACACTCTTCAAGGCTCCCAGAATTTTCGCCCCCTCCCCCACCCTATGATACACTTCCGCTTCCATGGTTCCATCCGCTGCCAGATCCACTCCCAGATATCTAAAACACTTTACTTCCTCCAGTTTTTCTCCATTCAAACTTACCTCCCAATTGACTTGACCCTCAACCCTACTGTACCTAATAACCTTGCTCTTATTCACATTTACTCTTAACTTTCTTCTTTCACACACTTTACCAAACTCAGTCACCAGCTTCTGCAGTTTCTCACATGAATCAGCCACCAGCGCTGTATCATCAGCGAAAAACAACTGACTCACTTCCCAAGCTCTCTCATCCACAACAGACTTCATTCTTGCCCCTCTTTCCAAAACTCTTGCATTCACCTCCCTAACAACCCCATCCATAAACAAATTAACAACCATGGAGACATCACACACCCCTGCCGCAAACCTTCATTATATATATATATATATTTTTTTTTTTTCATACTATTCGCCATTTCCCACAATAGCGAGGTAGCGTTAAGAACAGAGGACTGGGCCTTTGAGGGAATATTCTCACCTGGCCCCCTTCTCTGTTCCTTCTTCTGGAGAAAAAAAAAAAAAACGAGAGGGGAGGATTTCCAGCCTCCCGCTCCCTTCCCTTTTAGTCGCCTTCTACGACACGCAGGGAATACGTGGGAAGTATATATTTTTTTTTTCTTTTTTTTTTTATACTTTGTCGCTGTCTCCCGCGTTTGCGAGGTAGCGCAAGGAAACAGACGAAAGAAATGGCCCAACCCACCCCCATACACATGTATATACATACGTCCACACACGCAAATATACATACCTACACAGCTTTCCATGGTTTACCCCAGACGCTTCACATGCCTTGATTCAATCCACTGACAGCACGTCAACCCCAATATACCACATCGCTCCAATTCACTCTATTCCTTGCCCTCCTTTCACCCTCCTGCATGTTCAGGCCCCGATCACACAAAATCTTTTTCACTCCATCTTTCCACCTCCAATTTGGTCTCCCTCTTCTCCTTGCTCCCTCCACCTCCGACACATATATCCTCTTGGTCAATCTTTCCTCACTCATCCTCTCCATGAGCCCAAACCACTTCAAAACACCCTCTTCTGCTCTCTCAACCACGCTCTTTTTATTTCCACACATCTCTCTTACCCTTACGTTACTCACTCGATCAAACCACCTCACACCACACATTGTCCTCAAACATCTCATTTCCAGCACATCCATCCTCCTGGGAACAACTCTATCCATAGCCCACGCCTCGCAACCATACAACATTGTTGGAACCACTATTCCTTCAAACATACCCATTTTTGCTTTCCGAGATAATGTTCTCGACTTCCACACATTCTTCAAGGCTCCCAGAATTTTCGCCCCCTCCCCCACCCTATGATCCACTTCCGCTTCCATGGTTCCATCCGCTGCCAGATCCACTCCCAGATATCTAAAACACTTCACTTCCTCCAGTTTTTCTCCATTCAAACTCACCTCCCAATTGACTTGACCCTCAACCCTACTGTACCTAATAACCTTGCTCTTATTCACATTTACTCTTAACTTTCTTCTTTCACACACTTTACCAAACTCAGTCACCAGCTTCTGCAGTTTCTCACATGAATCAGCCACCAGCGCTGTACCATCAGCGAACAACAACTGACTCACTTCCCAAGCTCTCTCATCCCCAACAGACTTCATACTTGCCCCTCTTTCCAAAACTCTTGCATTCACCTCCCTAACAACTCCATCCATAAACAAATTAAACAACCATGGAGACATCACACACCCCTGCCGCAAACCTACATTCACTGAGAACCAATCACTTTCCTCTCTTCCTACACATACACATGCCTTACATCCTCGATAAAAACTTTTCACTGCTTCTAACAACTTGCCTCCCACACCATATATTCTTAATACCTTCCATAGAGCATCTCTATCAACTCTATCATATGCCTTCTCCAGATCCATAAATGCTACATACAAATCCATTTGCTTTTCTAAGTATTTCTCACATAAATTCTTCAGAGCAAACACCTGATCCACACATCCTCTACCACTTCTGAAACCACACTGCTCTTCCCCGATCTGATGCTCTGTACATGAAAAGTGAAAAGTTTTTATCGAGGATGTAAGGCATGTGTACGTGTAGGAAGAGAGGAAAGTGATTGGTTCTCAGTGAATGTAGGTTTGCGGCAGGGGTGTGTGATGTCTCCATGGTTGTTTAATTTGTTTATGGATGGGGTGGTTAGGGAGGTGAATGCAAGAGTTTTGGAAAGAGGGGCAAGTATGGAGTCTGTTGGGGATGAGAGAGCTTGGGAAGTGAGTCAGTTGTTGTTCGCTGATGATACAGCGCTGGTGGCTGATTCATGTGAGAAACTGCAGAAGCTGGTGACTGAGTTTGGTAAAGTGTGTGAAAGAAGAAAGTTAAGAGTAAATGTGAATAAGAGCAAGGTTATTAGGTACAGTAGGGTTGAGGGTCAAGTCAACTGGGAGGTGAGTTTGAATGGAGAAAAACTGGAGGAAGTGAAGTGTTTTAGATATCTGGGAGTGGATCTAGCAGCGGATGGAACCATGGAAGCGGAAGTGGATCATAGGTTGGGGGAGGGGGCGAAAATCCTGGGAGCCTTGAAGAGTGTGTGGAAGTCGAGAACATTATCTCGGAAAGCAAAAATGGGTATGTTTGAAGGAATAGTGGTTCCAACAATGTTGTATGGTTGCGAGGCGTGGGCTATGGATAGAGTTGTGCGCAGGAGGATGGATGTGCTGGAAATGAGATGTTTGAGGACAATGTGTGGTGTGAGGTGGTTTGATCGAGTAAGTAACGTAAGGGTACGAGAGATGTGTGGAAATAAAAAGAGCGTGGCTGAGAGAGCAGAAGAGGGTGTTTTGAAATGGTTTGGGCACATGGAGAGAATGAGTGAGGAACGATTGACCAAGAGGATATATGTGTCGGAGGTGGAGGGAACGAGGAGAAGTGGGAGACCAAATTGGAGGTGGAAAGATGGAGTGAAAAAGATTTTGTGTGATCAGGGCCTGAACATGCAGGAGGGTGAAAGGAGGGCAAGGAATAAAGTGAATTGGATCGATGTGGTATACCGGGGTTGACGTGCTGTCAGTGGATTGAATCAGGGCACGTGAAGCGTCTGGGGTGAACCATGGAAAGCTGTGTAGGTATGTATCTTTGCGTGTGTGGACGTATGTATATACATGTGTATGCGGGTGGGTTGGGCCATTTCTTTCGTCTGTTTCCTTGCGCTACCTCGCAAACGCGGGAGACAGCGACAAAGCAAAAAAAAATATATATATACATATGTATACGTTGAAATGTATAGATATGTATATGCGCGTGTGTAGACATGTATGCATATACATGTGTATGTGGGTGGGTTGGGCCATTCTTTCATATGTTTCCTTGCGCTACCTCGCTGATGCGGGAGACAGTGACTTAGTATAATAAATGAATAAATAAATAAATAACAAGGGAAAAAACACTTGATATCATTGGGCTTATAAAAACAAAGCTTATTAAAGAGATTCAATCTCACCTCTTCTGTCCAGAGGGGTACATAACAGGAAAGAGGAGGCAAAAAAGGATGAGGATTGGTTCTCCTAATAAGATATAACCTGATAAGCCAATTCAAACAATGCATAATGTGTAGGAGAGAAGGGCATATCTTTACATAAAACAAGGATGCAATGCTGCCGCCATATCAAAGTCTAGTTAGATCACACCTTGAATATGCGATGCAGTTTTGGGCCCTCCACTTAAGCAAGGATATTCTTATATTGGAAAAAGTGCAGCAAAGAGCAACTAAATTGATTCTTTCTTGTGTAATAAACAACATGAGGAGAGATTGCAAAAATTAAATTCATTCTCCCTATGCAAGAGGCATTACCAACGAGAAGAAATGGACTAAAACTTAGTTTACCGAGTTGCTAAGGATTGCACAAAATATTTCTTTACCAAAATTATGATAGAGACGGTTAACAGTTCTTCAGATGTAGGGATAAAGCAATCCATATTCCTATCTCCATATCTAATGTTCACTCCCCCTCACTCCCCCAAGGAGTGGCCATCATGAAAGTGTCTCCATAACTGGTGAATTACAGTGCCACCCCTTAGCATTCAATACCTCACCCTTGACAGGCCAATGGAAGTAGTTAATTCTAGTACGGAGTTTCCATAGGCTCCTAAGAATTGTTCTAGCCAACTACTTCTACCTAGTGTCCCTGCCTTAAGTTTAAATATATCATTTCTACCTAATGCTCCTGCCTAATGTTCGTACCTACTTCTGCAGCCTAATGCTCCTGCCTTATGCTCCACCCACTACTTCTATCTACTGCTCCTACCATTTTGCCAAAAGGCAGAGCTAGCAACACAGCACTCACTGTAGCAAAATGTAGAGTTATGAAGAATGAGTTGTGTGAGTTATGTGTTGTCAAGTGTTATTTATGACAAGGAGATTGTATGCTTGTGGAAAGAATGCCAGCAGCCCACGTGTGGGTGAGGCATAAAGAAAAGACAGCTACCTGGGTCAGAAGAATGCAACTTGACAACTAATGAATTGCTGGCTCACCAAGCAGCTGTCACTAAACTTCCTAATACCCAGATGAGGAGTACCAGTAATACAACTCCCTAGTCAGTGGTTGCTGACCAACTACTACCTACTGGGACAAAGAAACCAGATGACACAACATGAAATTTAACAAGAAACTCGTTAAAAAAAGATGTAGAGAAGTCCTTTTACATTACAAGAATGGAAGATGAATGGAATAAAATGAATGAGGGCATGGTTGATGCATACAACATATATAAGTTTAAGAAGCTGTATGATAGTAAAGAACGTTAAAGAAATGGGGACCCATGAGTGTAAAACCCTCCCAATACAGTACAAGAAGGTAATTACAATTAGTGAATCACACACAACAGGCACATGTAAGGGGGAAACTCCCTTCAATATACAAAAGATTATCTAACAAATTGGAAACAAGGGACACATGTCAAAGAAAGCTTCTCTAAACAGGTTGAGGTAACCATTGGAATGCCACAAGGAACTGTTCCCCATTACTCCTCTTTCTGTAGGTACTTGTGGGTACTTGTTCTAGGTAAATGACTTGCTTGAAGGTATGTTTACAGATGATGCAAAAGTTATTAGGGAAGGAGACCTAACAAACAGATTCCAAAGTTGGCCTGAAACATGGTTAGTGAAATGAAACCCATACAAATGTAAAGTACTGCAATACAAGGAAGGGAAAGGGTGAAAGAAGGCCTTCATATGATTATTGGCTTGCAGAAAATAAGCTTCAGGATTCAATGTGTATGAAGGACTTGAGAGTTGACAGTGTCCTTAATCTGTCAACAAAGGCCTACATTATGAAAAATACTTAAGAAGGAAATATTCATGATGCTGTTCATATCCTACATAAGGCCAAAACTACAATATTCTTTATGAGTCTGGACATCACACTTAAAGAAACACAGAGATAATGGAGAAGGTCCAGAGGATGGTAAAAAATATGGTACCAGAATTAAAAGAGCAGAGTTACTAGGAAGGGCTAGAGGCTTTAACTCTGCCCACCTTGCAAGATAAAAGAGTGAAGGATGACCATATCACAACTCAAGATTTTAAAACCAACGAATGATCTGGTCACCAAAGAATTCTTTGAGAGATGTAGGAACAGAAAAACCAAAGGACATAAACACGAAATTCATTTATCCTTTTCATGCTCTCTTCTTTTTCCCTTTCATAATCCTCTCTATATATTATAACTATGGCCTGGCCTCAATGTGGACTTTTATCCATGACTGGAGCCTTCCACATAAAAAAGCAAGAAATTTGATAAAAAAGATATAAAGAAGTAAAAGAGTGGTACATGAATGAAATAGCATGACAGAGGACATGGTTAATGCAAACAGCATGCATAAATTTCAGACTTGCATGAAAGTACAGAATGTTCAAGAGATGGTGCCCCACATGTGTAAAATTTACACCCCTTGCAGTACAATTAGGTAAAAAATATGGGTAATTACAAGAAAATGTAGCAACACTTCCTAAAAATTGCCCAATCCATTCTTTAATACCTCCCATGTCTTTATAGCACTAAGGTATTCTGAGAATTAAAATAACCTTGGTTTGATATTTTCTGCTTGGTTTGTAAAATCAAGGATAAATTTCTATCATATATCACTTACTTATCTACCTAGAAATCAGAATGTTCCTGAAATCCTAAGTAAAAATGAAGCTTCATCACAAGATAAATCTGGTTGGTGGAATACCAAAATCTTGTTCATGGTGTTTAATATATTGCAAATCAGTAAGAAACAAACAAGTATCAAGAATATTGGTATATTTTTCTCTGTATCTATAAATATGCAACTTCACTGCAAACATAGTCAACGAAACTGTGGTACTCATGTCTTTTTCATGGAGCCTAAACCATAATATACCCATTATAAATCGTTGCCTAAAGTAGATTTTTACAACTCAGATTTACTTATCTGTGTTGAAATAAATGCAACATTTATATCCTTAACACAAAAAAATAAATATTATTTTCCCCAGTCTGATATGTGCTCCATGCTTAAGAAAGTAGCATCTGTCAGCCGTGAGCATCATATAAACATGAGGGCCATAAATGCAAAGGTGTCTCAAGTTTCTAGGAGAAATCTTAGCCCAAAAAAGGAGAATTACTATCATTTTATTCCCATAGTCCCCTCCTGACACTGCCCTTCCCTTCCTAGACCTCACCCCCAGCAAGCCCCCTCCCCCTCATAAAATCCCTAGTCATTGGTGGTCTGTCCACTTGCTGTGACTATGGTAGCCTGTACTGCACATAGTCCATTTTGTATAGCGATCCAATATATATATAGACTTAAGAGTATTATTTTTTGGAAGTATTGCACTCAAAATGTATTTAAATAGCACTCTTTCATCATACCCAACATTCCTACCAAATCTGAACAAAATCCATTCTGCCATTATGAGTTACAAATAACAGTCACACAGACAAACATACTGATGGCCATGTCATTGCTGCATTACAGGAAGATCATGTTCACTATTACCATTATCATCATTCTGGTATCCTTAACAGTACTATTATCATTATCCAAATATCATTACTGTATCATTACTACCATCATTCTCATTTTTTAATGTCATCATAATCACACCACAGCATTTCATCATTATTGTTATTATCACTGTTATTAGTGTTGTTTCTATTATACTTTTTTCCATTTTCTTGATACATCTGTTATTTCCTGTACAGCATGTAAGCACCAGGAAGAGACAAAGAAATGGTTTCATCTGATCATATCCACTCTCTTGCTGTTATGTATAATGCATCAATTGCTTCATATACCCTGGTTCAGCCCACTAACTGCACATCATCCCCTTTATTATCATCATTATCATTATGGGTATGTTTGAAGGAATAGTGGTTCCAACAATGTTGTATGGTTGCGAGGCGTGGGCTATGGATAGAGTTGTGCGCAGGAGGATGGATGTGCTGGAAATGAGATGTTTGAGGACAATGTGTGGTGTGAGGTGGTTTGATCGAGTAAGTAACATAAGGGTAAGAGAGATGTGTGGAAATAAAAAGAGCGTGGTTGAGAGAGCAGAAGAGGGTGTTTTGAAATGGTTTGGGCACATGGAGAGAATGAGTGAGGAAAGATTGACCAAGAGGATATATGTGTCGGAGGTGGAGGGAACGAGGAGAAGAGGGAGACCAAATTGGAGGTGGAAAGATGGAGTGAAAAAGATTTTGTGTGATCGGGGCCTGAACATGCAGGAGGGTGAAAGGAGGGCAAGGAATAGAGTGAACTGGAGCGATGTGGTATACCAGGGTTGACGTGCTGTCACTGGATTGAATCAAGGCATGTGAAGCATCTGGGGTAAACCATGGAAAGCTGTGTAGGTATGTATATTTGCGTGTGTGGACGTATGTATATACATGTGTATGGGGGTGGGTTGGGCCATTTCTTTCGTCTGTTTCCTTGCGCTACCTCGCAAACGCGGGAGACAGCGGCAAAAAAAAAAATAAATAAAAATAAAAAAATCATTATTACTGTCATTATTGTCATTGTCAATATTGAATCATTACAGTTCCTACTGTTATCATCACTATCATTACAGACCAAAAATCCACCATTCAAAATCTGTGGGGCCAAGCTTGGTTCAAATTTTGGAATTTTTCAGTTGTCTGAATGCTGATGTACTGTAGTTCGGCAGTGTCCAGGGTAAAGGCTAACACTATAAAGGGCATCAATAGGAATAATCAGACGAAGCCATTCTAAGACATTTCTATTCTTGGGCATTTCTTTAATATATTTTTTAATTTCAGTGTCAAAGTTCCTCGGAACAAGAACCCCATCTAGGATACTTCCATCAGTAACCACTCTATTCCTATTTGGCAATTTGATCAGCACTAGGAGGACTTTCTCTGAATTATTCTATTCTGTCATATCAATAAAATCTTACCTTTAAAATCTTTTTGGTAAAATTTGGTCCAAGAAGTAATAAAGCTGGTGCACATTTTGCCATGATAATCATCACAAAGAACAATGCTGACTTTCTCTTGGAATGGGCTAACAAGATGAGATTGGCTCAAGGGTTATGAAGCAGTTTTTCAAATGGCTGAAGATGACATCATAGGTATGTAGCACACCGACTGGCATTGCTGTATTATACAAGATAGTGCCTGAAACATCCCATTATGGATATCTTCCTAACAAAGAATCTATTCATGAAATGCATTTTCATTTCTCTTAACATCATTTTAACTACATAAGGATACACACATCTTACAGGTAGTATTGTAGTTCATGTAATAATTAAAAAAAAAAAATGCTAAAAAGAAAGTTTAGTATTTACATAAGAGCCTTAATGTTTTCTGCATACAAAGTAAGATATCTTCACATACAAAGTAAGATATCTTCAATCAACAACTACATCAGATTACATCTGGCTTAAGAAAAAACCTAAAGGCAAGGGTTAGGGTTCATCAATACTGACAATGACATCATCAAGCAAGACATCTGAAGCACATGACAGGTCAGGAACTGGATTTCTAAGTGACAAAGAACTTTGCTAAGTGGCCTTCTTGGAGACTTCTTCTTGTGTCGTTCACCGCAATAACCATGGTTCATGTTTGGGCAGTTTCCACTTTTAAATAATAAACTGTCATCATCTCTTGTTAAGTGATAAGTGCACAGCATTCAAGCCTGTCAATTGAGCTGTCATCATACATTTTCATCATCACTTGTATCACTGTGCTTATCTTAATTCAATATCATTTCTGCAATATCCTCATCAGACAGGGGCAACACTGTCAAAGATCAACACTTCTTTGATATCCACTTTCTCTAGTTTATTCATACATCCTGATGGTAAATGATTTGCTCAATTAAGAATGCCTGATATCTTTTCACTAGTCACATAAATTCCTTCAAATTCTTTATTTATTGCATCATCTTTATTAACTGTATTAGGCCAAAGACTGTGCCAAGCATTGCAAAAGTGTCTTTACCTACAGCCAAGCATTAGCAGCAGCACAAATGGCGTCTTTCATGCTAAACTCCTTATGGAAGCCAGCCACCCTGATGCCTCTGATCACTGCAGTAAGCATGTTATTCAAGAGATAGCCTTTATACTTACTTTTAAATGCTCTTAAAATTCTTTGGCCACATCACTCAATTAAAGACCTAACATCTGTGAGAAAGTAAAGGGCAAAAACATTTTTCTTCACACAAAGTTCAGCAGGGATATGTGCTCAACAATTTTCTAGGAACAACAAAATCTCACTTTCCTTCAAGTCCAGCTTCCGTAAAATGAGCACATGTTGCTGATACAAAGTAGATATGAAACTTAAAAAAAACAAGTTTCTGGTTATTCATGCTTTCTTATAAGGTTTGTACACCCTAAAAGCACCTTGGACTTGTTCTACCCAATCATTGCAAATTCACTTCT
Organism: Panulirus ornatus; assembly: GCF_036320965.1. Lineage (NCBI taxonomy): Eukaryota > Metazoa > Arthropoda > Malacostraca > Decapoda > Palinuridae > Panulirus > Panulirus ornatus. Next base: position 14,667,557 of record NC_092282.1, read on the forward strand.
TTGAGTGCCAACTGCATTTGCATCCATGAGAAGTCAGCCTGTATTTAGCATCCTTCACTCCTGCTGGTGTCATTTCATCAGCTGTCATTAGAGTTTACTAAGATTACAGTACCAGAACAAAGAAGTTTTATCAATGTTATACACTTGTTCTGAAAATTGGCCTTTGTCTGAAATAATTTTTGCAAACTCATCCATGTAGCTTTCTGCTGCCTCCTGATAAGCATAAGCTTTACCACCACGAATTTTCAGATCTTATACCATGACTCTTCTTAAATTTCTGCAACCAGCCTGCTGAATATTCAAAGACATCAGTCTTTATATCTTCATGATTTACCTTAGCTTACTAAAAGAAAAACATACTATTCATTGGCATCTGTTCACTCCTACATTTCTTCATGATATATCTTAGCTTGTTTTAAGATCAACATACAATTCAGGGGCGTCTGTTCACTCCTATGCTGATGAATCCATTCTTTCAACACACTATCAAGCTCTTCATCTTTTGCCACATACAATGTTTTCCTATTTTCAAGTAATTTCTCTTTATCACTTTCAACGTAAAACTTCAACAACTTGTCTTTGTTTTTTCTCCATGTTACCCACAGGGGTGTTCGGAACTCTTTTTGACAGTCACAATATTCATAGCTAAAAAACACAAAACAAACACAGAAAGACCAGAAAGTACTGTGGGTACTGAGAGATAAATGGCTTTGGCAGGAAAGGTTGGGCCTGCCTGGCAAGACCCTCACTGCATGAGAAGTTTACTTTATGTTTTTGGAATTTCAGATAATAGATTCTCAACCTGTATCATCATAACTATAATCATTAAAACAGAATTGTACATTTAGCATTCTGCACTAAATGTGGCATATCCTGTCATATTCTACTACCTTCACAGTTTTATCAATAGCCCACTGCTGCTGTCCAATGATCTTGTGCCCACCTGGGAGACTTCTTTATCTCTAATGCTATTTTGCAGTATGACTCTGAAACGTAATGTTTTGCCAAGTGGTAACTAAGAAGAGATCCCATAACATTATGACATTAAGTGAGGAAATCATGACTTTTGACAAAGTCTCTGGAAGTATGAGACAAAACATTCTTCAGCTTTAAACAATTACCCCTTACCTCCAAATTTACCATCATGACCACCATCATCATCATCGCCACCACCACTACAAGAGAGTTCAGTCATGCAAAGCATGCACTTATTTTCAATATTTGCTTTCAGTATCCAAATACATCATTTTCATGTATTCTAAGATGTGAAGGGAAAGATCACTATCTGGAGTGGCAAAATAATATTATATGGATGCAAATCATGGGCCATAAATAAGGCTGTGCAGAGGAGGATGGATGTGTTGGAAATTAAATGTTCAAGGGCAGTGTGTATGAGGTAGTTTGATCAAGTAAGTAATGAAAGGGTAGGAGATGTGTGGTAATAAAAAAATAATGTGGTTGAGAAACATGAAGAGGGTGTGCTGAAATAGTTTGGTTATAAGGAGAGAATGAGTGAAGAAAGGTTGACGAAGACATGTGTGTCAGAAGCAGAGGGAAAAAGAAGAACGAGGAGACCATTTTGGAGATTGAAGGATGGAGTGAAAAAGATTATGAGTGATCAGAGCCTGAACATGCAGTAGGGTGAAAAGCATATAAGGGATAGAGTGAACTGGAACAATTTGTTATACCGGGGTCGACATGCTGTCATTGGAAGGATTCTGTGCACAAACCAGATGAATGGGATACTTTTACATTGTTTCTGGTTTTTCAAATGAAGTATTTTTCCATTCCATCAGGATATCCCTAACAACAGTCCTAAATGAATCAAAACTTGGCAAACTTCACATTATGGTCAACATTTTCAACTAAACTTACCTTAGGTTGCACTGTGTGCTGCGGGGATGTGGAAGGAGCAGAAGCTGGCATGCCCCAAGGATCGAGGGAGCCTGACACCGGAGGAGTAGCAGATGAACGTGCTGCAGTACCATTAGCTCCACCGTGAGGATTAAAATTTATGTCTAGAAGGTCATTCATTGCAGATAAATCCTCTTTCTGGTGGCGCTTCAATTCCCTGCAGAGAAAAAATCAATATCAATAATTGAAGTAAAGAGGGTGACTAAAAATAATCAGTCTGTCTGATATCAAAATGAAATAAATCTAAGATTCCTGAACTATGAAAACAATCAGTATGATAATTTTAGTTCTAGAGTACAGTATGTGAATAAATGCAATTAGAGCAAAAATGAGACAGTAAGCGAAGATGTGTAGATAAGTTATACAATAACAAAATATCAATTTATCTAAATCTTTTAAAGATATTAGTATTCAATGTTTGCAAGGTTTTAAATCACTGGGCTCAAGTAAATTTTTGTTTAGCACTTTTCTGATACATATATCAGGGATTCTTGTACAATTATTGGAGCACCCTCTTTGCCATGCAGATAATCTTAGTCCAAGAATGTTTTCTATTGATTCCTTCTATATGCTGCCAGGCACTGATTATTATGTACAAGCCATCCTCACTTTTTTTTTAAACACAATACTTGAAGCTGAATGATAAAAAGCAAAACCAAAGATTTCAAGTCTAATGCATTTTTTCACATAAATGGCAATTGGTACTGTAGTATTCTTCTTTATTTCATACTTGTTTATTGTTTCCCAAGTCAGTGAGGCAGCGCCAGGTAGACATGAAGAAAGGCCCAAAATCACTTACATCCATTCTCTACTTGTCATGTGAAATGCACTGAAAACACAGCCCCCTACCTAGAACCAGGCCCCACAGACCTTTCCAGGGTTTTCCCCAGCTGCTTCATATGCCCTTGTCCAGTCTGTTGATAGTGTGTCTATCATCGAATACTAAATCACTTCAATTCACATTATAACATGCAAGCCTTTCACCCTCCTAAATGTTCAAGCCTCAAGCATTCAAAATCTTTTTCACTCTATCCTTCCATCTCCAACTTGGTCTCCCCCTTTTCTTTTTCCCCTTCACTTCTGACATACATATCGTCTCTGTCAATGCTCCTCAATCATTCTCTCTCAAATGTCCAAATCATTTCAGCACACCCTCTCCAGCTTTCTAAAAACATACTCTTATTATCACACCTCTTCGTACCCTATTAACTCAATCAACTTCCTTCACAACAAATACTTTTTTTTTCTTTTAAACTATTCGCCATTTCCCGCGTTAGCGAGGTAGCATTAAGAACAGAGGACTGGGCCTTTGAGGGAATACCCTCACCTGGCCCAATTCTCTGTTCCTTCTTTTGGAAAATTAAAAAAAAAAACGAGAGGGGAGGATTTCCAGCCCCCCGCTCCCTCCCCTTTTAGTCGCCTTCTACGACACGCAGGGAATACGTGGGAAGTATTCTTAATCCCCTATCCCCAGGGATAACAACAAATACTGTTATCACATATTTAACTTCTCAGACATCCACTCTCTGTATGTCTCAACTATGGCCCATGCCAAACATCCATATGACATAGTTGAGATCAATGAACCTTCAAACATATCCAATTTTGCCCTCCCACATAATGACCACTCTTTCCACACATTCTTCACTGCTTGTAGAACCTTTGCTCTCTCACCCACCTTATGACTCGCTTCCACTTCTACGGCTGCATTTGCTATCATGTCCACTTCCAAGCACCTAAAACACTTCACTTCCAAATTTTCTTCATTCAAAATCACACTCTAACCAACCTGTTCCTACACTCTTCTAAACCTAATAACCTTACTGTTATTCACATTTACTCAGAACAGCCTTTTTTCACACACTCTTCAAAACTCGTCACTAACTTCTGCAGCTTCTTGCTCGAATCTGCTACCAACACTGTATTATCAGCAAACAACTGATTTGGTAGGTAGTAACTGGTAGGCAACCAACAATCTGGGAGGTATATTACCAGTAATACCTACTTGAGTATAATGAGGGACGGTGAAAACTGTGTAGTGAGTCAACATTCCAGCAGTTGTCAAGAAGCACTCCTCTGACCCAGACAGCTGTTTTTTCTTTCTGCTTCACCCACACATGAACTACTGGCATTCTGTTCACAAACATACAATCTCTCCTGGTCATACATAACACTTGGCAAGACTTAACTCACACAGCTCATTCTTCATAACTCTAGATTTTCCTGCGGTGAGTGCTATACGCTAGGCCCGACCTTTTGGGCAAAATGGTAGGAGCAGTAAATAGAAATAGAAGGTAAGAGTATTAGGCAAGAGCATCAGGTAGAAACAGTCAGTAGGAACAGTGGGTAGGAGCCTCTGAAAACACTGCACTTGAGTTGCCCTTTGCTGGTGGCCTGTTAAGGGTGAGGCACTAAAGGCAACCCACCTCTACAAACACTGCAATCGAGTTGTCCTCTGCTGGTGGCCTGTTAAGGGTGAGTCACTAAAGGCAAAGAAGCAGCACTGGAGTTCACTAGTTATGGTGATTCTATTACCATGGCCACCCCTTTTAGGGAGTTCCAGTTAAGAACAGGTATCAGAGATATGGATAAATAGAAAAACTGACTCACTTCCCAAGCCCCCTCATCCTCTATAGACTGAGAACTTGCACCATTCTACAATACTCTTGCATACATCTCCCTCACCACCTGATCCATAAACAAATCAAACAACCATAGTGACATCACACATCAATATCACATGTCAACTTTCACTTGGAATCACTCACTCTTCTCTCTTCTGACTCTTACGCATGCCTTAAACCCATGATATAAATTTCTCACCGCATCTAGCAGCTTTCCTACCATACTGCATTTTCTTAACACCTTCCAAAAAGCATCTCTATCGACTCTACCATATGCTTTCTCCAGATCCAAAAATGCCACATACAAATCAATGCATTATTCTACGTATTTCTCACATACATTCTTTGAAGTAAACACCTGATCCATATATCTACTGCTCCTCCCCTATCCAATGTTTGTACATGCCTTCACCCTTTCAATCAAAAACCTCCTATACAACTTAGCAGGTATACTCAATACTTTTATGCCTTTGTAGTTTGAACACTCACCCTTATCCCCTTTGCCTTTATAAAATGGTACTATATATGCATTCTGTCAATTCTCAGGCACTTCACCATGATCCATACATACAATGAAAATACTTACCAGCCAATCAAGTACGCAGTCAACCCCATTTTTAATAAATTCAACTGCAATACCATATTATATCTTACGCAATGCTTTCACCACCTCTTCTCTCTTCAACAAACCACTCTGCACGACTCTCACTTTGCATACCACCCCAACCTACACACCCTACATCTGCCACCCTATTGTCAAACATTTAGCATTCCTTCAAAATACACATTCCATCTCCTCCTTACTTCATCACTACCTCTTATCACTTCCCCTTTGCCCCCTTCACCAATGTCCCAATTTGTTCTCTTATCTTTCACACATCATTCACTTCCAAATCATCATCTGATTCTCCATAAAGCTTACTGATACTCACCCCAACTCTAATTTGCCGTCCTTTTCAACCTCTGCACTCCTCTTAACCTCCTACCTCTTTCTCTTTTACATCCCCTTATCATTTGCACTCATTTCCTGTAAGTAATGCCCAAACACCTCTCTTTTCTCTTCACTAGCAATGCTGCTTCTTTATCCTACCTCTCACTGCCCTTTTTAAATGTCCACCTCTCACCACCACATGCATCTCTTGCACATGTCAGCACTTACCTTCCATTCCTCACCCACCCCCCTTGTTTCATTCAATCTCACCTTTCACCATTCTACACTCAACCTCTCCAGGTATTTCTTCATACAAGTCTCTTTTCCAAGCTCACTTACGTTCACTAAAATCTTTTTGCCAACATTGTTTCCTCTTTTTCCAAAACCTCTACAAATCTTCACTCTTGCCTCCACACGATAATGATTAGACATCCCATCAGTTGCCCCTCTCAGCAAATTTACATCCAAAAGTCTTTCTTTTACATACTTATCAATCAATATGTTATCCAATAGTGCCTGCTGACTATCTCTCCAACGCTGCTTCTTTATCCTACCTCTCACTGCCCTTTTTAAATGTCCACCTCTCACCACCACATGCATCTCTTGCACATGTCAGCACTTTCCTTCCATTCCTCACCCACCCCCCTTGTTTCATTCAATCTCACCTTTTACCATTCTACACTCAACCTCTCCAGGTATTTCTTCATACAAGTCTCTTTTCCAAGCTCACTTACTTTCACCAATTTCTTTTTGCCAACAATGTTTCCTCTTTTTCCAAAACCTCTACAAATCTTCACTCTTGCCTCCACACAATAATGATTAGACATCCCATCAGCTGCCCCTCTCAGCAAATTTACATCCAAAAGTCTTTCTTTTACATACTTATCAATCAATATGTAATCCAATAGTGCCTGCAGACTATCTCTCCTACTCACATACGTATACTTGTGTATATCCCTCTTTTTAAACCAGGTATTCCTAATTGCCAGTCCTTTTTCAGCACACAATTCCATAAGCTGTTAACTGTTTCCATTCATAACAATGAATACCCCATTTCCCCCAATCATTCCTTCAGCTGCCACATTACTCACCTCTGTATTTAAATCATCCATCACTAATACCTGGTCTCTTACATCAAAACTGCTGACACACTCACTCAACTGCTCCCAAAACACTTGCCTCTCCCAAATCAATCTGATAATTCCCTCTTCTCATCTTGGTTACTTCCACACAAATTCAGACACCCTAGTCTAAGCCTTTGAGTAGGATGAACACTCACTGCTTGGTTCCTTCTTCTACAAATGAAATACACAATCCATAACATTAACAAAGTAAGTGGTTGATTGAGTTTGAATAGCTATGCATCCAATGCCATCTTCAGCATGCAATATCTTGTAAGTTGTGTTTTATGTATATTTTTCTGCACAAGTCTCTTCAGAAGGTTGAGCTGATAATAATGTACATGTTTTCCTTATTCATGATTAGCCCTGGACCAATACCTATGAAAGTACTAGTGCTACCCAAGACCTTTTTAAAGACTGCTGCAGCCCAAAGTTGAACCACTTCCAGTAGCAGGGGAATACAGACTGCTTTAGAATGAGAAAGTTCTTTGATCAGTCTGTACTCCCAAAGATACATCCTCGCCAAAGGTGACTTTTATTCATTATGTAACCACAAGCACGTGGAATCTGGTAACACTTAATAATTCATACATGCATATAAATAAAACAGGTGGCAACAAGTTGTCAATCAACTGAACCATGTCACTTGAAACAGCCAAGGGAAACCATGAAAAGGTCTGTGGCCCTGATTGTGCATAGGTGGCAGCAGTTTTGACAGCCATAGAATGGATGTAAGTGAATGAGGGCATTTCCTCCTAATGTGGCAAACAGTGAACAAGTATGGTAAGGAAAAAAGGGATAAAATGGGAAGCAAACACCATCTCTGGCAAGTGCCCATGCCATGAAGTTATATCTATACTAAATAAAAAAAAAAAGCAACTGTAATTATATTTTTTCCCACCGAGTCCTTCTGTAGGTTCTTACCTACCTCATGAACTGATAATTGTCTAAATATTCATAAAAGTAGCTGAGTAAATAGGTGGTAGAGTTTGAACTGCTAGTAATTCAATGAAGAAAAGCTTGCTATTTACATCATCTTTACCAAGAGCCAAGTACCCATGGTAAAGCATTCAACATATACTCAGTAAATAAAATAGTACATTGTAGTTTCATATACTTTTTCAATGGAGTTCTTTCAGTAGGTTCTTACTTAACTCATGAACTAACCTTCATCTGTGTATTCCCAAAAAAACACAGAAAATGAATATTTAAGTTTGAACAGCTTTATATTTAACAGAAGAGAGCTAGCTACTGACATCATCAAGCTCCCATGGCACAACATTCAACATATACTTAACAAATGAAAAGGTAAACTGTACTCTTATAAGTGTTTTTCTATGTAGTCCTCTTCAGCAGGTTCTTGCCTAACTTATGAACTAATAATGATGTACATAGTAAAAAAAAAAATAAAAAGGAAAACATTAAAGAAAACTTACCAAAATATAAGGTGATGCACTGGAAGTGGTGGAAGGAGTGGGTTTGGGAGGGAGCACGAATGAGAGGGGTATAACCATTGTTACCAAATCACAGGAAATAAAGATTTTACATGGCCCTTCAGAGCCCTACGATGTTCTGACTGAAATACTGGCAGGGGCTTTAACAAGAAATAAAAGGTAAAGCAGATAACTGTGGTAAGTGTGAGCATTGGAAAACAAGTGAGTTTTGTTTACTGTACAATCTTGCAGTTGATGGGTGTGATATAAATGTATTTTGCCAGATAGTTGGACTGAAATTTGATAGTTAGGTGCCATGACATTATCAAAGTATGCTTAAGCACACAATTACCTTAAAACATCCTGATATATTTCATACTTAAATCATTAACATTTCTTTCTAACATACTCAAGTGCCTACACAGTAGATGTGGTAAATAATGGGGTAGCAGTGAATACAAATGAACATGTGCATGACAGTTGGTGGACAGTTGCACTGACATCATTAAAATACGCATGACAAATACACAAATACCTTAAAATATTCAGACACATCTCATTATCAAAGAAAAATATTCTTTTAGACATGAAAGAATATCATGGTTTTTTTTCCTTAAATTTCTCTTGTCAATGCATATGTGTTGAAAGTTCATATCATGTACCCTAACTCTAAAATGTCATAAGTTTAAAATATAAATCAAAACGGTGGATGCTAAGCATAGATGTAACAGTGAAGAGAGCTAAGTCCTTGATATCTTGGAAGAATTCTGGCAATTATTTTACAGTTAACAACATTAAATTCAACAATTATGAAGACTCTATTGCCATGACCACCCCCTTGAAGGAGTTCCAGGTGGGAACAGGTATCAGAGACATAGATAGAAAGATAGATAGATAGATTGAAAATGACTGTGCTTGACACTACTGTAAAGTAGAATTCCTTGGCTTACCCAATGCATGTTGTTGCATGTTTATAACTACTGACATGTTTGTTTACATCATCTATTTACAATAGTTTGGTACTTAATAACATTCATTTTCTTAATAGTGCATGAAGTTTAATTTAAAAGTTGTACATTTGTAGGTATTTTCAAAATTATATGAAATACTTTACTGAATTTGTTTTTCATATTTTTTTGACAAAATGAAAATGAAACAACAAAAATAAAGGCAATGAAATCTCCTCTTCTTTCTGGAATGTACTGTTACATTTCTTTTAAACTTACAAGCTAGTCCTTGAGTTTTAATCCCTCAATATTACTTGTCATGTGCTTTGGAATTTTCAACTACTCAATTTCAAACTGTATTGCTGATATAAACATAATGCAGCAGCACTGCACTATGTATGCAATAAACATTTTCATCGATAGCTTTCTATCTACTGAGCACTATGTATGCAATGAACATTTTCATCGATAGCTTTCTATCTATTGAAGTGAAAGTTCTAACTTTCATTCCACTCATTACCTGATGTGCTAATAAAATATTTTCAGTAAGATTTCTTAATAACAGATTTTTCATTGGTGAAAACTCTTAGGGAGTATGTATATACCTACAAATACATACAATGGGATCATCCCTGGAACAGGGTTAGCAGGTGGTTCTTATCATGGATCTTGTTTGTTTTTTGCTGTAACACATAACCTGGTATCTACTTGGAACAGACTTTGGAGGTCTGCTTCCCCTACAGTTTGGCCTGGGAGCAAGCTGGTGGATTTGGTTGTTGGTCAACCAAGCTGTTGGAAAAAGTAACCTGCAGGCCCAGGTAACCACCACAGCCTGGCTGGTTGGGTACACTTTGTAAATAATCATTCAGGGCATCTCAACTTACTCCACCATGCATTCCAGTGTTTCTAATGGGTTCAAGCAATGTGATGAATAGTCTTGAACCAATGACATTCAAAGCATTTTCTTTTTCGGGCTTAATGCATTTCTTTTTTTCATCTTTGGGGCAATGGTTTAGAGTTCCCATGGCTGTTGTGCCAACAGGGGACTATTTTGACTGTAGGTATTGGAACCATACCACTGAATATCAGTAAGTGTAAATAATGATAAAACTCTCTTGTGGTGTTACTATACTCTGCCTGCTTGAGCTTACAGAGCTGTATGACTGGTAATACAGACTTATCAAAAACTTTGCATGCCAAAGGAGTCTAAATTTTCCTACTACTGGTAGTAGTGCAGTCTTGGGTTGCAGGAGCATTTATAAAAGTTCCTGGGTAACACCAGAGCTTTCATAAAAATTGGTCTTGGGGTAATTATACATAAAAATAAACATCCTTGTGTTAATATCTAATCTTTCTATACCTTCTCCCTCACACCTCTCTAACAATGGTGTAGCAGTATCCTCTGCAGTGAAAATAATTTTTTTTTTTATTTATTTTTTTTTTTATTATACTTTGTCGCTGTCTCCCACTAAATTTGTCATTTAGCTTCTCTAAATGAATCTATGGAAAACTTTTGGCTTGTCTTTTATTTCATTCACAATACTCTTTTCAAAAGCTCTCTGCTCCTCCCTCCCTACCCTGCATAACTCATTTCTTGCTTTCCTATATCTTTCAAATGATGGCCAGATTTATTGATGATTTTACCTCTTACAAAGTTTGTCCATGAGCCCTCTTACTCTTTGGCATTTCATGATGAATCAAGTGTCTCTCCATATCATTCCCCCTTCTCTTTTATTGTGCCATTTGTACCTATGTCCTGACACTTTCACAGTAGATTTCACAAAACCTTCTAAAGTACACATCATTTTACTGTATTGTTGTAAACTACAACTCCGAATCTACAATCTCAAATAACTTGAACAGCTTTACAAAGTGGCCTTCATTTCCTCTTAAGGTCTAATGCTTCCCCTGATCCTTCCCTTGAGTCATACTCCACCAGAGTCATAATCTATCCATCTATATCTCTAACACCCATTCCATCTGGGAACTCCCATTAAAGGGTGGCAACAGCAAAAGAGTCTCCACTTATCCCTGTCCTTACATGCCTCCCTCACACACACCATTCCAGGCATTCTTCCACTATTTCTCTTCCTCCAGTATTCCTCCAACTTAATTGCCCATGTCACAGGTGGTCTTCCACTCACACTAACCCCTTTAATTGTACTATCATACACTCTCCTTGTAAACTCCATCTTGCATTCTTTTCATATGCCCAAACCATCTCAAAGTGTTATGTTTCACCCACTCTACCACTCCACAATTCAATTCCTTTGCATTCCCTGCCATACCACATCTTTCATACACCTTTTCATTTCTTTCTTCATTCCATCTAGTCACATCACATGCTCTTCTCAAATAGCTCATTTCCAGACTAGATTCTTGACCTCTGTGACTCATTCAGTGTCCATGTTTTGGCTGCATAGGTCAGAGTTGGGAGGACTATGCTATCCCTTAACCCTCTCTTCACCTCCATACTTACTCCTCTACCCTTCATCATTCTATTAAGGGACCCAATGACTCTTCTGCTCTGTACTGCTCTCTCCCTTATCTCTCCTTCCATACCACCACACTTACCCAAGACAGTTCCTAGATACTTCAATTCTCTCACTTCCAGTCTTTTTACCCCCATATCCAAAGCACAATCTAGCACACTTTCTTCTTTCACTCTATGTGATTTTACAAAATATATACTTTCACTCTGTTTCCTTTCAATCTTTATATTTACTTGCATTTACCTTCAATCACCTATGCTTACACATCATTAAAACACACTTTGAACCTTCTGCACCTCCTCTTCACTCTCAGCAAACAACACAATATCATCTGCAAACAGGCTTGCCACTAGCCACCATATCTCACTGTCACACTACATCTCAGCATCCTTTTTCCCTAGTTTTGCTTTCATCTCTCTGATCACTCCATCCATATATACATTAAAAAGTCATGGTGACATCACACAGCCCTGCCTCACACCTCCATGTATTACAAAACTTTTGCTCAGCTCTCCATCCACTCTTACACACTAATTTGCTCATCTATAGGCTTTCATACCATCCAACAGATGTCCCCCTATACTATATGGCCTTAACACATCCCATAAAGTATTCCACTTGACTGTCAAATATTTTCTCCAGATCCATAAAAGCTGCATAGAACTTCTTACCTTTCGCTAAATACTTTTCCATGGTCATCTTCATCATAAAAATCTGATCCACACATCCCTTACCTTTCCTAAAACCACCTTGCTCTTCACTTATTCTGCATTCAGTCACTCCCATCACTCTCTCAATTAATATCATTGCATACACTTTTCCTGGTGTACTTAACATAATTATTCCCATATAATTGCTACGTTCATCCTTAGCACCTATTCCTTTGAAAAATGGAATATAATAGCTTTCACCTGAGGTGCCTGAGGACTGGCGGAATGCGTGCATAGTGCCATTGTACAAAGGCAAAGGGGATAAGAGTGAGTGCTCAAATTACAGAGGTATAAGTTTGTTGAGTATTCCTGGTAAATTATATGGGAGGGTATTGATTGAGAGGGTGAAGGCATGTACAGAGCATCAGATTGGGGAAGAGCAGTGTGGTTTCAGAAGTGGTAGAGGATGTGTGGATCAGGTGTTTGCTTTGAAGAATGTATGTGAGAAATACTTAGAAAAGCAAATGGATTTGTATGTAGCATTTATGGATCTGGAGAAGGCATATGATAGAGTTGATAGAGATGCTCTGTGGAAGGTATTAAGAATATATGGTATGGGAGGAAAGTTGTTAGAAGCAGTGAAAAGTTTTTATCGAGGATGTAAGGCATGTGTACGTGTAGGAAGAGAGGAAAGTGATTGGTTCTCAGTGAATGTAGGTTTGCGGCAGGGGTGTGTGATGTCTCCATGGTTGTTTAATTTGTTTATGGATGGGGTTGTTAGGGAGGTAAATGCAAGAGTTTTGGAAAGAGGGGCAAGTATGAAGTCTGTTGGGGATGAGAGAGCTTGGGAAGTGAGTCAGTTGTTGTTCGCTGATGATACAGCGCTGGTGGCTGATTCATGTGAGAAACTGCAGAAGCTGGTGACTGAGTTTGGTAAAGTGTGTGGAAGAAGGAAGTTAAGAGTAAATGTGAATAAGAGCAAGGTTATTAGGTACAGTAGGGTTGAGGGTCAAGTCAATTGGGAGGTGAGTTTGAATGGAGAAAAACTGGAGGAAGTGAAGTGTTTTAGATATCTAGGAGTGGATCTGGCAGCGGATGGAACCATGGAAGCGGAAGTGGATCATAGGGTGGGGGAGGGGGCGAAAATTCTGGGGGCCTTGAAGAATGTGTGGAAGTCGAGAACATTATCTCGGAAAGCAAAAATGGGTATGTTTGAAGGAATAGTGGTTCCAACCATGTTGTATGGTTGCGAGGCGTGGGCTATGGATAGAGTTGTGCGCAGGAGGATGGATGTGCTGGAAATGAGATGTTTGAGGACAATGTGTGGTGTGAGGTGGTTTGATCGAGTGAGTAACGTAAGGGTAAGAGAGCTGTGTGGAAATAAAAAGAGCGTGGTTGAGAGAGCAGAAGAGGGTGTTTTGAAGTGGTTTGGGCACATGGAGAGAATGAGTGAGGAAAGATTGACCAAGAGGATATATGTGTCGGAGGTGGAGGGAACAAGGAGAAGAGGGAGACCAAATTGGAGGTGGAAAGATGGAGTGAAAAAGATTTTGTGTGATCGGGGCCTGAACATGCAGGAGGGTGAAAGGAGGGCAAGGAATAGAGTGAATTGGAGCGATGTGGTATACCGGGGTTGACGTGCTGTCAGTGGATTGAATCAAGGCATGTGAAGCATCTGGGGTAAACCATGGAAAGCTGTGTAGGTATGTATATTTGCGTGTGTGGACGTATGTATATACATGTGTATGGGGGGGGTTGGGCCATTTCTTTCGTCTGTTTCCTTGCGCTACCTCGCAAACGCGGGAGACAGCGACAAAGTATAATAATAAAATAATAATAGCTTTCACCCAATCCTTAGGCACAATCTTCTGGTTCCATACTGAATGACATATAAAATCTACCCACTTCAGCATTTCAGACATAATCCCATCCATTCCAGATGCCTTTCCTACCTTCAGTCTCATTTGCCCTTCTTACCACCCATTTTGCTATAGGCCCTTGCATTTTCATCCTCATTCTTCCATCCTCCATACCATGCATGTGACAACTGCTGCCTCCACTTTTCCCACATTTATCAGTTCAAAAACTCTTTCTATCTTCCTCTCACTTCCTCCTTTTGATTCAGCAACTCCCCTCCCTTACTTCTCACATCAACATTTCCACTCTTACATCCAACCCTTTACTTCTTCACCTCCTCCCATTATAGTTTCTTATTATTCCAAAACTTTCCACTTGACTTCTTTCCAAAATCTTCATCTACTCTTTCTTCGCCTTCCTCTATCAGCTTCTTAACATTCCACGTACATATTTCTAAATCTTCCCTTCTCCTTTGCTGAACTTCCACCGGTATGTTCCTATTGTGCATTTCTAATCTCTTCTGTCCACCATGCATTGCCCTTTTTATTCCTGTATCTCACTACCTTGTATCCATCTACTGATTCTACAACATTTAACTGTACTTCTCTAAACATCTTAAACACATCTTTCACAGATAACTGCATTCCTACATTCACTGCACTTCCATCTAAGCTTTCATTACCTTCCCTTCACAATCAAGTACTACATTATCATTGTTCCCAAATAAGTTTCAAATCTGATGTGTTTATTTCCCTGCTATTTTGGGTAAAAACGAGGTCATACCATCCTCCCTAAATCTTATATGCTCCATGGCATGCTGTTACAGCACTTTCTTCCCAAGTTAACTTTACTCTTTGATCGTGACATCTATTAGTATTTCTTGAAATCTAATATTATCCCTCATTAAGAGGAAGAATCTCCTTCCTCCTTCATCTTCTCTGTCTCTCCTTGCTATAGTGAATTCTTTTAGGCAGAATAAGTCAATTTTATTTGCTTCTTTGAGTTTAGTTCCCATCAGTCCGACGATGTTGGAACTACTATCTGACATCGTCTTTGAATTATAGTTCTGTAAAATTTGCCATTGGTCCACTTGCATCAGCCATCATAGCCTTCTGGCTATGGCATTTGCTACTGGTTAGTTCCATCCTTCCTGTGAAGTTCTTTCCCCAGGCCTGATCTGATTACCCTCTTTTTTCATTTTGCCACTTTTCTCTAGCTCTTTCCCTCTTCTCTTCTGAGCTGCCACTTTTGTCATACATTCCTACGAATTCCCCCTCCTAGTAAATTCATATGACTGTCTCAGCACCTGTTTACTACACATTTCTGTGTCAAACACTACCTTTAGAGGCCTTGTGTCTTGTCTGTATAACCCCATTCTCTCAACTTTCTATACTTCTTAACATGCAAATGTCAGTTCCACAGAGTCAAATAACCTATTGACTTGGTCTTATTTTCATGCTATTCTTTCTTCCTTGCTTGGATGATGTCCTTCTTCCATCCCAAAAGTCATCACAGATTTTTAACTAATTACCTTCCCTGTACAACTTCCCTCTTTTATACAGTGGCCCCCTCTTTATGTTATATCCCACAATCATGCACCTTTCTCTCTCTCTCCATTAACTTATCTACATCCTGCCTTTTCATTACTGCTCAGCAGCTTTGAACTACCTGTGCCCTCTTAAGTCTCCAATGCACCATACCATGTTCTTTAACTAGCATCCTGTTGCGGGCTACATGCACAACTTCAACAACCTATCCAGTACTCTACTCTACCCATCAGCTTCAAATTCTTCAGAATCTCTACACCTTTGCTCTCCCTCAGTTTTTCAGCACTATGGTTTTCTTCAGTCCTAGACGAAACCCTTACCTTGCTATATGTTACATCGTCTTTAGGCTTCAGTTCCTCAGCTTTGTATTTAACCACTACCTTAGGATCAGCACTAAGTGCTTGCTTGTTGAGTCTATAGTCTAAATTGCACTTCCCCATGGTGGCAACATCTTCTAGTACTTTAATACTTTTGTGATCCCAGCATGACTTTTTACATCTAATTCCAAGGTAAACCACTGTCACTTCTTCACTTATATATCTTTTAATCTATTCTAATATGTGGTGTTCCTTTCACGCATAAATCATATAATTCTAACATACGTCTTTCTTGAAGTGAAATTCTATAATATTATATAAAATAAACATTAAATATTACTAAGGGGAAAAACAGACAATGATGTATTTTACAAGCTTAGTGGAGGATAATATATACTGTGCGGAGACTTGGCCAGCATCCAAGCCACTGCACACATATATTCGACTCACATACAGAATGGCAAACATCTTACCCATTATCTTGAACCATCAAAAAAAAAAAAAAAAAAAAAAAAAAAAATATATATATATATATATATATATATATATATATATATATATATATATATATATATATATATATATATTTTTTTTTTTTTTTTTTCATACTATTCGCTATTTCCCGCGATAGCAAGGTAGCGTTAAGAACAGAGGACTGGGCCTTTGAGGGAATATCCTCACCTGGACCTCTTCTCTGTTCCTTCTTTTGGAAAAAAAAAAAAAAAAAAAAAAAAAAAAAAAAAAAGAGAGGGGAGGATTTCCAGCCCCCCGCTCCCTTCCCTTTTAGTCGCCTTCTACGACACGCAGGGAATACGTGGGAAGTATTCTTTCTCCCCTATCCCCAGGTAATATATATATATATATATATATTATTATTATTATTATACTTTGTCGCTGTCTCCCGCGTTTGCGAGGTAGCGCAAGGAAACAGACGAAAGAAATGGCCCAACCCCCCCCCCCATACACATGTATATACATACGTCCACACACGCAAATATACATACCTACACAGCTTTCCATGGTTTACCCCAGACGCTTCACATGCCTTGCTTCAATCCACTGACAGCACGTCAACCCCGGTATACCACATCGCTCCAATTCACTCTATTCCTTGCCCTCCTTTCACCCTCCTCCATGTTCAGGCCCCGATCACACAAAATCTTTTTCACTCCATCTTTCCACCTCCAATTTGGTCTCCCTCTTCTCCTTGTTCCCTCCACCTCCGACACATATATCCTCTTGGTCAATCTTTCCTCACTCATCCTCTCCATGTGCCCAAACCACTTCAAAACACCCTCTTCTGCTCTCTCAACCACGCTCTTTTTATTTCCACACATCTCTCTTACCCTTACGTTACTCACTCGATCAAACCACCTCACACCACACATTGTCCTCAAACATCTCATTTCCAGCACATCCATCCTCCTGCGCACAACTCTATCCATAGCCCATGCCTCGCAACCATACAACATTGTTGGAACCACTATTCCTTCAAACATACCCATTTTTGCTTTCCGAGATAATGTTCTCGACTTCCACACATTCTTCAAGGCCCCCAGGATTTTCGCCCCCTCCCCCACCCTATGATCCACTTCCACTTCCATGGTTCCATCCGCTGCCAGATCCACTCCCAGATATCTAAAACACTTCACTTCCTCCAGTTTTTCTCCATTCAAACTCACCTCCCAATTGACTTGACCCTCAACCCTACTGTACCTAATAACCTTGCTCTTATTCACATTTACTCTTAACTTTCTTCTTCCACACACTTTTCCAAACTCAGTCACCAGCTTCTGCAGTTTCTCACATGAATCAGCCACCAGCGCTGTATCATCAGCGAACAACAACTGACTCACTTCCCAAGCTCTCTCATCCCCAACAGACTTCATACTTGCCCCTCTTTCCAAAACTCTTGCATTTACCTCCCTAACAACCCCATCCACAAACAAATTAAACAACCATGGAGACATCACACACCCCTGCCGCAAACCTACATTCACTGAGAACCAATCACTTTCCTCTCTTCCTACACGTACACATGCCTTACATCCTCGATAAAAACTTTTCACTGCTTCTAACAAATTTCCTCCCACACCATATATTCTTAATACCTTCCACAGAGCATCTCTATCAACTCTATCATATGCCTTCTCGAGATCCATAAATGCTACATACAAATTCATATATATATACATATATATATATATATATATATATATATATATATATATATATATATATATATATATATATATATATGAATGAATGAATCTGTTGTGAACTTTTGAGAGTATGATAATCTGTCAACAGTTCATATATACAGGTACACCAGATTGATTTTCCGGCACTCTTGGTTCCAAAGCCTTGCCGAATTAACCATTTTGCTGTACCAACTGTGGTCACGTAATAATAATTCATCAACACACCTGTGACACCCTAATTATACATCTCCCATGTGTCTAAAGTATACCATGGACTGCGAGAAATTCAAATTAAACAAATATTAAATGTATATCAAATAAATGAATGAAATACATTATACACCTGCTCAGGACAGAGGTGCTCGTCAGCTACGAGTTCCACAAATTCGTCCACATACTCGACAGCTCCTTCATGGTTGGCAGACCGATTTTCTCCGCACACTTTATTCATGGAAATTCCATGATGCTTCTTGAATCTTTGAATCCATCCTCCACTATAGTCATGCTCATGTTGTAATTTAATTTCTTTATAGAACAACTTAGCCTGGTCCATTATCATGCTAACTGACAAGTCCACTCCATCACTCCGATGCTGTCAAAATCATTGCATCATCACTCCTCTTACCATCTTTCATAGTTTTTCTAATCGTCATTTGCTTCTTGGAATCACTGTCTGCATAGAATTTCAATATTTTCTCCCCTTCCTTCTTTATATCATAAACAGTTGTTGAACCAATACTGTAAATGTTACACAGCTTACACACCAAAACCCCATGGTCCATTTTTTCAACAGTTCTACTTCATCTTGGATCAACATGGACTGATGTTTATGTTTGACACCATGATTGACACTCTCATATAGCCACAGCTTGGGTTAAATTTGAGCAAAATAAGCTAAGAATCTCACAGAATTGCAGTATCACCACCAAGTGAAGTGTAAAGAATATAAATAAGCATGCCCTACACACAACGCCATCTGTGGCCACCCAGTAAACTAGTCTGGTGGCCATAGTAATTTCAAGTTCCCTCATGTAATTTTGCCCGGACTAAAGGAGGTGCCAAACCATCAGTTGCTGGAAAATCGGTGGTGTATCTGTATAACTGTTCTGAATGATGAGAACTTCATCATTAGTTCATCAAAGTGTGAATTTTGTCATTATGTTCCCTGATGGTTTTACAAAGTTCCTCCACCCCTAATACCCCTAAGGCACTTTTTATGTTCCATGGTTACATCCTCTAAAGATTTTACCTTTTCCTCTAAGTGGTATATTCTCTAGATATGTTTATCCACAATTGCCATATTGTGAGGGCTATCAGCCATCTGTTCCTCCTTAAAGTCTCCTACTAGCTCCTTTACTATCTTCAGCATTCCTCAAATTCATTGCCATCATCATTTCTTAGTCTTACCTTCCTTCTTCCTCCTCCAATTGGTTGCCATGTTATCATTTATCCAAAGCTAAATTAGATGTGGCTACCCTGAGACTAATTGAAAGAATTTGCTTTGCCTCTCTGAGTGGGCAGTTTTTCCTGCTCTGGATTTTAAGACCCAACTTTCCTTATTCATAAAGGTGGCTTGGTTTTATGTTACTCCTCCAAATGTCCAAGAAAAGTGGTTCATTTACTTTTAATCCTATGTAGTTGCAATTAATTTATATCCAAAGCTTTTGCTACTGTGTGGCATTGGGGTCAAACTCTACGTTCCCCTCTTTTGGCTTCCCTCCCTCACTTTACTCACTCATATTTAGCTTCCATTCTGGCCGAGAGAAATGGCCCAACCCACCCCCATACACATGTATATGCATACACATCCACACACGCAAATATACATACCCATACATCTCAACGTAAACATATATATACACACACAGACATATACATATATACACATGCACACAATTCACACCGTCTGCCTTTATTCATTCCCATCGCCACCTCGCCACACATGGAATAACATCCCCCTCCCCCCTCATGTGTGCAAGGTAGCACTAGGAAAAGACAACAAAGGTCCCATTCGTTCACACTCAGTCTCTAGCTGTCATGCAATAATGCCCGAAACCACAGCTCCCTTTCCACATCCAGGACCCACACAACTTTCCATGGTTTACCCCAGACGCTTCACATGCCCTGATTCAATCCCCTGACAACACGTCGACCCCGGTATACCACATCGATCCAATTCACTCTATTCCTTGCCCGCCTTTCACCCTCCTGCATGTTCAGGCCCCAATCACTCAAAATCTTTTTCACTCCATCTTTCCACCTCCAATTTGGTCTCCCACTTCTCCTCGTTCCCTCCAACTCCGACACATATATCCTCTTGGTCAATCTTTCCTCCATGTGGCCAAACCATTTCAAAACACCCTCTTCTGCTCTCTCAACCACACTCTTCTTATTTCCACACATCTCTCTTACCCTTACATTACTTACGCGATCAAACCACCTCACACCACACATTGTCCTCAAACATCTCATTTCCAGCACATCCACCCTCCTGCACACAACTCCATCCACACACCACGCCTCGCAACCACACAACATTGTTAGAACCACTATGCGTGCGTGGACGGGTATGTATATACATGTGTATGTTTATGGGTTGGGCCATTCTTTTGTCTGTTTCCTTGTGCTACCTTGCTAACACGGGAGACAGCGACAAAGTAAAATAAATAAATATATATACAATATATAAATATAAATATAAAAATATACTTTGTCGCTGTCTCCCGCGTTAGAGAGGTAGAGCAAGGAAACAGATTAAAGAATGGACCAACCTGGCCACATATGCATGTATATATATAAATGCCCACACACACACACATATACATACCTATACATTTCAATGTATACATGCACAGACATATACATATATACACATGTACATATTCATATTTGCTGCCTTCAACCATTTCCGTCACCAACCCGCCACACATGAAATAAGATGTTTGAGGACAATATGTGGTGTGAGGTGGTTCGATCGAGTAAGTAATGAAAGGGTAAGAGAGGTGTGTGGTAATAAAAATAGAGTGTAGTTGAGAGAGCAGAAGAGGTTATATTGAAATGGTTTGGTAACATGGAGAGAATGAGTGAGAAAAGATTGACCAAGAGGATATATGTGTCAGAGGTGGAGGGAATTAGAAGTGGGAGACCAAACTGGAGGTGGAAGGATGGAGTGAAAAAGATTTTGAGCGATCGGGGCCTGAACATGCAGGAGGGTGAAAGGCATGCAAGGAATAGAGAGAATTGGAACAATGTGGTATACCGGGGTCAACGTTCTGTCAATGGATTGAACCAGGGCATGTGAAGTGTCTGGGGTAAACCATGGAAAATTTTGCGGGGCCTGGATGTGGAAAGGGAGCTGTGGTTTTGGTGCATTATACATGACAGCTAGAGACTGAGTGTGAACGAATGTGGTCTTTGTTGCCTTATCCTAATGCTAACTTGCACACATGCAGGGGGAGGGGGCTGTCATTTCATGTGTCACGGGGTGGCGACGGGAATGAGTAAGGACAGACAGTATGAATTATGTACATGTGTATATATGGATATGTCTGTGTTGGAAAGGATCACAATTTTGCGCGTGATCATGATATTCCTATGAGTCCACGGGGAAAATGAAACACAAAAAGTTTCCAAGTGCACTTTCGTGTAATAATCACATCATTAGGGGAGACACAAGAGAGAAATATAACAGTCAGTTGATATACATCGAAGAGACGAAGCTAGGACGCCATTAGGTAAACATGTTTACCAAATGGCATCCTAGCTTCGTCTCTTCGATGTATATCAACTGACTGTTATATTTCTCTCTTGTGTCTCCCCTGATGATGTGATTATTACACGAGTGCATTTGGGAACTTTTCGTGTTTTATTTTCCCCGTGGACTCATAGGAATATGTCTGTGTGTGTATATATATGTATACGTTGAGATGTATAGGTATGTATATGTATATATTTATCCCTGGGGATAGGGGAGAAAGAATACTTCCCATGCATTCCCCGCATGTCATAGGAGGCAACTAAACGGGACAGGAGTTGCTGGCTAGAAACCATCTCATCCTTGTATCTTAAATTTCTAAAATGGGAAACAGAAGAAGGAGTCATGCGGGGAGTGCTCATCCTCCTCGAAGGCTCAAAATGGGGTGCCTAAATGTGTGTGGATGTAACCAAGATGAGAAAAAAGGAGAGACAGGTAATATGTTTGAGGAAAGGAACCTGGATGTTCTGACTCTGTGTGAAACGAAGCTCAAGGGTAAAGGGGAAGAGTCGTCTGGGAATGCCTTGGGAGTAAAGTCAGGGGTTGGTGAGAAGACAAGAACAAAGGAAGGAGTAGCACTACTCCTGAAGCAGGAGTTGAGGGAGTATGTGAAAGAGTGTACGAAAGTAAACTCTAGACTGATATGGGTAAAACTGAAAGTGGATGGAGAGAGATGGGTGATTAATGGTGTCTATGCACCTGGTCATGAAAAGAAAGATCATGAGAGGCAAATGTTTTGGGAGCAGCTGAGTGAGTGTGTTAGTAGTTCTGATGCACGAGACCGGGTTATAGTGATGGATGATTTGAAAGCAAAGGTGAGTAATATGGCACTTGAGGGTATAATTGGCATACATGGAGTGTTCAGTGTTGTAAATGGAAATGGGGAAGAGCTTGTAGATTTATGTGCTGAAAAAGGACTGGCGATTGAGAATACCTGGTTTAAAAAGAGAGATATACATAAGTATACATATGTAAGTAGGAGAGATGGCCAGAGAGTGTCATTGGATTAAGTGTCAATTGATAGGCGCATGAAAGAGAGACTTTTGGATGTTAATGTGCTAAGAGGTGCAAATGGAGGGATGTCTGATTTTATCTTATGGAGGCGAAGGTGAAGAGTGCAGAATGGAAAACGGTGAGAACTAATGACATAAGGGGAGTGACGGAGGAATGGGATGTATTTAGGGAAGCAGTGATGGCTTGCGCAAAAGGTGCTTGTGGTATCAAAAAGGTAGGAAGGAGGTGGGCAGATTAGAAAGGGTAGTGAGTGGTGGGATGAAGAAGTGAGATTGTTAGTGAAAGAGAAGAGAGGCATTTGGATGATTTTTGCAGGGAAGCAGTGCGAATGACTGGGAGATGTATAAAGAAACGGGCTGGAGGTCAAGAAAAGAGTGCAAGAGGTGAAAAAGAGGGCAAATAAGAGAACAAATGGGAATATAGGTGAAGGGGGCAAATGGGGAAGTAATAACAAGTAGTGGTGATGTGAGGAGATGGAGCGAGTCTTTTGAAGGTTTTTTGAACATTTTTGATGATACAGTGGCAGATATAGGTTGCTTTGGTCGAGATGGTGTGCAAAGTAAGAGGGTCAGGAAGAATGGTTTGGTAAACAGAGAAGAGGTAATGAAAGTTTCGTGGAAGATGAAAGCCAGCAAGGCGGTGGGTTTGGATGATACTGCGGTGGAATTCATTAAAAAAAGGGGGTGACTGCGTTGTTGACTGGCTGGTAAGGATATTCAATGTATGTATGGTTCATGGTGAAGTACCTGAGGATTGGCGGAATGCATGCATAGTGCCATTATACAAAGGCAAAGGGGATAGAAGTGAGTGTTCAAATTACAGAGGTATAAGTCTGTTCAGTGTTCCTGGGAAATTATATGGGAGGGTACTGATTGAGAGGGTAAAGGCATGTACAGAGCATCAGATTGGGGAAGAGCAGTGTGGTTTCAGAAAGGGTAGAGGACATGGGAGAAATACTTAGAAAAATAGATGGACTTGTATGTATCATTAATGGATCTGATGAAGGCATATGATAGAGGTGATAGAGATGCTCTGTGGAAGGTACTAAGAATATATGGTGAGGGAGGTAAGCTACTATAGGCAGTGAAAAGTTTTTTATCAAGGATGTAAGGCATGTGTACGAGTAGGAAGAGAAGAAAGTGATTAGTTCCCAGATAATTTCGGTTTGCAGCAGGGGTGTGTGATGTCTCCATGGTTGTTTAATTTGTTTATGGATGGGGTTCTTAGGGAGGTGAATGCGAGAGTTTTGGAGACAGGGGCAAGAATGCAGTCTGTTGTGAATGAGAGGGCTTGGGAAGTGAGGCAGTTATTGTTCGCTGGTGGGTGATTCGAGTAAGAAACTGCAGAAGTTGGTGACTTAGTTTGGTAAAGTGTGTGAAAGAAGAAAGCTGAGAGTAAATGTGAATAAGAGCAAGGTTATTAGGTTTAGTAGGGTTGAGGGACAAGTCAATTGGGAGGCAAGTTTGAATGGAAAAAAAAGTGGAGGAAGCGAAGCATTTTAGATATGTGGGAGTGGATTTAGCAGCGGATGGAACCATGGAAGAGGAAGTGAGTCACAGGGTGGGGGAGGGGAGAAGGTTCTGCAAGCGTTGAAGAATGTATGGAAGGCAAGAATGTTATCTCGGAGAGCAAAAATGGGTATGTTTGAAGAAATATTGATCCTAAAAATGTCATATGTTTGCGAGGCATGAGCTACAGACAGGGTTGTGCAAAGGAGGGTGGATGTGTTGGAAATGAGATGTTTGAGGACAAAATGTGCTGTGAGGTGGTTTGATT
This sequence comes from Panulirus ornatus, assembly GCF_036320965.1. Taxonomy (NCBI): domain Eukaryota; kingdom Metazoa; phylum Arthropoda; class Malacostraca; order Decapoda; family Palinuridae; genus Panulirus; species Panulirus ornatus. The sequence continues at coordinate 14,692,135 of NC_092282.1, forward strand.
AAGTAATGAAAGAGTGAGAGAAATGTGTGGTAATAAATAAGAGTGTGGTTAAGAGAGCAGAAGAGGGTGTATTGAAATGATTTGGTCACATGGAGAGAATGAGTGAGGAAAGATTGACAAAGAGGATACATATGTCAGAGGTGGATGGAACGAGGAGAAGTGGGAGACCAAACTGGAGGTGGAAGGATGGAGTGAAAAAAAGTTTATTTGAGTGATCGGGGCCTGAACATACAGGATGGTGAAAGGCTTGCAAAGAATAGAGTGAACTGGAACGATGTGGTATACCAGAGCCGACGTGCTGCCAATGGATTGAACCAGGGCATGTGAAGCGTCTAGGGTAAACCATGAAAAGTTTTGTGGGGCCTGGATGTGGAAAGAGAGCTGTGGTTTTGATGCATTACACGTGACAGCTAGAGACAGTGTGAACGAATATGGCCTTTGTTGTTTTTTCCTAACGCTACCTCACATACGTGTGGGGGGGAAGGGGTGTCATTTCATGTGTTGCGGGATGGCGATGGGAATGAACAAATGCAGCAATTATGAATTATGTACATGTATATATATGTATATGTCTGTGTACGTATATATATGAATACGTTGAAATGTATAGGTATGTATATGTGCGTGTGTGATTGTGTATGTATATACATGTGTATGTGGGTTGGTTGGGCCATTCTTTCATCTGTTTCCTTGCGCTACCTTACTAACGCAGGAGACAGCGACAAAGTATAATAAATAAATAACATATAAATATACACCCATACACGTACATATACATATCAACTAATTATTCTACTTAATTCCAACACTTAGCAGCAAATGGAATCATGGTAGTGGAAGTGAGTCACAGGGTGGGGAGGTTGGAAAGTTCTGGGAGCAATGAAGAATGTGTGGATGAAGAGAACATTATCTCACAGGAAAAATGGGTATGTTTGAATGAATAGTAGTTCCAACAATATTATACAGTTGAGAGGCATGGGCTATAGAGAGGTTTGTATGGAGGATGGAGGATGTGTTGGAAATGAAACCACTGAGGACAATATGAGGTGTGAGGTGGTTTGATGGAGTAAGTAATGAAAGGGTGGAAATGAAAAATAGCGTGGTTGAGAAAGAAGATGATGTGTTCAAATGGTTTGGGTATATGGAGAGAATGAGTGAGAAAGATTGACAAAGAGGATTTATGTGTCAGAGGTGGAGGTAACGAAGTGGGACACCAAATTGGAGGTGTGAGGATGGAGTGAAAAAGATTTTGAGCAATCAGGGCTTGAAGATACAGGAGGGTGAGAGTTGTGCAAGGAATAGAGTGAATTGGAATGATGGGGTATACTGAGGTCAATGTGCTGGCAATGGACTGAACCCAGGCATGTGAAACGTCTGGGGTAAACCATGGAAAGGTCTGTGGGGTCTGGATGTGGATAGGGAGCTGTGGTTTTGGTGCATTAAACGACAGCTTGAGATTGAGTGTGAACGAATGTGGCCATTTTTGTCTGTTTTCCTGGTGGTACCATGCTGAAGCAGGGGGTAGCGATGCTGTGGGGCAAGGTGGCACCAGGAATAGATGAAGGCAATTACTTAATCAATTATGCTGTACAGGGATGATGTTTTACACTAATGAAGCCCAATCATTCAAACATTTCCTACTACTACAGAACACTTTGAATTGCTGTATAATGTCTGCATTTACCACATCTTACCCCACTCATCCACCAATCTTATACTATGCACGTACTACTTCACATCCTTTTTAACATTTCTTTCTCAAGTCATTATCACTTCTCTTGCTGAATTTCATGTTACGTCTTCTGCTTGTCGTACCCTACATCCCTTAAAGAACCATTCACTCTCATCATAAATCTATTCAAAAAATCTAAAGGCTGTGATCAGGTCATCCCTCAATTTTTTCTTCTCTAAAGTGGGCAAACTTACGACCTCTAACCTTTCTCTATAACTCAACTGGTACTATCTTTGTTGCTCTCCTTAGGAACTTCTCTACTGTTCTGTTCTCTTCCACAATCACTTCTCATTAGGACCCAATGGTCTGCTGCTATTTAACTTCAGTTGTATTCTGTTGTATATAATAGCTCTGAGAGATTCTTAAGGTGTGGTGATCAAACTAAAGGAACACACTCCACTTTTGGGCCAATGTAGGGCATGAAAAACTTGCTCTTTTAAGCACCCTCCTAAGGTAGGACTCAGGCAACAGGTTAGGTATGACATCAACTCCCAAGTCTTTCTCACAAATGGATTCCTAGAGCTTATTTTCTGTTAGATGACATACATATCAAAGCCTTCTTTTAAAAAGCCCTAGACACATTAATCTACATTTGTTCAAAAAATGATCTATGTTAATCATGCATCAGACCAATTTTTGAGTCTGTTAAGCCCCCCTTAAGCTGATGCAAACCTTCAAACTCTTCATTTCCCCTCAACACCTCTACATCATTTTCAAACATATTCGTATAGAAGTCTATACCTTATGAAAAGTCATTCACATAAATAAAAAAGAATAATGGTGACCTTGATCCATTTCGACATGGCTTCCCTAACATGTGTCCTTTGATTCCTTTCATTAAGATAATTTTCCTTCCATTGAAGGAGCTCCTGGATGGTACAGCATCACATTCTCTCTGGGAGTCAAGATATAAACAATCCATCAGGCCTTTCTTTTGTCCAATACTGAGATCACTCTCTTGTAGATATCTTAAAGGTTCATTATACATGACCTTTCCTCAAAACTACACTTATTCTTATTAGGGTAATTTCCCCCTTGCAGGATCTCATCCATTAGCTTTTGGATCATCTTTCCATTACCTTACAGACAACACTCATCATTAAAATTGATCTGGTCAAAGCCTCTTCCAGGTCTCCTTTCTTTTAGGTAGTTATGATGTTTGCCCTTATCCATTACTTTAACTTTCTCCACACGTTGAGGTTTGTCATATGTATCTGCACACACTTTCAGAATAAATGATGAAACTTCATCAGGACTAGGAGCCTGCATGTATCAAGAACCTTTGGTATCTTAGTCTTTTCTAGACATCTCAATGCTCCTAATACCTCCTGCCCATTTCATCTCATTGGTCTGAAACTATGGCATCTACCAATACGTAAGCACTCTTGATCTCCTCACTGAGCTTTTCACATATCCTCATATCATATCACCAAAACTCTTCCCTCTGATTCTCTTAGCCTAATTAGCTGCACTTTACCTAACAATTTACTTCAGGTGAATCTATGGAGAAGTTTCCAAAAACTTCTTTTCAAAATTCATTTGATCCACTTTCTTATCCTGCTACACTAGTTCCTTGTTCTGTTATACTTACAAGTGATGGCTGACTGCAGTGCCACCTATATCTACCCCAGCATATCTAGAAGCTCCTCTGATTTTTAACACCTTTTACTGAACCATTCCTCCCTCTTTCTTAAGTCTCCCTCAATATTTGAGGCTAAAGGTACCTTTCACCACAACACACAAGTTCCTGGAAACTGAACTCCATTTCTGAATCTATGTTACCACAGAGACTGTGTAGTTTCTATAACTATATCTCCTCATTAAGTTTGATTTCTCATATCTGCTCTTTTAACTTCCTCATTGACCACACAATCACTTTAAGCATTACATAATTTTTCTATATGGCATATCAAGTATGATATCCTCAATATCCTTGCTAGTATATGTGAATATATGACCTTGTGTAATCAGTGACTTGCTAGTGCAGCAAATTTTCCAATACACACTCTTTATGAGTATTTTAACTCTGTGAAGGGCATACTTTACTCCTTAACATACTATCCTGATTGTTCTGGATCTTTAAAATTCTTTGGAGAATTATATAATACTAACACCAATATGCACTTCCTTCCCTCCTCCTTCGTAATTTCCTCTTTCCTTCCTTTCTCTCATCTATCCTTCTTGACAAAAAAGAAAGATCTTATCTCTTTAGCAATCTGTCTCTAAAACTCCTACAATATCAGGTTGTTTTCCCTTATAACATCCCTAAATATCAGCTCCTAACACTTATCATGTATACATTATTTTCAGTCTGGCAATGTGTTTGACCTCTCTCTGGTGCTGGTGTAATTACCTACCATAATTACCCATTTGCACCGTAAGGGGAGGGAACACATTTGAACACATTTGGTTCCCCGTCTCTTAAATATGCTATACTATTATATCTCTTAAATCTATGTATGCTGTCTGCATTATACCATTCACTGTTACAAGCAGTAGAGATGAAGATACCCCAATATGTGGAAGGAATTTAATAAGCCAAAGGACTAACTATTCATACACTGATTTGGAAACTAATGATTCAGTAGCTCCCATGACCTTCCTGTGGTAAGGTCAGTGTTTGCTTGTTTGAGGGGAAACTCCTGTTGGCACTGTCACATGCATGAATGTTCTGATATTTCCACATTTTCTCTCTCTCTTTTTTATGATGATACTAATACATTTGGGTTATTCAGTGTCTGCATTAGCACAAAAACATTCTGTCCGAATACATGTTTTTCATAAATACTTATTACAGTCAAGACTCATTCGAATGATGTAAGGATCTTTCTGAAAAAGTTATTTCTGATCATATTTTCTTTTAATTTACTTATGTCTGTCCTGTTGTCTGTCTAGTATTACGTAAAACTAAAGATTCCATAAAAAATATATGCCAAAAACAATGAAGGAAAGGGTTATGATTATTTTGTAAATACTGTACATTGTTTCCATCCCCATGGCAACCTGTGATGATAAGCTATTTGTTTGTTTATTTACTGTCATTTCCAAGTCTTAGTTTGAGTGCAGTATTTTCTTTCATTACACATGTGCGTATTTCATTTTTCAAAACTGTATGAACAAGACCTGCCAGCTGATCTCGTGCCCATTTTCGTTGTCTAAGTACAGTGTCTGAATTGATAATTTATGAGCTGTTACTATAATCTTTTTCCCTTTCCACTGTTTCTTCTTCATATTCAAGCTCACAAAGGTCTTCTGAGTCTATTATATCCAGGATATCAACAAACTCACAGTATCTATACCTTGGACTTTAGATGAGCTGGCAAGGGTCAAAAATGGTCTGGCAGAGTGGCTACTGTATTCTCTCCTCTAAAACTTTGATGGTTCGTGACTCATACACTCAAAAACAACTGCCTCATTGTTTGGTACCAGTTTCATGTATTGCCATCTCTTACTAGTGTCACCATTTATTTCCCTCTAATCCCTCAGGCAAAAAATCTAAGAGGATGTTACTACAGCTGTACCCCACAGTTAATCTTAGTTATTTTAGGTGATGCTGTCTCAATGCCCTGCAGTGAATTTGTTAACCATGTTCTGTCATTCTATTTCATTTATCCAACTCTCCTATACTGTAAAAGAACTTTAAATCTTTTTAAGTTTCCTGCTTAATTTCATGTTATGTCCTCTAGTTGCTTTATCCAAACATCTACTAAAGAACTGTTCACATCATCAATATTTTTTAAAAACCTAAAGGCTCCGATTAGGTTACCCCTCATTCTTCTCTTCCAAAGTGGGAAAATCTGAAACATTAAGCCTTTCCCTGTAACTCACTTCTCTTAATTCTGGTACCATCTTTGATGCTCTCTTGTAGACCTTCTCTACTAGCATCAGGAGGGATATGAACAGTTTTGCTTTTTGAGATCATTTATCAAACCATTCTTTCCTCTGTATTTGAACCTTAAGGTGCCCATGTTTCTACTCCTTCACAAAACCTCTCATCACAAGGCTCTGGTTCCTGACTGCTGAACTCCATTTCTCAATGTTACAACTGAAATTGATGAGATTCATAAAGCTTCCACGATTGAATCTCCTCTTTATGTCATATCTTGTCAATACTCTTTTAAAGTCCATACTAACCACACAGTCAAACCTATGCATTACATGATCACTTCTTCTAACTAGTGTATCATATAAAACATTTCTCCATATTCATGGTAGTATATGTGAGGTTAAGATCAAGCAATGATGATGAAACAGTCCCTCTATGACTTCCTGTCATCATGAGAATCCACATTTCCCAAGTCCCTATATATGAAATCCCCTATTTTCAGTACTTTACTTTTACTATTTCATACACCATACTGATTGTTTCTTCATTGGTATCACTGTATATTTGTTCCAGATTGTTGCAGTTCTTTGGAGGAATATATTTATTCATTCATTTATTTTGCTTTGTCGCTGTCTCCCACGTTAGCATGGTAGCGCAAGGAAACAGACGAAAGAATGGCCAAACCCACCCACATACACATGTATATACATACACTTTGACACATGCAAATATAAATACCTATACATCTCAATGTACACAAATATATACACACACAGACATATACATATATACACATGTGCACAATTCATACTGTCTGCCTTTATTTATTCCCATCGCCACCTCGCCACACATGGAATAACAACCCCCTCCCCCTTCATGTGTGTGAGGTAGCACTAGGAAAAGACAACAAAGGCCCCATTCATTCACACTCAGTCTCTAGCTGTCATGTAATAATGCACCGAAACCACAGCTCCCTTCCACATCCAGGCCCCACACAACTTTCCATGGTTTACCCCTGACACTTCACATGCCCTGGTTCAATCCATTGACAGCACGTCAACCCTGGTATACCACATCATTCCAATTCACTCTATTCCTTGCCCTCCTTTCACCCTCCTGCATGTTCAGGCCCCGATTACTCAAAATCTTTTTCACTCCATCTTTCCACCTCCAATTTGGTCTCCCACTTCTCCTCGTTTGCTCCACCTCTGACATATATATCCTCTTGGTCAATCTTTCCTCACTCATCCTCTCCATGTGACCAAACCATTTCAAAACACCCTCTTCTGCTCTCTCAACCACGCTCTTTTTATTTCCACAAATCTCTTACCCTTACATTACTTACTCGATCAAACCACCTCACACCACATGTTGTCCTCAAACATCTCATTTCCAGCACATCCACCCTCCTCCGCACAACTCTATCCATAGCCCACGCCTCGCAACCATACAACATTGTTGGAACCACTATTCCTTCAAACATACCCATTTTTGCTTTCCAAGATAATGTTCTCGACTTCCACACATTCTTCAAGGCTCCCAGAATTTTCACCCCCTCCCCCACCCTATGATTCACTTCCGCTTCCATGGTTCCATCCACTGCCAGATCCACTCCCACATATCTAAAACACTTTACTTCCTCCAGTTTTTCTCCATTCAAACTTACCTCCCAATTGACTTGACCCTCAACCCTACTGTACCTAATAACCTTGCTCTTATTCACATTTACTCTTAACTTTCTTCTTTCACACACTTTACCAAACTTAGTCACCAGCTTCTGCAGTTTCTCACATGAATCAGCCAACAGCACTGTATCATCAACAAACAAAAACTGACTCGCTTCCCAAGCTCTCTCATCCACAACAGACTGCATACTTGCCCCTCTTTCCAAAACTCTTGCATTCACCTCCCTAAAAACCCCATCCATAAACAAATTAAACAACCATGGAGACATCACACACCCCTGCCGCATACCTACATTCACTGAGAACCAATCACTTTCCTCTCTTCCTACACGTACACATGCCTTACATCCTCGATAAAAACTTTTCACTGCTTCTAACAACTTGCCTCCCACACCATATATTCTCAGTACCTTCCACAGAGCATCTCTATCAACTCTATCATATGCCTTCTCCAGATTCATAAATGCTACATACAAATCCATTTGCTTTTCTAAGTATTTCTCACATAAATTCTTCAAAGCAAACACCTGATCCACACATCCTCTACCACTTCTGAAACCACACTGTTCTTCTCCAATCTGATGCTCTGTACATGCCTTCACCCTCTCAATCAATACCCTCCCATATAATTTACCAGGAATACTCAACAAACTTATACCTCTGTAATTTGAGCACTCACTCTTAACCCCTTTGACTTTGTACAATGGCACTATGTAAGCATTCCGCCAATCCTCAGGCACCTCACCATGAATCATACATACATTAAATAACATTACCAACCAGTCAACTATACAGTCACCCCCTTTTTTAATAAATTCCACTGCAAAACCATCCAAACCTGCTGCCATGCCGGCTTTCATCTTCCGCAAAGCTTTTACTACCTCTTCTCTATTTACCAAATAATTTTCCCTAACCCTCTCACTTTGCACACCACCTCGACCAAAACACCCTGTATCTGCCACTCTATCATCAAACACGTTCAACAAACCATCAAAATACTCACTGCATCTCCTTCTCACATCTCCAGTACTTGTTTTCACATCCCCATTAGCCCCCTTCACTGAAGTTCCAATTTGCTCCCTTGTCTTAAACACTTTATTTACCTCCTTCCAAATCATCTTTTTATTCTCCCTAAATTTTAATGATTTTGCCATTATGCACTTCTCTAAATGCCATTATGTATTGTCTGAATGGGCCACCTCCAATATCTCTTCAAATTTACAGCTATCTTTCATCAAAAGGACCAGTCCTCCCCTCCTCTGCCTTCCCTTTCTCTTCTTACTACCTCTCTGGAAGAACAGGTGAGATCTCTTCTCTTTAATAAGCATTTATTCTTTGACTCGAAAAAATATCAGGTGCACTTTCCCTTATATGATCCTTGAATTCCAGCTTTCTACCACTAACATTTAATCCATCAACATTCAGATACATTGCTTTCAGTCTGATATAAGAATCTCCTCACACATCTGCCCTCTCTGCAGCGTTGGTGATGCTGCTCTATCCTCTTGCCATGCTTTATATCTCCGGTTATCTGTCTTTCCAAAGTATTCTTTTGATTTTCCACATATGATGATAATCCCAATGAATTCCATGGTATTTTTAAGCTACTTGGCTTTTCTTAGTACCTCCTAGATAGATGATTTAAGTCAAAAGGTAAATGTAACTGGTCACCCCCTTATGCCTTACCTACAATAAACAACTTGTTACTATACCCCCTCCCCAACATATGTCCGAGTTCTATTCTGATCGACCTGTTAGATCTCGAAACGGTCATACGTCAGACGCATGTCAGCATGGCACATAGAATTTGTATACCTGTACAGCATTCTTTTATCCTACCCAATTCGCTTAATTTCTATCATGATTATCTTGTGTTTTATTAACCAGCTTTATCATATGATTTTGTAGTTTCTTTTTACCTTTTATTCAAGATTCTTCAGTTCATATTTCACCATTTTATTTGTCAATTTACATTTTTTCCAGTTGTAAGTATGGGTTACAAGTCACACAAGTTGAATGTAGGGGATCAAGTGTACTTATTTGTACTGTAGAGGAAAGAAGTTTTACACTCGTAGAGCCCTATCTCTCGAACCTTTTTAACTATCATAAACTTCTTAAACATATATATGCTATCTGCATTAACTATGTCTTAGTCATCTTATTCCACTCCTTCACAACTCTCGTACTACAAAAAGGACTTCTTTACATCTTTCATAACAAACTTCTTGCTTAACTTCATGGTATGTCCTCTGGTTGCTCCATCCCTACACTTTCTACGATATCAATCTATCCTAAAAACTTCAAGGTTGTGATCAGATCACCCACTACTCTTCTCTTCTCCATGGTGGGCAAATTCAAAGCCTCCAGGTCTTCCCTGTAACTCAGCTCTCTAAATTCTGGTGCCATTTTGATGCTCTCCTCTGTATCTTCTTTACAGGCTCTTTGTGCTTCTTTAGATGTAGTGACCAAACTAAAGAGGCACATTTCAGATTTGGCCTCATGTAGGATATAAACAGCTTGCTGAATATTTCCTTATCCATATTTTTGTAAGCAATTCTAATCTTTGCCAGCAGACAGTTTGCTTCCTTAACTATTCTACTAATGTGGAACTCTGGTAACAGGAATGTGATGATGTTGACTCCTTCTTACACAAAGAATCCTGATTTTTGAGGCTTTCGCTTTGTCCCACTCTCATTACTATACAATTCCTTGGGATGAATTTTATCAACCATTTATCATACCAACCTTGGAGTCTGTTTAGGTCCCCATGTAAGGTGAAGCAATCCTTCTCGCTTTTCACTTTCCTCATGACCTCTGCATCATCTGCAAACATATTTAGGTGTGTGTGTGTCTGTGTGTGTGGTGTGTGTGTGTGTGTGTGTGTGTGTGTGTGTGTGTGTGTGTGTGATGTGCAGGGAGAGAATTCTACGCTTTGGGGGCCACACCTCAAACTGTCTCTACTATCAATTCAAATTTCTGTATGCTGTTTGCTTTTACATTTTCATTATTCAATATTCTAGTCATCCATCACTTATTTTATGAAGTCCTTTTCATCTACGGTAAGAAACTTTTTACTTAATTTCACATTCTGGCCTCTTGTTGTTCTATCCATGCATCTTTTGACAAAATATTCACTAATGACTTCATTAAACATTTTCATAAACTTAAGGATTGTGATCTAATTTGTGTGTATGCATAATTACCTATCCACACGAGGAGAGAGCTCTATACGTGTAGAGTAGGGTCCCATCTCCTGAACTTTCTATGCCATAAAGTGGCCTTTTACACCTTTGTAAACTACCAGCATTCACCATTTCATTGGCTGGTTTATTACAACCATCCACCACCCAAACACTAAACCAGCACTTTTTAACAAAATTTCTAACTAGCTTTTTCCAAAGGTGCTGCATCATTCAACGAACTGTTCATTATCATTATCATGCACCTGATTTAGAAATTTAAACTTTGTCATAAGGTTCCTCACTCCCTCTGTTTTTCCATGGTGGACAGTTTTGTAGCCCTCAGTCTTTCATTAAAGCCAATCCTCTAAATTTTGGTGCTGTCTTTGTTCTTTTCTGAACTCCCTCGATTAGACATTTGGTTTGATGTAGCGAATAATTTATCAAAAATGTTCTCCATACACTTGAATGCAGTTCTCATATTTGTCAGCAGACAGTTTGCCCCTTTCACTAGTCTACTTACACGTAGCTCTGACAACAGATTAAGCATGATGTAGACCCCTACGTTTCTTTCATGCTCAGATTCCTGGGCTTCACTTCCGGCTAAGTAACAAATGCACTGAGGTCTTCTTATACCTTTCCCATCATTACCTTGCAATTACTTGGACTGAATATCATCATCCATTTCTCAGACCAACTTTGGATTATGTCCATGTACCCCTGTAGGATGATGCAATCATCATCCTTTATTCCTCTCGTGACCTTAGTATCATCGGCAAACATGTTTCAACAAGATTCCAGGCCATCAAGCAAGTCATTCACATACACCAAGAACAGCAGCAGCCCGAAGACTAAGCCCTGCAGCACACCACCCGTAACCCAAGTCCAATTTGAAAATGCACCTCTAAACTGTAATTGCTCCCTTTCAATAATGTAGTCTTCGCACCAACGAAAAATTATATCCCCTTATTCCTGCCAGTAGATATAGCTTTTATATAAAAATCAGTTGGGGAATAGTGCCAAAGGATTGCCAGCATTTCAAGAACACAAAGTTTATGCAATCCTCTATGATATATGATGGAGCTCATCCTGTTATGGAATTCTATTAGACTAGTTATGTATGTCATACCTCATTCCCTAAAAAATGTTACTCCCAGTTAGAAAGTCTTGATATCAATTTGTCACTCATTTGCTTTCTGATCATTTTTCTAATGTTCTACAAACCACATTCATAAGTGGATTGGCCTATAGTTCAGCGAAGCTTCTCGATCAACTTTCTTACATATAGGTACAACATTTGCAGTTTTCCACTCCTTCGGAATTTCCCCTTCCTCTGATGACTTATTGAAAAATTTTTCTGATGGTCCAGCAAGTGCCTCCACACATTCAGCATGTATAAGGATATCTCATCAGGAGTATGGGCCTTATATAGGCCCAGCTGCTTTAATAGTTTGATTAACTTCTATTACTTACTATATGTTCAGAGACTCGTTCATCTTCCCAACATGGTAATGCTGGTGCATTGTCCTCCACTGGGAAAAACACTTTTGAATATATTATTCAACTGCTTGCATAGTTCCTCAACATTCTTATGATGAAGAAGTTGGGATTGTAAATTATGCATGCCTATGTGTATATGTGTCTGTGAACATGAAGACTTTATGGTATGGATGAAATGAAGCATTTCTGGGGAAATTAGAATGACTGTATAAATGGCTCTGAAAATGAGAGAAAGGTGGTTGTAATGGATGACAGGAAGGTGAAGGTAGAATGTGATGAAAAAGGCAAGACAGGTGGTAAATGGAAAGTGCATGGAGAAAATGTGAATGGAAATTATCTTGTGGATGTCTTTGCTGAGGGGGTTTATCTATCTCTGACGCCTGTTCCAACTGAAACTCCCTCAAAGGGGTGGCCACAGCAACAGTCTCCATAACTAAAGAACTCCAGTGCCACTTCTTAGCCTTTAGTACCTCATCCTTAACATGCCACTGGCAGAGGGCAAGTCTAGCTTAGTGTCTGCTGAGCCTCCTATCTAATGTTCCTAATGACTACATCTATCTAATGCTCCTACCTACTACTTCTACCTATTGCTTCTACCTAATAATCCTGGCTAAATGTTCCTACCTACTACTTCTACCATTTTGCAAGAGGGGATTTATTTCTTGCAAACACCTCTTTTCAGTGCATGGTAATCAATAGATGTACATAGTAGAAAAACGATGGAAGAGAGGGATACAAGGTTTTGAATGACTATGTGGCAGTGGATGAAAAGGTTGAGATGGACTATACTGGGTGTTAAACTTTCTTTGGAGATTCTGACCATTTTGTAGTTCTTGTGGAGTTGAGGATCAGGGAGAAGTGGAAGTATGGCATGAGGAAGAATGGAGAGGGAAAAGTGTTGGCAAGCTAGAAGAATCAGAAAATATGCAAAGGAGTATGAAAGAAGGATGACAGAAAATTTAGCTGAAAATTAAGAAAACATAGGGATGCAGTCATGAGTGAATGTGTTTAATATGATTAGAAAAAGACTGTTAAAGGTTGCAGGATTAGTTTTTTGGATACAAAGGTGTGTGATATAAGAATAAAAGTGGATATACATGGTGGATAGATAAAATCAGAAATGCTGTAGAAAAGAAGAAAAAGGCATATGGTAGACTGCTCAAAGGGAATGTACCAGTGGAAGTTCAGCAAAGGAGGAGGGAACATTAAGACACTAACATCTATCTAACTATATTTCTGATACCTGTTCCAACTGGAACTCCCTCAAAGAGGTGGCCACAGTAACAGTCTCCATAACTAAAGAACTCCAGTGCCGCTTCTTAGCCTTTGGTGCCTCATCCTTAACACGCCACTGGCAAAGGGCAAGTCTAGCTCAGGGTTTGCGGAGCCTCCCACCTAATGTTCCCACTGACTACTTCTATCTAATGCTCCTACCTAATAATCCTGACTAAATGTTCCTACCTACTATTACTACCATTTTGCAAGAGGGGTTTATTTCTTGCAAACACCTTTTCTTTTAATTTGTTTATGGATGGGGTTGTTGGGGAGGTAAATGCAAGAGTTTTGGAAAGAGGGGCAAGTATGAAGTCTGTTGGGGATGAGAGAGCTTGGGAAGTGAGTCAGTTGTTGTTCGCTGATGATACAGCGCTGGTGGCTGATTCATGTGAGAAACTGCAGAAGCTGGTGACTGAGTTTGGTAAAGTGTGTGGAAGAAGAAAGTTAAGAGTAAATGTGAATAAGAGCAAGGTTATTAGGTACAGTAGGGTTGAGGGTCAAGTCAATTGGGAGGTGAGTTTGAATGGAGAAAAACTGGAGGAAGTGAAGTGTTTTAGATATCTGGGAGTGGATCTGGCAGCGGATGGAACCATGGAAGTGGAAGTGGATCATAGGGTGGGGGAGGGGGCGAAAATTCTGGGGGCCTTGAAGAATGTGTGGAAGTCGAGAACATTATCTCGGAAAGCAAAAATGGGTATGTTTGAAGGAATAGTGGTTCCAACAATGTTGTATGGTTGCGAGGCGTGGGCTATGGATAGAGTTGTGCGCAGGAGGATGGATGTGCTGGAAATGAGATGTTTGAGGACAATGTGTGGTGTGAGGTGGTTTGATCGAGTGAGTAACGTAAGGGTAAGAGAGATGTGTGGAAATAAAAAGAGCGTGGTTGAGAGAGCAGAAGAGGGTGTTTTGAAGTGGTTTGGGCACATGGAGAGAATGAGTGAGGAAAGATTGACCAAGAGGATATATGTGTCGGAGGTGGAGGGAACAAGGAGAAGAGGGAGACCAAATTGGAGGTGGAAAGATGGAGTGAAAAAGATTTTGTGTGATCGGGGCCTGAACATGCAGGAGGGTGAAAGGAGGGCAAGGAATAGAGTGAATTGGAGCGATGTGGTATACCGGGGTTGACGTGCTGTCAGTGGATTGAATCAAGGCATGTGAAGCGTCTGGGGAAACCATGGAAAGCTGTGTAGGTATGTATATTTGCGTGTGTGGACGTATGTATATACATGTGTATGGGGGGGGGGGGGTTGGGCCATTTCTTTCATCTGTTTCCTTGCGCTACCTCGCAAACGCGGGAGACAGCGACAAAGTATAATAAAAATAAAAAAAAAAAAAAATAACCTTTTCTTCGGAACATGATAATCAATAGATATATGTAGAAGAAAAATGATGGAAGAGAGGGATACAAGGGTTTGAATGACTATGTGGCAGTGGTTGTAAAGTTGAGATAGACTGTGCTGGTTGCTAAAGTTGTAAGAGGATTCTTTGGAGATTCTGATAATTTTGTAGTTCTTGTGGAGTTGAGGATCAGGGAGAAGTGGAAGTATGACATGAGGAAGAATGGAGAGGGGACTAATGTTGACAAGCTAGAAGTTGAATCAGAAAGAATACATGAGGAAGTACAAAAGAAGGATAACAGAAAATTAAGCTTAAAGTTAAGAAAACAAAGGGATGCAGTCTAGAGTGAATGTGTTTAATATGCTTAGAAAAAGACTGCTAAAGGCTGCAGAATTAGTATCTGGATACAAGGTTGTGTAATATAAGAATAAAAGTGGATACACATGGTGGACAGATGAAATAAGAAATGCTGTAGAATAGAAGAAAAAGGCATACAGTAGAATGCTCAAAGGGAATGCAACAGAAGTAGTTCAGCAAAGGAGGGAATGTTAAGAAGCTAATATCTATTTATCTATCTATTTCTCTGATGCCTGTTCCAGTTGGAACTCCCTCAAAAGGGTGGCCATGGCAACAGAGTCTTTATAACAAGTGAACTTCAGTGCCGCTTCTTGACCTTTAGTGCCTCACCTTCAAAGGCCACTGGCAGAGGGCAACTCTAGTGCAGTGTTTGCTAAAGCTCCTACCTAATGCTCCTACTGACTATTTTTATTTAATGCTCTTACCAACCACTTCTACCTAATACTCCAGCTTAAATGTTCCTATCTACTACTGCTATCTACTGCTCCTACCATTTTGCCAAAAGGCAAGGGTCATGCATAGTGTTCACCGCAAGGAAAACTAGTTATGAAGAATGAGCTGTGTGAGCTGTGTCGTCAAGTGTTATGTATGACTAGAGTACATTGCACATTTGTGGACTGAATGCCAGTATTCCACATGTTAGTGAGGAAGAAAGAAAAGAAAGCTACCTGGGTCAGAGAAGTGCAACTCTACATCACTGAAGTGCTGGCTCATTAAGCATTTGTTACTAACCCTCCTGACACCCAGGTGGGTTGTACTGGTAATATACCTTCCTGGTTGTTGGCTGCCTACCAACTACTACTACCTATAATCGATGAAAACAAAGAAAAGCAAAAAAGTGTAGATAAAGATTTTGGAAGTCAGTTAAGAAACTGTACTGGAAGGAGGTGAAAGGAAAGAGGCAGATGTATGAGTGGAAGTGTAAATGTGAGAAGTAAGGAAGGGGAGATGCTATATTAAGAGGAGGAAGTGAAGGGAAGATGTAATAAGTATTTTGAAGAACTGATTAATGTGGGAGAAGGTAAAGCAGCACCTGTTACAAGAATGGGCATGGAGGATGAAAGGAAAACAATACAAATATTACAGCTGAAATAAGGAAGTTTGATGGAGAAAGGGTGAAGGAGTGGATGCATTTGATGTGTAATTTACCATAGAAACAGAATGTTGTATCTGAAGACTGGGTGAAAGCTATCATCACTCCTTACTCAAAGGAAATAAGTCTCTTAAGCATACCAGGAAAAGTGTATTCAAAAGTGCAGACTGACAGAGATATGAAAGTGAATGAATGCAGAATAAGTGAGGAGCAAAGGGGTTTTATTAAAGGTAGGGGGTGTGTGAATCAGATTTTTGCAGAGAATTACTTTGGAAAAGTATCTAGTGAAAGGTACAAACCAGCATGCAGCTTCAATAGATTAGGAAAATACAGAGCTGAGTAGAATGATTTTTGGAATCTGTTAAGGATATATCAGGTAGGTGGACAATTGATGAATGGTGTGAAAGCCTTCTATTGATTAACAAAGGCTTGTGTTAAAGAGGATGGAGAGTTGGGCAAAAGTTTCAGCATATATGTGGGTGTGAGGCACAGTTGTGTTATGACATCATGGCAAATGAGAGATGGGGTGAGAGAGTATCATTAAATTTTAGGGAGGATGTGTGGATCAGGTGTTTGCTTTGAAGAATGTATGTGAGAAATACTTAGAAAAGCAAATGGATTTGTATGTAGCATTTATGGATCTGGAGAAGGCATATGATAGAGTGGATAGAGATGCTCTGTGGAAGGTATTAAGAATATATGGTGTGGGAGGCAAGTTGTTAGAAGCAGTGAAAAGTTTTTATCGAGGATGTAAGGCATGTGTACGTGTAGGAAGAGAGGAAAGTGAGTGGTTCTCAGTGAATGTAGGTTAGCGGCAGGGGTGTGTGATGTCTCCATGGTTGTTTAATTTGTTTATGGATGGGGTTGTTTGGGAGGTGAATGCAAGAGTTTTGGAAAGAGGGGCAAGTATGCAGTCTGTTGTGGATGAGAGAGCTTGGGAAGTGAGTCAGTTGTTGTTCGCTGATGATACAGCGCCGGTGGGTGATTCATGTGAGAAACTGCAGAAGCTGGTGACTGAGTTTGGTAAAGTGTGTGAAAGAAGAAAGTTAAGAGTAAATGTGAATAAGAGCAAGGTTATTAGGTACAGTAGGGTTGAGGGTCAAGTCAATTGGGAGGTGAGTTTGAATGGAGAAAAACTGGAGGAAGTGAAGTGTTTTAGATATCTGGGAGTGGATCTGGCAGCGGATGGAACCATGGAAGCGGAAGTGGATCATAGGTTGGGGGAGGGGGCGAAAATCCTGGGAGCCTTGAAGAATGTGTGGAAGTCGAGAACATTATCTCGGAAAGCAAAAATGGGTATGTTTGAAGGATTAGTGGTTCCAACAATGTTGTATGGTTGCGAGGCGTGGGCTATGGATAGAGTTGTACGCAGGAGGATGGATGTGCTGGAAATGAGATATTTGAGGACAATGTGTGGTGTGAGGTGGTTTGATCGAGTAAGTAACGTAAGGGTAAGAGAGATGTGTGGAAATAAAAAGAGCGTGGTTGAGAGAGCAGAAGAGGGTGTTTTGAAATGGTTTGGGCACATGGAGAGAATGAGTGAGGAAAGACTGACCAAGAGGATATATGTGTCGAAGGTGGAGGGAACGAGGAGAAGAGGGAGACCAAATTGGAGGTGGAAAGATGGAGTGAAAAAGATTTTGTGTGATCGGGGCCTGAACATGCAGGAGGGTGAAAGGAGGGCAAGGAATAGAGTGAATTGGATTGATGTGGTATACTGGGGTTGACGTGCTGTTAGTGGATTAAAATAGGGCATGTGAAGCGTCTGGGGTAAACCATGGAAAGCTGTGTAGGTATGTATATTTGCGTGTGTGGACGTATGTATATACATGTGTATGGGGGTGGGTTGGGCCAATTCTTTCGTCTGCTTCCTTGCGCTACCTCGCAAACACGGGAGACAGCGGCAAAAAAATAAAAAAAAGAAAAAAAAAAAAAGATGTTTTGGAAGGAGGTAAATAAAGTGTGTAAGACAAGGGAACAAATGGGAACTTCAGTGAAGGGGGCTAATGGGGAGGTGATAACAAGTAGTGGTGATGTGAGAATGAGATGGAATGAGTATTTTGAAGGTTTGTTGAATGTGTTTGATGATAGAGTGGCAGATACAGGGTGTTTTTGTAAAGGTGGTGTGCAAATTGAGAGGGTTAGGAAAATTGATTTGGTAAACAGAGAAGAGGTAGTAAAAGCATTGTGGAAGATGAAAGCCGGCAAGGCAGCAGGTTTGGATGGTATTGCAGTGGAATTTATTAAAAAAGGGGGTGACTGTATTATTGACTGGTTGGTAAGGTTAATATTTAATGTATGTATGATTCATGGTGAGTTGCCTGAGGATTGGCAGAATGCTTGCATAGTGCCAATGTATGTGAGAAATACTTAGAAAAGCAAATGGATTTGTATGTAGCATTTATGGATCTGGAGAAGGCATATGATAGAGTTGATAGAGATGCTCTGTGGAAGGTATTAAGAATATATGGTGTGGGAGGAAAGTTGTTAGAAGCAGTGAAAAGTTTTTATCGAGGATGTAAGGCATGTGTACGTGTAGGAAGAGAGGAAAGTGATTGGTTCTCAGTGAATGTAGGTTTGCGGCAGGGGTGTGTGATGTCTCCATGGTTGTTTAATTTGTTTATGGATGGGGTTGTTAGGGAGGTAAATGCAAGAGTTTTGGAAAGAGGGGCAAGTATGAAGTCTGTTAGGGATGAGAGAGCTTGGGAAGTGAGTCAGTTGTTGTTCGCTGATGATACAGCGCTGGTGGCTGATTCATGTGAGAAACTGCAGAAGCTGGTGACTGAGTTTGGAAAAGTGTGTGGAAGAAGAAAGTTAAGAGTAAATGTGAATAAGAGCAAGGTTATTAGGTACAGTAGGGTAGAGGGTCAAGTCAATTGGGAGGTGAGTTTGAATGGAGAAAAACTGGAGGAAGTGAAGTGTTTTAGATATCTGGGAGTGGATCTGGCAGCGGATGGAACCATGGAAGCGGAAGTGGATCATAGGGTGGGGGAGGGGGCGAAAATCCTGGGGGCCTTGAAGAATGTGTGGAAGTCGAGAACATTATCTCGGAAAGCAAAAATGGGTATGTTTGAAGGAATAGTGGTTCCAACAATGTTGTATGGTTGCGAGGCGTGGGCTATGGATAGAGTTGTGCGCAGGAGGATGGATGTGCTGGAAATGAGATGTTTGAGGACAATGTGTGGTGTGAGGTGGTTTGATCGAGTGAGTAACGTAAGGGTAAGAGAGATGTGTGGAAATAAAAAGAGCATGGTTGAGAGAGCAGAAGAGGGTGTTTTGAAGTGGTTTGGGCACATGGAGAGGATGAGTGAGGAAAGATTGACCAAGAGGCTATATGTGTCGGAGGTGGAGGGAACAAGGAGAAGAGGGAGACCAAATTGGAGGTGGAAAGATGGAGTGAAAAAGATTTTGTGTGATCGGGGCCTGAACATGCAGGAGGGTGAAAGGAGGGCAAGGAATAGAGTGAATTGGAGCGATGTGGTATACCGGGGTTGACGTGCTGTCAGTGGATTGAATCAAGGCATGTGAAGCGTCTGGGGTAAACCATGGAAAGCTGTGTAGGTATGTATATTTGCGTGTGTGGACGTATGTATATACATGTGAATGGGGGGGGGGTTGGGCCATTTCTTTCGTCTGTTTCCTTGCGCTACCTCGCAAACGCGGGAGACAGCGACAAAGTATAATAAAAAATAATATAAATATAAAAATGATTCATGGTGAGTTGCCTGAGGATTGGCAGAATGCTTGCATAGTGCCATTGTACAAAGGCAAAGGGGATAAGAGTGAGTGCTCAAATTACAGAGGTATAAGTCTGTTGAGTATTCCTGGTAAATCATATGGGAGGGTACTGGTTGAGAGTATCAGATTGGGGAAGAGCAGTGTGGTTTCAGAAGTGGTAAAGGATGTGTGGATCAGGTGTTTGCTTTGAAGAATGTATGTGAGAAATACTTAGAAAAGCAAATGGATTTGTATGTAGCATTTATGGATTTGGAGAAGGCATATGATAGAGTTGATAGAGATGCCCTGTGGAAGGTATTAAGAATATATGGTGTGGGAGGCAAGTTGTTAGAAGCAGTGAAAAGTTTT
The DNA here is from genome assembly GCF_036320965.1 of Panulirus ornatus. Classification (NCBI taxonomy): domain Eukaryota; kingdom Metazoa; phylum Arthropoda; class Malacostraca; order Decapoda; family Palinuridae; genus Panulirus; species Panulirus ornatus. The sequence goes on from NC_092282.1 coordinate 14,712,206, forward strand.
TATCAAGGTGTAAGGCATGTGTACGTGTAGGAAGAGAGGAAAGCGATTGGTTCTCAGTAAGTGTAGGTTTGCGGAAGGGGTGTGTGATGTCTCCATGGTTGTTTAATTTGTTTATGGATGAGGTGACTGCAAGAGTTTTGGAAAGAGGGGCAAGTATGAAGTCTGTTGTGGATGAGAGAGCTTGGGAAGTGAGTCAGTTGTTGTTCGCTGATGATACAGCACTGGCGGCTGATTCATGTGAGAAACTGCAGAAGCTGGTGACTGAGTCTGGTAAAGTGTGTGAAAGAAGAAAGTTGAGAGTAAATGTGAATAAGAGCAAGGTTATTAGGTACAGTAGGGTTGAGGGTCAAGTCAATTGGGAGGTAAGTTTGAATGGAGAAAAACTGGAGGAAGTGAAGTGTTTTAGATATCTGGGAGTGGATTTGGCAGCGGATGGAACCATGGAAGCGGAAGTGAATCATGGGGTGAAGGAGAGGGTGAAAGTTCTGGGAGCCTTGAAGAATGTGTGAAAGTCGAGAACACTATCTTGGAAAGCAAAAATGGGTATGTTTGAAGGAATAGTGTTCCAACAATGTTGTATGGTTGCGAGGCGTGGGCTATGGATAGAGTTGTGCACAGGAGAGTGAATGTGCTGGAAAAGAGATGTTTGAGGACAATATGGGGTGTGAGGTGGTTTGATCGAGTAAGTAATAATAGGGTAAGAGAGATGTGTGGTAATAAAAAGAGTGTGGTTGAGAGAGCAGAAGAGGGTGTTCTGAAATAGTTTGTTCACATGGAGAGAATGAGTGAGGAAAGATTGACAAAGAGGATATATGTCTCAGAGATGGAGGGAACGAGGAGAAGTGGGAGACCAAACTGGAGGTGGAAAGATGGAGTGAATAAGATTTTGAGTGATTGGGGCCAGAACATGCAGGAGGGTGAAAGGCGTGCAAGGAATAGAGTGAATTGGAACGATGTGGTATACTGGGGTCGACATGCTGTCAATGGATTGAACCAGGGCATGTGAAGCATCTGGGGTAAACCATGGAAAGTTCTGTGGGGCCTGGATGTGGAAAGGGAGCTGTGGTTTCAGTGCATTATTACATGACAGCTAGAGACTGAGTGTGAACGAATGGGGCCTTTGTTGTCTTTCCTAGCGCTACCTCGCACACATGGGGGGGGGAAGGGGGTTGGTTATTCCATGTGTGGTGAGTTGGCAATGGGAATGAATAAAAGCAGACAGTATGAATTAAGTACATGTGTATGCCTGTGTGTGTATATATATGTATACATTGAGATGTATAGGTATGTATATTTGCCTGTGTGGACGTGTATGTATATACATGTGTATGTGGGTGGGTTGGGCCATTCTTTCGTCTGCTTCCTTGCGCTACCTCGCTAACGCGGGAGACAGTGACAAAGCAAAATAATTTTCCAAAAGAAGGAACAGAGAACGAGGCCAGGTGAGGATATTCCCTCAGAGGCCCAGTCCTCTGTTCTTAACGCTACCTTGCTAACGCGGGAAATAGTGAATAGTATGAAAGAAAAGAAGAAAATATATATATATATATATAAATATATATATATATATATATATAAATATATATATATATATATATATATATATATATATATATATATATATATATATATATATATATATATATATGGATGGAGTGGTAAGAAAGATGAAAGCAAAACCAGGGAAATGGGGTGCAGATTGGGAGTAAGATGGTGAGCTCTGGTGGCTAGGGAAGATCCTGTCAGCAGATGATACTGTTTCATTTGCTGAGAGTGAAGAGGAGTTGCAGAAGACCATAAGTTCTCTGATGTGTGCAAGCATATGTGATTGAAGGTAAAGCAATGGAATTGAAAAGAAACAGAGTGAAAGCAGAGATTCTGTAAAGCCCTGTAGAGTGAGAGAAGAAAGTGTACTAAACTGTGTTATGGATATGGGGGTAAAAAGATTAGAAGAAGTGACAGAGTTAAAGTATTTGGGAGCTATCTTGAGTAAATTTAGAGATATGGAAGGAGAGATAAGGGAGAGAGAGCAGTAAAGAGAAGAAGAGTCAATGGGTCCTTAGCAGAATAATGAAAGGTAGATGTGTATGTATGAAGTAAAGAAAGGAGTAGAGACTGTAGCACAGTCCTCTGGTCCTTAGCAGAATAATGAGAGGTAGATGTGTATGTATGAAGTAAAGAAAGGAGTAGAGACTGTAGCACAGTCCTCTGACTCTGTCTTATGCAGCCAAAACATAGACATGGAATGTGTCACAAAGGTCAAAGAATCCAGGCTGTGGAAAAGAGCTAACTGATAGGAGCAAGTGCTACGATTAGATGGAATGAAGAAAGAGATGTGGGGATTTATGAGAGATTTGGTATGGCAGGGAATGCAAAGAAAATGAACTGTGGAATGCTAGAATGGGTGAGACATAATATTACAAGGTGGACTAGGCATGTGGAAAGAATGCAAAATAGGGATTTTGCTTAGAAAATACTTGATACTACAATTAAAGGGGTTAGTGAGTGCAAGGAAGAGCACCTGTAACATTGGGAAATAAAGTAGTGAGTGCAAGGAAGAGCACCTGTAACATTGGGAAATAAAGTGAAAGATTACTGAAGACATGTAAGAACAGGGATGAGTGGAGACTCTTTTGCCACAGCCATCCCTCAAGGGGAGTTCCCAGAGGCAATGGGTTTCATAGATACAAACAGATAGACAGATCCTCAAAAATTCTTCCCTTCAAGTCCCTCAGCCAGGTTAGCTTTTTTTAACTTATTGTCTGTTCCTGATGAACTTATGGAAAAATTTTGAATTTTCATTTACTTTTTTTCACAATCTTTTCTAAGAATCTCTCTGCTCCTCTCCCTTACCCTGTAGTACTCATTCCTTCTTTTCCTGAATCTTTCACATGATAGCTGACTGTAGTATCATTTATATCTCGTCCATAGTACAACCCTAAGCTCTCTCACTTTATGCCCCCTCTCACTGAACCATATATATCTCTAGTGTGATCCCCTCTACTGGCCACAAGAAGTAACCATAATCTGACCCCTTCATTGTAAATCTAACACAACCTTCTATAGCAGTGGTCCTGTACTCTACAACAGAACTCCCTCTCCCAATCAATACTCTCTACAACCTATATCAGTTCCATGCTACTGCCATAACAGTAGTTCCTCTTGGGTTTCTGTGCCCCCCATGATCTATCTCTCTATATCTCTGACTTCCAATCCCTCTAGGAATTCCCATCAGGGTATGGCCATGGCAAATGAGTTTCCAATTATCCGTCCTTACATGCCTCCTCCTATACACCATTCCACACATTCTTTCACCATTTTGCTTCTACCAGTACTCTTCCACTCTACTTCCCCATGTCACAAATGGTCTTCCTCTCACACAAAGCTCTTTAATTGTATTATCATACACTTTCCTTGTAAACTTTCCTTTGATCCCACTCTTTTATCCTACACCACTACGTATTCAAAAACAAGGACTACATGATCACTCTTTCCAAAAGGAGTACTACATTACACATGTTCTATTTCCATGCTACAGTGCGCAAAGACAAGGTCAAGTAGAGACTGTATATCATCTCTCTTGTTCTCGTATGCTCTATGACAGAATGATGCAGGCAGTTCTCCTGTATACATCACAAAACTGGTTCAAAGTCTTAAAGTTTAGATGAAGTCACCTCTAAATCTTCTCTTTTCCTTAGTCCTTCATGGTAACTTAATTCTAGTACCATTTCTAATGCTCTCTTTAGGACCTTCTCAACTTGTGCTTTATGCTTCCTTTAGTGCAGTGACCAAATGTGAGAAGCATTTTTCAATTTTGGTCAGAGTTTGCGTGCGTGTAATTATCTCTTTTAAACATGTATTTTAATCAATGATATGTTATGTCCTCTGGTTGCTCTAACGCTATATCCCCTGAAGATCTCTTCACTATCTATGAAACCCGAGAAGAAAAGATATGCAAAAAATACAATTTCCTGTATCATTCACTGAATAAAAGAATCCATTGAACTGAACAGCTGATTACTCGCCTCTCAGTGAATGTACCATACGCTGTTACTTTTCTTATGTGATTTACTTTTAGTGCATGAACATGTGAAAAACCCACTGAAAAAAAATAAGTTGAAAAAAATATTTATATATTCATTTATCTATATATTATACTTTGTCGCTGTCTCCCGCGTTAGTGAGGTAGCACAAGGAAACAGACGAAAAAATGGCCCAAACCACCCACATACACATGTATATACATACTTATCCACACACGCACATATACTTACCTATACATTTCAACGTATATCTTTCTTTCTTTCTTTCATACTATTCGCCATTTCCCGCATTAGCGAGGTAGCGTTAAGAACAGAGGACTGGGCCTTTGAGGGAATATCCTCACGTGGCCCCCTTCTCTGTTCCTTCTTTTGGAAAATTAAAAAAAAATAATAAGAGGGGAGGATTTCCAGCCCCCCGCTCCCTTCCCTTTTAGTCGCCTTCTATGACACACACACACACACATACACACACACACACACACACACACACACATTTTTTTTTTTTTTTTGCTTTGTCGCTGTCTCCCGCGTTTGCGAGGTAGCGCAAGGAAACAGACGAAAGAAATGGCCCAACCCACCCCCATACACATGTATATACATACGTCCACACACGCAAATATACATACCTACACAGCTTTCCATGGTTTACCCCAGAAGCTTCACATGCCCTGATTCAATCCACTGACAGCACGTCAACCCCGGTATACCACATCGCTCCAATTCACTCTATTCCTTGCCCTCCTTTCACCCTCCTGCATGTTCAGGCCCCGATCACACAAAATCTTTTTCACTCCATCTTTCCACCTCCAATTTGGTCTCCCTCTTCTCCTCGTTCCCTCCACCTCCGACACATATATCCTCTTGGTCAATCTTTCCTCACTCATTCTCTCCATGTGCCCAAACCATTTCAAAACACCCTCTTCTGCTCTCTCAACCACGCTCTTTTTATTTCCACACATCTCTCTTACCCTTACGTTACTTACTCGATCAAACCACCTCACACCACACATTGTCCTCAAACATCTCATTTCCAGCACATCCATCCTCCTGCGCACAACTCTATCTATAGCCCACGCCTTGCAACCATACAACATTGTTGGAACCACTATTCCTTCAAACATACCCATTTTTGCTTTCCGAGATAATGTTCTCGACTTCCACACATTCTTCAAGGCTCCCAGAATTTTCGCCCCCTCCCCCACCCTATGATCCACTTCCGCTTCCATGGTTCCATCCGCTGCCAGATCCACTCCCAGATATCTAAAACACTTCACTTCCTCCAGTTTTTCTCCATTCAAACTCACCTCCCAATTGACTTGACCCTCAACCCTACTGTACCTAATAACCTTGCTCTTATTCACATTTACTCTTAACTGGTTGGTAAGGTTATTTAATGTATGTATGACTCATGGTGAGGTGCCTGAGGATTGGCGGAATGCGTGCATAGTGCCATTGTACAAAGGCAAAGGGGATAAGAGTGAGTGCTCAAATTACAGAGGTATAAGTTTGTTGAGTATTCCTGGTAAATTATATGGGAGGATATTGATTGAGAGGGTGAAGGCATGTACAGAGCATCAGACTGGGAAAGAGCAGTGTGGTTTCAGAAGTGGTAGACGATGTGTGGATCAGGTGTTTGCTTTGAAGAATGTATGTGAGAAGTACTTAGAAAAGCAAATGGATTTGTATGTAGCATTTATGGATCTGGAGAAGGCATATGATAGAGTTGATAGAGATGCTCTGTGGAAGGTATTAAGAATATATGGTGTGGGAGGAAAGTTGTTAGAAGCAGTGAAAAGTTTTTATCGAGGATGTAAGGCATGTGTACTTGTAGGAAGAGAGGAAAGTGATTGGTTCTCAGTGAATGTAGGTTTGCGGCAGGGGTGTGTGATGTCTCCATGGTTGTTTAATTTGTTTATGGATGGGGTTGTTAGGGAGGTGAATGTAAGAGTTTTGGAAAGAGGGGCAAGTATGAAGTCTGTTGGGGATGAGAGAGCTTGGGAAGTGAGTCAGTTGTTGTTCGCTGATGATACAGCGCTGGTGGCTGATTCATGTGAGAAACTGCAGAAGCTGGTGACTGAGTTTGGTAAAGTGTGTGAAAGAAAGTTAAGAGTAAATGTGAATAAGAGCAAAGTTGTTAGGTACAGTAGGGTTGAGGGTCAAGTCAATTGGGAGGTGAGTTTGAATGGAGAAAAACTGGAGGAAGTGAAGTGTTTTAGATATCTGGGAGTGGATCTGGCAGCGGATGGAACCATGGAAGCGGAAGTGGATCATAGGGTGGGGGAGGGGGCAAAAATTCTGGGAGCCTTGAAGAATGTGTGGAAGTCGAGAACATTATCTCGGAAAGCAAAAATGGGTATGTTTGATGGAATAGTGGTTCCAACAATGTTGTATGGTTGCGAGGCGTGGGCTATAGATAGAGTTGTGCGCAGGAATATGGATGTGCTGGAAATGAGATGTTTGAGGACAATGTGTGGTGTGAGGTGGTTTGATCGAGTAAGTAACGTAAGGGTAAGAGAGATGTGTGGAAATAAAAAGAGCGTGGTTGAGAGAGCAGAAGAGGGTGTTTTGAAATGGTTCGGGCACATGGAGAGAATGAGTGAGGAAAGATTGACCAAGAGAATATATGTGTCGGAGGTGGAGGGAACGAGGAGAAGAGGGAGACCAAATTGGAGGTGGAAAGATGGAGTGAAAAAGATTTTGTGTGATCGGGGCCTGAACATGCAGGAGGGTGAAAGGAGGGCAAGGAATAGAGTGAATTGGAGCGATGTGGTATACCGGGGTTGACGTGCTGTCAGTGGATTGAATCAAGGCATGTGAAGCGTCTGGGGTAAACCATGGAAAGCTGTGTAGGTATGTATATTTGTGTGTGTGGACGTATGTATATACATGTGTATGGGGGTGGGTTGGGCCATTTCTTTCGTCTGTTTCCTTGCGCTACCTAAACGCGGGAGACAGCGGCAAAAAAAAAAAAAAAAAAAAAAAATATATATATATATATATATATATATATATATTATATATATATATATATATATATATATATATATTCAAACTATTCGCCATTTCCCGCATCAGCAAGGTAGCGTTAAGAACAGAGGAATGGGCCTCTGAGGGAACATCCTCACCTGGCCCCCTTCTCTGTTCCTTCTTAATCCCCTATCACTGGGGATAGGGGATTAAGAATACTTCCCACGTATTCCCTGCGTGTCGTAGAAGGCGACTAAAAGAGGAGGGAGCGGGGGGCTGGAAATCCTCCCCTCTCATTTTTTTTTTAATTTTCCAAAAGAAGGAACAGAGGGGGCCAGGTGAGGATATTCCAAAAAAGGCCCAGTCCTCTGTTCTTAACGCTACCTCGCTAACGCAGGGAAATGGCAAATAGTTTAAAAGAAAAGAAAGATATATATATATATATATATATATATATATATATACATACACAGACATATACATATAGACACATGTACATAATTCATACTTGTTGCCTTTATTTATTCCCATCGCCATCCCTGCCACACATGAAATGACAACCCCCTCCCCACACATGTGCACAAAGCAGCGTTAGGAAAAGACAACAAAGGCCATATTCGTTCACACTTAGTCTCTAACTGTCATGTATAATGCACAGAAACCACAGCTCCCTTTCCACATCCAGGCCCCACAAAACTTTCTATGGTTTACCCCAGACGCTTCGAATGCCCTGGTTCAATCCATTGACAGCACGTCGACACCGGTATACCACATCGTTCCAATTCACTCTATTCCTTGCACGCCTTTCACCCTCCTGCATGTTCGGGCCCCAATCACTCAAAACCTTTTTCCCTCCATCCTTCCACCTCCAATTTGGTCTCCCACTTCTCCTCGCTCCCTCCATCATTGACAAATATATCCTCTTTGTCAATCTTTCCTCACTCATTCTCTCCATGAGACTAAACCATTTCAAAACACCCTCTTCTGCTCTCTCAACCACACTCTTTTTATTACCACACATCTCTCTTACCCTATCATTACTTACTCGATCAAACCACCTCACACCACACATTATCCTCAAACATCTCATTTCCAACAAATCCACCCTCCTCCGCACAACCCTGTCTATAGCCCATGCCTCTCAACCATATAACATTTTTGGAACCACTATTCCATAAAATATACCCATTTTTGCTCTCCAAGATAACGTTCTCAACCTCCACACATTTTTCAATGCTCCCAGAACTTTTACCCCTTCCCCCACCCTATGATTCACTTACGCTTCCATGGTTCCACCTGCTGCCAAATCCACTCCCAGATATCTAAAACACTTCACTTCCTCCAGTTTTTCTCCATTCAAACTTACCTCCCAATTGACTTGTCCCTCAACCCTACTGTACCTAATCACCTTGCTCTTATTCACATTTACTCTCAGCTTTCTTCTTTCACACACTTTACCAAACTCAGTCACCAAATTCTGCAGTTTCTCACTCAAATCAGCCACCAGCACTGTATCATCAGCAAACAACAACTGATTCACTTCCCAAGCCCTCTCATCCACAACAGACTGCATACTTGTCCGTCTCTCCAAAACTCTTGCATTCACCTCCTTAACAACCCCATCCATAAACAAATTAAACAACCATGGAGACATCACTCACCCCTGCCGCAAACTAACATTCACTGGGAAACAACCACTTTCTTCTCTTCCTACCCATACACATGCCTTACATCCTTGATAAAAACTTTTCACTGCTTCTAGCAACTTATGTCCCACACCATATATTCTTAATACCTTCCACAAAGCAACTCTATCAACTCTATCATATGCCCGATCATACAACACCGAACACCTCATGTACACTCATTATACCCTTAACTGCCACATTACTCACCTTTGCATTCAAATCGGCCATCACTATAACCGGGTCCCTTGCATCAAAGCTGCCAACATATTCACTCAGCTTCCCCCAAAACAATGGCCTCTCATGATCTTTCTTCTCATGACCAGGTGCATAGGCACCAATAATCACCTCTCTCTTTCCATCTACTTTCAGTTTTACCCATGTAAATCTAGAGTTTACTTTCTTACACTCAATCACATACTCCCATAACTCCTGCTTCATGAGTAGTGCTACTCCTTCCTTTGCTCTTGTCTTCTCACCAACCCCTGACTTTACTCCCAAGACATTACCAAACCACTCTTCACCTTTACCCTTGAGCTTCGTTTCACTCAGAGCCAAAACATACAGGTTCCTTTCCTCAAATATACTACCTATCTATCCTTTTTTCTCATTTTGATTATATCCACACACATTTAAACACCCTAATCTGAGCTTTCGAGGAGGATGAGCACTCCCCATATGACTCCTTATAGAAAGTTAAAATACAAGGAGGGGAGGGTTTCTAGCCCTCCCCCCTGCTCCCATATACTTCAGTCGCTTTCTACAACACAAGGAGGAATGCGTGGGAAGTATTCTTTCTCCCCTATCTCTAGGGATATATATACATACATACATACATAGAGCAAATGACTGGGAGATGTATAAAAGAAAGAGGCAGGAGGTCAAGAGAAAGGTGCAAGAGGTGAAAAAGAGGGCAAATGAGAGTTGGGGTGAGAGAGGATCATCATATTTTAGGGAGAATAAAAAGATGCTTTGGAAGGAGGTAAATAAAGTGTGTAAGACAAGAGAACAAATGGGAACATCGGTGAAGGGGGATAATGGGGAGGTAATAACTAGTGATGTGAGAAGGATACAGAGTGAGTATTTCGAAGGTGTGTTGAATGTGTTTAATGACAGATTGGCAGATATAGGGTGTTTTGGTTGAGGTGGTGTGTGAAGTGAGAGGGTCAGGAAGAATGATTTAGTAAAAAGAAAAGAGGTAGTAAAAGCTTTGCGGAAGATAAAAGCCGGCAAGGAGGCGAGTTTGGACAGTATGGCAGTGGAATTTAATAAGAAAGGGGGTGACTGTGTTGTTAACTGATTTGTAAGGTTATCTAATGAATGTATGACTCATGGTGAGGTGCCTGAGGATTGGCGGAATTGCATAGTGCCATTGTACAAAGGCAAAGAGAATAAAGGCATGTGCTCAAATTACAGAGGTATAAGTTTGTTGAGCATTCCTGGGAAATTATATGGGAGGGTATTGATTGAGAGGGTGAAGGCATGTACAGAGCATCAGATTGGGGAAGAGCAGTGTGGTTTCAGAAGTGGTAGAGGATGTGTGGATCAGGTGTTTGCTTTGAAGAATGTATGTGAGAAATACTTAGAAAAGCAAATGGATTTGTATGTAGCATTTTTGGATCTGGAGAAGGCATATGATAAAGTTGATAGATATGCTCTGTGGAAGGTATTAAGAATATATGGTGTGGGAGGCAAGTTGTTAGAAGCAGTGAAAAGTTTTTATCGAGGATGTAAGGCATGTGTACAAGTAGGAAGAGAGGAAAGTGATTGGTTCTCAGTGAATGTAGGTATGTGGCAGGGGTGTGTGATGTCTCCATGGTTGTTTAATTTGTTTATGGATGGGGTTGTTAGGAAGATAAAGGCAAGAGTTTTGGAAAGAGGGGCAAGTATGCAGTCTGTTGTGGATGAAAGAGCTTGGGAAGTGAGTCAGTTGTTGTTTGCTGATGATACAGCGCTGGTGGCTGATTCATGTGAGAAACTGCAGAAGCTGGTGACTGAGTTTGGTAAAGTGTGTGAAAGAAGAAAGTTGAGAGTAAATGTGAATAAGAGCAAGGTTGTTAGGTACAGTAGGGTTGAGGGTCAAGTCAATTGGGAGGTAAGTTTGAATGGAAAAGAACTGGAGGAAAAGAAGTGTCTTAGATATCTGGGAGTGGATCTGGCAGTGGATGGAACCATGGAAGCGGAAGTGAATCATAGGGTGGGGGAGGGGGCAAAAATTCTGGGAGCCTTGAAGAATGTGTGGAAGTCGAGAGCATTATCTCGGAAAGCAAAAATAGGTATGTTTGAAGGAATAGTGGTTCCAACCATGTTGTATGGTTGCGAGGCGTGGGCTATGGATAGAGTTGTGCGCAGGAGGGTGGATGTGCTGGAAATGAGATGTTTGAGGACAATATGTGGTGTGAGGTGGTTTGATCGAGTAAGTAATAACAGGGTAAGAGAGATGTGAGGTAATAAAAAGAGTGTGGTTGAGAGAGCAAAAGAGGGTGTTTTGAAATGGTTTGGTCACATGGAGAGAATGAGAGAGGAAAGATTGACCAAGAGGATATATGTGTCAGAGGTGGAGGGAACGAGGAGAAGTAGGAGACCAAATTGGAGGTGGAAAGATGGAGTGAAAAAGATTTTGAGTGATTGGGGTCTAAACATGCAGGAGGATGAAAAGCATGCAAGGAATAGAGTGAATTGGAACGATGTGGTATACCGGGGTCGACATGCTGTCAATGGATTGAACCAGGGCATGAGAAGCGTCTGGGGTAAACCATGGAAAGTTCTGTGGGGCCTAGATGTGAAAAGGGAGCTTTGGTTTCGGTGCATTATTACATGACAGCTAGAGAATGAGTGTGAACGAATGTGGCCTTTGTTGTCTTTTCCTAGCGCTACCTCGCGCACATGAAGGGGGAGGGGGTTGTTATTTCATGTGTGGCAGGGTGGCGATGGGAATGAATGAAGGCAGACAGTATGAATGATGTACATGTGTATATATGTATATGTCTGTGTGCGTATATATATGTATACGTTGAGATGTATAGGTATGTATATTTGCATGTGTGGACGTGTATGTATATACATGTGCATGTGGGTGGGTTGGGCCATTCTTTCGTCTGTTTCCTTGCGCTACCTCGCTAATGCGGGAGACAGCGACACAGCCAAATGAATAGAATATAATAAATAAATAAAATATATATATATATGTCTCTGTATGTATATATTTGTATATGTTGAAATGTATAGGTGTGTATATGTGCGTGCGTGGACGTGTATGTACATACATGTGTATGTTGGTGAGTTGGGCCATTCTTTCATCTTTTTCCTTGCGCTACCTCACTAACATAGGAGACAGCGACAAAGTATGATATTACATTATTTTTTTTATTTTGCTTTGTCGCTGTCTCCCGCATTTGTGAGGTAGCGCAAGGAAACAGACGAAAGAAAATGGCACAACCCACCCCCATACACATGTATATACACACACGTCCACACACGCAAATATACATACCCATACATCTCAATGTACACATATATATACGAACACAGACTTTTCTTTTTTTCTTTCTTTTAAACTATTCGCCATTTCCCGCGTTAGCGAGGTAGCGTTAAGAACAGAGGACTGGGCCTTTTTTTAGAATACCTCACCTGGCCCCCTCTGTTCCTTCTTTTGGGAAAAAAAAAAAAAAAAAAAGAGAGGGGAGGATTTCCAGCCCCCCGCTCCCTCCCTTTTTAGTCGCCTTCTACAACACGAAGGGAATACGTGGAAAGTATTCTTAATCCCCTATCCCCAGGAGATATTCAGCAGGCCAAAACTTGAATATTTTTCTTAAACTTTGTTCACCACAATAAAAGCTGCATAGATAAATAATAGGGGACAGCAACAAAAATAGTAACCAAATTAAGAAATGTGAGTTATGGGAAAGGCGAAAAGCCTAGGATTTGTCCACCATGGAAGAAAGAAGAGTAAGAGGTAACCTGATTACAACCAGTTTGATGATGTTATCAGTGAACAGTTCTTCGAAAGATGCAAAGATAGAACAACTATATACCATAACAAGAAACTGAGCAAGAAACTTGTCGAAAAGACTGTACAGTGCTATTTTTGCCGAGTATTGAGAGATGTAGATGATTCAAAAAATCAGTCATGAGAGTGATTATGGACAATACATCAGCTTACAGACACATACATATATACCCATGCACACAATTCACACTGTGTGCCTTTATTCATTCCCATCGCCACTTTGCCACACATGGAATACCATCCCCCTCCCCCATCATGTGTGCGGGGTAGCGCTAGGAAAAGACAACAAAGGCCTCATTCTTTCACACTCAGTCTCTAGCTGTCATGCAATAATGCCCAAAACCACAGCTCCCTTTCCACATCCAGGCCCCACACAGCTTTCCATCGTTTACCCCAGACGCTTCACATGCCCTGATTCAATCCACTGACAGTATCAACCCCGGTATACCACATCGATCCAATTCACTCTATTCCTTGCCCGCCTTTCACCCTCCTGCATGTTCAGGCCCCGATCACTCAAAATCTTTTTCACTCCATCTTTCCACCTCCAATTTGGTCTCCCACTTCTCCTCGTTCCCTCCACCTCCAACACATATATCCTCTTGGTCAATCTTTCCTCACTCATTCTCTCTACGTGCCCAAACCACTTCAAAACACCCTCTTCTGCTCTCTCAACCACGCTCTTTTTATTTCCACACATCTCTCTTACCCTTACATTACTTACTCGATCAAACCACCTCACACCACATATTGTCCTCAAACATCTCATATCCAGCACATCCACCCTCCTGCGCACAACTCTATCCATAGCCCACGCCTCGCAACCATACAACATTGTTGGAACCACTATTCCTTCAAACATACCCATTTTTGCTTTCCGAGATAATGTTCTCGACTTCCACACATTCTTCAAGGCTCCCAGGATTTTCGCCCCCTCCTCCACCCTATGATTCACTTCCACTTCCATGGTTCCATCCGCTGCCAGATCCACTCCCACATATCTAAAACACTTTACTTCCTCCAGTTTTTCTCCATTCAAACTTACCTCCCAATTGACTTGACCCTCAACCCTACTGTACCTAATAACCTTGCTCTTATTCACATTTATTCTCAGCTTTCTCCTTTCACACACTTTACCAAACTCAGTCACCAGCTTCTGCAGTTTCTCACATGAATCAGCCACCAGTGCTCTATCATCAGCGAACAACAACTGACTCACTTCCCAAGCTCTCTCATCCACAACAGACTTCATTCTTGCCCCTCTTTCCAAAACTCTTGCATTCACCTCCCTAACAACCACATCCATAAACAAATTAAACAACCATGGAGACATCACACACCCCTGCCACATACCTACATTCACTGAGAACCAATCACTTTCCTCTCTTCCTACACGTACACATGCCTTACATCCTCGATAAAAACTTTTCACTGCTTCTAACAACTTGCCTCCCACACCATATATTCTTAATACCTTCCACAGAGCATCTCTATCAACTCTATCATATGCCTTCTCCAGATCCATAAATGCTACATACAAATCCATTTGCTTTTCTAAGTATTTCTCACGTGCATTCTTCAAAGCAAACACCTGATCCACACATCCTCCACCACTTCTGAAACCACACTGCTCTTCCCCAATCTGATGCTCTGTACATGCCTTCACCCTCTCAATCAATACCCTCCCATATAATTTACCAGAAATACTCAACAAACTTATACCTCTGTAATTGGAGCACTCACTCTTATCCCTTTGCCTTTGTACAATGGCACTATGCATGCATTCCGCCAATCCTCAGGCACCTCACCATGAGTCATACATACATTAAATAACCTTACCAACCAGTCAACAATACAGTCACCCCCTTTTTTAATAAATTCCACTGCAATACCATCCAAACCTGCTGCCTTGCCGGCTTTCATCTTCCGCAAAGCTTTTACTACCTCTTTTCTCTGTTTACCAAATCATTTGCACACCACCTCGACCAAGACACCCTATATCTGCCACTCTATCATCAAACGCATTCAACAAACCCTCATAATACTCACTCCATCTCGTTCTCACATCACCACTACTTGTTATCACCTCCACATCAGCGCCCCTCACTGAAGTTCCCATTTGCTCCCTTGTCTTACGCACTTTATTTACCTCCTTCCAGAACATCTTTTTATTCTCCCTAAAATTTAATAACACTCTCTCACCCCAACTCTCATTTGCCCTCTTTTTCACCTCTTGCACCTTTCTCTTGACCTCCTGTCTCTTTCTTTTATACATCTCCCACTCAATTGCATTTCTTCCCTGCAAAAATCGTCCAAATGCCTCTCTCTTCTCTTTCACTAACAATCTTACTTCTTCATCCCACCACTCACTACCCTTTCTAATCAACCCACCTCCCACTCTTCTCATGCCACAAGCATCTTTTGCACACTCCATCACTGATTCCCTAAATACATCCCATTCCTCCCCCACTCCCCTTACTTCCATTGTTCTCACCTTTTTCCATTCTGTACTCAGTCTCTCCTGGTACTTTCTCACACAAGTCTCCTTCCCAAGCTCACTTACTCTCACCACCCTTTTCACCCCAACATTCACTCTTCTTTTCTGAAAACCCAGAACCAAGATGTGAAAAAAGGAGATAGGTAGTATGTTTGAGGAGAGCAACCTGGATGTTTTGGCTCTGAGTGAAACGAAGCTCAAGGGTAAAGGGGAAGAGTGGTTTGGGAATGTCTTGGGAGTAAAGTCAGGGGTTAGTGAGAGGACAAGAGCAAGGGAAGGAGTAGCAGTACTCCTGAAACAGGAGTTGTGGGAGTATGTGATAGAATGTAAGAAAGTAAATTCTTGATTAATATGGGTAAAACTGAAAGTTGATGGAGAGAGATGGGTGATTATTGGTGCATATGCACCTGGGCATGAGAAGAAAGATCATGAGAGGCAAGTGTTTTGGGAGCAGCTGAATGAGTGTGTTAGTGGTTTCGATGCACGCGACCGGGTTATGGTGATGGGTGATTTGAATGCAAAGGTGAGTAATGTGGCATTTGAGGGAATAATTGGTATACATGTGGTGTTCAGTGTTGTAAATGGAAATGAAGAGCTTGTAGATTTATGTGCTGAAAAAGGACTGGTATTGGGAATACCTGGTTTAAAAAGCGAGATATACATAAGTATACGTAAGTAGGAGAGATGACCAGAGAGCGTTATTGGATTACGTGTTAATTGACAGGCGCGCAAAAGAGAGACTTTTGGATGTAAATGTGCTGAGAGGTGCAACTGGAGGGATGTCTGATCATTATCTTGTGGAGGCTAAGGTGAAGATTTGTATGGGTTTTCAGAAAAATGATAAATATAAAATGAAAAAAAATAATTATTCATTTATTATACTTTGTCACTGTCTCCCAGGTGAGCGAGGTAGCACAAGGAAACATACGAAAGAATGGCCGAACCCAACCATAGACACCTGCATATACATAAACGCCCACACATGCACACATACATACCTATACATTTCAACGTACACACACACAGACATATACATATATACACATGTAAATGTTCATACATGCTGCCTTCATCCATACCTGTATGCCACCTCCCCGCCACAAGAGAAATGGCAGCGGGAATGGATGAAGGCAGCATGTATGCATATGTACATGTGTATATATTTATATGTCTGTGTATGTATATGTATGTATAAATTGAAATGTATAGGTATGTATATGTGCATGTGTGGGCGTTTATGTACATATATGTGCATGTGGGTAGGTTGGGCCATTCTTTCATCTGTTTCCTTGCACTACCTTGCTAACACGGGAGACAGCGACAAAGTATAATAAACATATATATCTATATCTATGGCTCATGGTGAAGTGCCTGAGGATTGACGGAATGCATGCATAGTGCCATTGTACAAAGGCAAAGGGGATAAAGGTGAGAATTCAAATTATAGAGTTATAAGTTTGTTGAATATTTCTGGGAAATTATATGTGATGGCATTGATTGAGAGGGTGAAGGCCTGTACAAAGCATAAGATTGGGTAAGAGAAGAGTGGTTTCAGAAGTGGTAGAGGATGTGTGGATCAGGTGTTTGCTTTGAAGAATGTATGTGAGAAATAGAAATGGATTTGTATGTAGCATTTATGGATCTGGAGAGGGCATATGATAGAGTTGATAGAGATGCTTTGTGGAAGGTATTAAGAGTATATGGTGTGGGAGGCAAGTTGCTAGAAGCAGAGAAAAGTTTTTATAGGGGATATAAGGCATGTGTACAGGTAGAAAGAGAGGAAAGTGAGTGGTTCTCAGTGAATGTCGGTTTGCGGCAGGGGTGTGTGGTGTCTTTATGGTTGTTTAATTTGTTTATGGATGGGGTTGTTAGGGAGGTGAAGGCAAGAGTTTTGGAAAGAGGGGCAAGTATGCAGTTTGTTGTGGATGGGAGGGCTTGGGAAGTGAGTCAATTGTTGTTTGCTGATGATACAGCGCTGGTGGCTGATTCAGGTAAGAAACTGCGGAAGCTGGTGACTTAGTTTGGTAAAGTGTGTGAAAGAAGAAAGCTGAGAATAAATGTGAATGAGAGCAAGGTTATTAGGTACAGTAGGGTTGAGGCACGAGTCAGTTGGGAAGTCAGTTTGAATGGAGAAAAACTGGAGGAAGTGAAGTGTTTTAGATATCTGGGAGTGTATTTGGCAGCATATGGAACCATGGAAGCAAAAGTGAGTCACAGGGTGGAGGAGGGTGGCGAAAGTTTTGGGAGCTTCGAAATATGTGTGAAAGGCGAGAACATTATCTCAGAAAGCAAAAATGGGTATGTTTGAAGGAATAGTGGTTCCAACAATGTTATATGCTTGTGAGGCATGGGCTATAGATAGGGTTATGCGGAGGAGGGTGGATGCGTTGGAAATGAGATGTCTGAGAACAATATGTGCTGTGAGGTGGTTTGATCGAGTGAGTAATGAAAGGGTAAGAGAGATGTGTCGTAGTAAAAAGAGTGTGGTTGAGAGAGCAGAAGAGGGTGTATTGAAATGTTTTGGTCACATGGAGAGAATGAGTGAGGAAAGACTGACAAAGAGGATATATGTGTCAGAGGTGGAGGGAACAAGGAGAAGTGGGAGACCAAACTGGAGATTGAAGGATGGAGTGAAAAAGATTTTGAGCGAACGGGGCCTGAATATGCAGGAGGGTGAGAGGTGTGCAAGGAATAGAGTGAATAGGAACGATGTGGTATACCGGGGTCGACTTGCTGTCAATGGATTGAACCCGGGCATGTGAAGCCTCTGGAGTAGACCATGGAAAGTTTTGTGAGGCTTGATGTGGAAAGGGAGCTGTGGTTTTGATGCATTATACATGACAACTACAGACTGAATGTGAACGAATGTGGCCTTTGCTGTCTTTTACTGGCGCTACCTCGTGCATGTACATGGGGAGGGGGTTGTCATTTCAAGCGTGGCACGGTGGTGACAGGAATGAATAAAGGTAGCAAGCATCAATTATGTACATATGTTTATGTGTATATGTCTGTGTATGTATAAATATGCATACGTTGAAATGTATAGCTATGTATATGTGCATGTGTGGACGTAAATGTATATATATGTGTATGTGGGCAGGTTGGGCCATTCTTTCGTCTGTTTCCTTGCTCTAACTTCTAACACGGGAGACAGCAACAAAGTATAATAAAAAAGAAAAATATATATATATTATTTTATATTTATTTTGCTTTGTCGCTGTCTCCCGCGTTAGTGAGGTAGCGCATGGAAACAGATGAAAGAATGGCCCAACCCACCCACATACATATGTATACACATACACGTCCACACACACAAATATACATACCTATACATCTCAATGTATACATATACATACACAAACAGACATATACATATATACACATGTACGTAATTCATACTGTCTGCCTTTATTCATTCCTATCGCCACCTCGCCACATATGAAATAATAATCCCCTCCCCCCTCATGTGTGCGAGGTAGTGCTAGGAAAAGACAACAAAGGCCACATTCGTTCACACTCAGTCTCCAGCTGTCATGTAATAATGCACCGAAAGCAAAGCTCCCTTTCCACATCCAGGCCCCTCAGAACTTTCCATGGTTTACCCCAGACGCTTCACATGCCCTGGTTCAATCCATTGACAGCACATTGACCCCGGTATACCACATCGTTCCAATTCACTCTATTCCTTGCACACTTTTCACCCTCCTGCATGTTGAGGCCCCGATCGCTCAAAATCTTTTTCACTCCATCTTTCCACCTCCAATTTGGTCTTCCACTTCTCCTCGTTCCCTCCACCTCTGACACATATATCCTCTTGGTCAATCTTTCCTCACTCATTCTCTCCATGTGACCAAACCATTTCAAAACACCATCTTCTGCTCTCTTAACCACACTCTTTTTATTACCACACATCTCTCTTACCTTATTATTACTTACTCGATCAAACCACCTCACACCACATGTTGTCCTCAAACATCTCATTTCCAGCACATCCACCCTCCTCCGCACAACTCTATCCATACCCCATGCCTCGCAACTATACAACATTGTTGGAACCACTATTCCATCAAACATACCCATTTTTGCTTTCCGAGATAATGTTCTCGACTTCCACACATTCTTCAAGGCTCCCAGGATTTTCGCCCCCTCCCCCACCCTATGATTCACTTCCGCTTCCATGGTTCCATCCACTGCCAGATCCACTCCCAGATATTTAAACACTTCACTTCCTCCAGTTTTTCTCCATTCAAACTTACCTCCCAAATGACTTGACCCTCAACCCTACTGTACCTAATAACCTTGCTCTTATTCACATTTACTCTTAACTTTCTTCTTTCACACACTTTACCAAACTCAGTCACCAGCTTCTGCAGTTTCTCACATGAATCAGCCACCAGCACCATATCATCAGCGAACAACAACCGACTCATTTCCCAAGCTCTCTCATCCACAACAGTCTGCATACTTGCCCCTCTTTCCAAAACTCTTGCATTCACCTCCCTAACAACCCCATCCATAAATAAATTAAACAACCAAGGACACATCACACACCCCTCCCACAAACCTACATTCACTGAGAACCAATCACTTTCCTCTCTTCCTACACATACACAAGCCTTACATCCTTAATAAAAACTTTTCACTGCTTCTAACAACTTGTCTCCCACACCATATATTCTTAATACCTTCCACAGAGCATCTCTATCAACTCTATCATATGCCTTCTCCAGATCCATAAATGCAACATACAAATCCATTTGCTTTTCTAAGTATTTCTCACATACATTCCTCGCAGCAAACACCTGATCCACACATCCTCTACCACTTCTGAAACCACACTGCTCTTCCCCAATCTGATGCTCTGTACATGCCTTCACCCTCTCAATCAATACCCTCCCATATAATTTCCCAGGAATACTCAACAAACTTATACCTCTGTAATTTGAGCACTCACCTTTGTCCCCTTTTCCTTTGTACCTTGGCACTATGCAAGCATTCTGCCAATCCTCAGACACCTCACCATGAATCATAAATACATTAAATAACCTTACCAACCAGTCAACAATAGTCACCCCCTTTTTTTATAAATTACACTGCAATACCTTCTAAACCCGCTGCCTTGCTGGCTTTCATCTTCCACAATGCTTTTACAACCTCTTTCTGTTTACTAAATCATTTTCCCTAACCCTCTCACTTTGCACACCACCTCGACCAAAACACCCTATATCTGCCACTCTATCATCAAACACATTCAACAAACCTTCAAAATACTCACTCCACCTCCTTCTCACATCACCATTACTTGTTATCACCTCCCCATTAGCCCCCTTCACTGAAGTTCCCATTTGCTCCCTTGTCTTACGCACTTTATTTACCTCCTTCCAAAACATCTTTTTATTCTCCCTAAAATCTAATGATACTCTCTCAACCCAACTCTCATTTGCCCTCTTTTTCACCTCTTGCACCTTTCTCTTGACCTCCTGTCTCTTTCTTTTATACATCTCCCACTCATTTGCATTATTTCCCTTCAAAAATCGTCCAAATGCCTCTCTCTTCTCTTTCACTAATAATCTTACTTCATCCCACCACTCACTAGCCTTCCTAATCTGCCAACCTCCCACGCTTCGCATGCCACATGCATCTTTTGCGCAAGCCATCATGCTTCCCTAAATACATCCCATTCCTCCCCCACTCCCCTCACGCCCTTTGTTCTCACCTTTTTACATTCTGTACTCGGTCTCTCCTGGTACTTCCTCACACAAGTCTCCTTCCCAAGCTCACTTACTCTCACCACTCTTTTCACCCCAACATTCTCTCTTCTTTTCTGAAAACCACTACAAATCTTCACCTTCGCCTCCACGAGATAATGATCAGACATCCCTCCAGTTGCACCTCTCAGCACATTAACATCAAAAAGTCTCTCTTTTGCGCGCCTATCAATTAACACGTAATCCAATAACACTCTCTGGCCATCTCTCCTACTTACATACATATACTTATGTATATCTCTCTTTTTAAAAAAGGTATTCCCAATCACCAGTCCTTTTTCAGCACATAAATCTACAAGCTCTTCACCATTTCCATTTACAACACTGAACACCCCATGTATACCAATTATTCCCTCAACTGCCACATATATATATATATTATTTTATATTTATTTTGCTTTGTCGCTGTCTCCCGCGTTAGTGAGGTAGCGCATGGAAACAGATGAAAGAATGGCCCAACCCACCCACATACATATGTATACACATACACGTCCACACACACAAATATACATACCTATACATCTCAATGTATACATATACATACACAAACAGACATATACATATATACACATGTACGTAATTCATACTGTCTGCCTTTATTCATTCCTATCGCCACCTCGCCACATATGAAATAATAATCCCCTCCCCCCTCATGTGTGCGAGGTAGTGCTAGGAAAAGACAACAAAGGCCACATTCGTTCACACTCAGTCTCCAGCTGTCATGTAATAATGCACCGAAAGCAAAGCTCCCTTTCCACATCCAGGCCCCTCAGAACTTTCCATGGTTTACCCCAGACGCTTCACATGCCCTGGTTCAATCCATTGACAGCACATTGACCCCGGTATACCACATCGTTCCAATTCACTCTATTCCTTGCACACTTTTCACCCTCCTGCATGTTGAGGCCCCGATCGCTCAAAATCTTTTTCACTCCATCTTTCCACCTCCAATTTGGTCTTCCACTTCTCCTCGTTCCCTCCACCTCTGACACATATATCCTCTTGGTCAATCTTTCCTCACTCATTCTCTCCATGTGACCAAACCATTTCAAAACACCATCTTCTGCTCTCTTAACCACACTCTTTTTATTACCACACATCTCTCTTACCTTATTATTACTTACTCGATCAAACCACCTCACACCACATGTTGTCCTCAAACATCTCATTTCCAGCACATCCACCCTCCTCCGCACAACTCTATCCATACCCCATGCCTCGCAACTATACAACATTGTTGGAACCACTATTCCATCAAACATACCCATTTTTGCTTTCCGAGATAATGTTCTCGACTTCCACACATTCTTCAAGGCTCCCAGGATTTTCGCCCCCTCCCCCACCCTATGATTCACTTCCGCTTCCATGGTTCCATCCACTGCCAGATCCACTCCCAGATATTTAAACACTTCACTTCCTCCAGTTTTTCTCCATTCAAACTTACCTCCCAAATGACTTGACCCTCAACCCTACTGTACCTAATAACCTTGCTCTTATTCACATTTACTCTTAACTTTCTTCTTTCACACACTTTACCAAACTCAGTCACCAGCTTCTGCAGTTTCTCACATGAATCAGCCACCAGCACCATATCATCAGCGAACAACAACCGACTCATTTCCCAAGCTCTCTCATCCACAACAGTCTGCATACTTGCCCCTCTTTCCAAAACTCTTGCATTCACCTCCCTAACAACCCCATCCATAAATAAATTAAACAACCAAGGACACATCACACACCCCTCCCACAAACCTACATTCACTGAGAACCAATCACTTTCCTCTCTTCCTACACATACACAAGCCTTACATCCTTAATAAAAACTTTTCACTGCTTCTAACAACTTGTCTCCCACACCATATATTCTTAATACCTTCCACAGAGCATCTCTATCAACTCTATCATATGCCTTCTCCAGATCCATAAATGCAACATACAAATCCATTTGCTTTTCTAAGTATTTCTCACATACATTCCTCGCAGCAAACACCTGATCCACACATCCTCTACCACTTCTGAAACCACACTGCTCTTCCCCAATCTGATGCTCTGTACATGCCTTCACCCTCTCAATCAATACCCTCCCATATAATTTCCCAGGAATACTCAACAAACTTATACCTCTGTAATTTGAGCACTCACCTTTGTCCCCTTTTCCTTTGTACCTTGGCACTATGCAAGCATTCTGCCAATCCTCAGACACCTCACCATGAATCATAAATACATTAAATAACCTTACCAACCAGTCAACAATAGTCACCCCCTTTTTTTATAAATTACACTGCAATACCTTCTAAACCCGCTGCCTTGCTGGCTTTCATCTTCCACAATGCTTTTACAACCTCTTTTCTGTTTACTAAATCATTTTCCCTAACCCTCTCACTTTGCACACCACCTCGACCAAAACACCCTATATCTGCCACTCTATCATCAAACACATTCAACAAACCTTCAAAATACTCACTCCACCTCCTTCTCACATCACCATTACTTGTTATCACCTCCCCATTAGCCCCCTTCACTGAAGTTCCCATTTGCTCCCTTGTCTTACGCACTTTATTTACCTCCTTCCAAAACATCTTTTTATTCTCCCTAAAATCTAATGATACTCTCTCAACCCAACTCTCATTTGCCCTCTTTTTCACCTCTTGCACCTTTCTCGACCTCCTGTCTCTTTCTTTTATACATCTCCCACTCATTTGCATTATTTCCCTTCAAAAATCGTCCAAATGCCTCTCTCTTCTCTTTCACTAATAATCTTACTTCATCCCACCACTCACTAGCCTTCCTAATCTGCCAACCTCCCACGCTTCGCATGCCACATGCATCTTTTGCGCAAGCCATCATGCTTCCCTAAATACATCCCATTCCTCCCCCACTCCCCTCACGCCCTTTGTTCTCACCTTTTTACATTCTGTACTCGGTCTCTCCTGGTACTTCCTCACACAAGTCTCCTTCCCAAGCTCACTTACTCTCACCACTCTTTTCACCCCAACATTCTCTCTTCTTTTCTGAAAACCACTACAAATCTTCACCTTCGCCTCCACGAGATAATGATCAGACATCCCTCCAGTTGCACCTCTCAGCACATTAACATCAAAAAGTCTCTCTTTTGCGCGCCTATCAATTAACACGTAATCCAATAACACTCTCTGGCCATCTCTCCTACTTACATACATATACTTATGTATATCTCTCTTTTTAAAAAAGGTATTCCCAATCACCAGTCCTTTTTCAGCACATAAATCTACAAGCTCTTCACCATTTCCATTTACAACACTGAACACCCCATGTATACCAATTATTCCCTCAACTGCCACATATATATATATATTTTTTTATTTATTCATTTTGCTTTGTAGCTGTCTCCCGTGTTAGCGAGGTAGCACAAGGAAACAGACGAAAGAATGGCCCAACCCACCCACATACACATGTATATACATACACTTCCACACATGCAAATATACATACGTATACTTCTCAACGTATGCATATATATACACACACGGACATATACATATATACACTTGTACATAATTCATACTGTCTGCCCTTATTTATTCCCATCGCCACCCCACCACACATGAAATAACAACCCCCTCCCACCTCATGTGTGCGAGGTAGCGCTAGGAAAAGACAATAAAGGCCACATTCGTTCACACTCAGTCTCCAGCTCTCATGTAATAATGCACCGAAACCACAGCTCCCTTTCCACATCCAGGCCCCTCAGAACTTTCCATGGTTTACCCCAGACGCTTCACATGCCCTGGTTCAATCCACTGACAGCACGTCGACCCCGGTATACCACATCGTTCCAATTCACTCTATTCCTTGCACGTCTTTCACCCTCCTGCATGTTCAGGCCCCAATCACTCAAAATCTTTTTTACTCCATCCTTCCACCTCCAATCTCCCAATTCTCCTCGTTCCCTCCACCTCCGACACATATATCCTTTTTGTCAATCTCTCCTCACTCATTCTCTCCATGTGACCAAACCATTTCAAAACACCCTCTTCTGCTCTCTCAACCACACTCTTTTTATTACTGCACATCTCTCTAACCCTATTATTACTTTCTCGATCAAACCACCTCACACCACATTTTGTCCTCAAACATCTCATTTCCAGCACATCCACCCTCCTCCGCACATCTCTATCCATAACCCACGCCTCACAACCATACAACATTGTTGGAACCAGTATTCCTTCAAACATACCCATTTTTGCTTTCCGAGATAAAGTTCTTGACTTCCATACATTCTTCAACGCTCCCAGAATTTTCGCCCCCTCCCCCACCCTATGACTCACTTCCGCTTCCATGGTTCCATCCGCTGCCAAATCCACTCCCAGATATCTAAAACATTTCACTTCCTCCAGTTTTTCTCTATTCAAACTTACCTCCCGATTGACTCGACCCTCAACCTTGCTCTTATTCACATTTACTCTCAACTTTCTTCTTTCACACACTTTACCAAACTCAGTCACCAGCTTCTGCAGTTTCTCACATGAATCATCCAACAGCGCTGTATCATCAGCGAACAACAACTGACTCACTTCCCAAGCTCTATCATCCACAACAGACTTCATACTTGCCCACCTTTACAAAACTCTTGCATTCACCTCCCTAACAACCCCATCCATATACAAATCAAACAACCATGGAGACATCACACACCCCTGCCGCAAACCTACATTCACTGAGAACCAATCACTTTCCTCTCTTCCAACACATACAAATGCCTTACAACCTCGATAAAAACTTTTCACTGCTTCTAACAACTTGCCTCCCACACCATATATTCTTAATACCTTCCACAGAGTATCTGTATCAATTCTATCATATGCCTTCTCCAGATCCATAAATGCTACATACAAATCCATTTGCTTTTCTAAGTATTTCTCACAAACATTCTTCAAAGCAAACACCTGATCCACACATCCTCTACCACTTCTGAAACCACACTGCTCTTCCCCAATCTGATGCTCTGTACATGCCTTCACCCTCTCAATCAATATCCTCCCATATAATTTCCCAGGAATACTCAACAAACTTATACCTCTGTAATTTGAGCACTCACTCTTATCCCCTTTGCCTTTGTACAATGGCACTATGCAAGCATTCCACCAATCCTCAGGCACCTCACCATGAATTATACATACATTAAATAACCTTAACAACCAGTCAACAATACAGTCACCCCCTTTTTTACTAAATTCCACTGCAATACCATCTAAACCCGCTGCCTTGCCGGCTTTCATCTTCCGCAAAGCTTTTACTACCTCTTCTCTGTTTACCAAATCATTTTCCCTAACCCTCTCACTCTGCACACCACCTCGACCAAAACACCCTATATCTGCCACTCTATCATCAAACACATTCAACAAACCTTCAAAATACTCACTGAATGTGGCCTTTGTTGTCTTTTCCTAGAGGTACCTCGCGCACATGTAGGGGGAGGGGGTTGTTATTGCATGTGTGGCGGGGTGGCGATGGGAATGAATAAAGGCAGACAGTATCAATTATGTACATGTGTATATATGTATGTGTCTGTGAGTATATATATGTATACGTTGAGATGTACAGGTATGCATATTTGCGGGTGTAGACGTGTATGTATATACATGTGCATGTGGGTGGGTTGGGCCATTCTTTTGTCTATTTCCTTGCTCTAGCATGCTAATGCGGGAGACGGCGATTAGGGATAATGAGATTAATAAACATTTCATTATACTTAACCAATGTTTCCCATGACAACGAGGTAATGCCAAGAAAGAGAAGAAAAATGGCCCAACCACTCATATGCACATATATATACATAAATGCCCATACACACATATATACATACACATACATATCAATGTACACATACATATACATACAGAGACACACATATATATTTTTTCATACCATTCGCCATATCCCATGTCAGCGAGGTAGCGCCAAGAACAGAGTACTGAGCCTTTGAGGGAATATCCTCACCTGGCCCCCTTCTCTGTTCCATCTTTTGGAAAATTAAAAATGAGAAGGGAGGATTTCCAGCCCCCCACTCCCTCCCTCCACATCATATATTCATACTTGCTGCCTTCATCCATTCCCATTGCTTCCAGACAGGAAACAGCAACCCCAGCCCCCACAGTGAGGTAGTGTCAGGAAAAGACAAAAAAAGGCCACATTCTCTCACACTCAATCTCTAGCTGTCATGTGTAACTCACTGAAACCACAGCTCACTTTCCACATCCATTAGTGGGATGGCCTTGATTAGGGCCCCAGATGCCAGTGTCGTCTCAGCAAACATAAAAAAAAAGTTAATGGTTGTTCCAAGTGCTCTGACGTATGTGGTATGCAGTTCTATTGTATTTGTTCTTGATAGGATGGATAACCTGACAGATGAGGTACAGCTTAGGGTGAAGTGGATGAATTGTTTGATAAGGACACTAAAGGATTCTTTTTCCTGTCCAAATCTGGTACCAGTTACTGTTCCTGAGGGTGTTTAGTCTGTCAGTTGCATTTGTGATGATGTTTGTGATGATGGGAGTGAATATCATGTGTGTGTTATAAGTGATGCCCAGAAGAGTTGGATTTTTGATGAGTGGGAATGACTGGCCATTCAAGGTGACAGGTGGGTTCAGGTTGGATTCATGTGTATATGGGGTTAAAAGGGTTACTGAAGACTTCTGTGAAGATGCAGACATTCTATTCTAGGTAAGCCAATGCTCCAACTGTGATGCAGTATTGCAAGTTTGATGATCCATGTACAGTATCACGGTGCTGTAATGTGATTGTAAGACTGTCTGCAGGCAAAAGAACCTTCATTCTGTAGTCTGTGGAAGGTGATAGTTAGTCATGTAAGAAATAATTGAAGATAGTGCCTGTATCATCATCAAATGTACGAAGGAATCAGAGTATATGTATCGCCGTCAAATGTGGGAAGGAATCAAAGAGTACATGTATCATCGTTAATGGACAAAGTGGAATATTATCTCATTAAGATGTTTCTCACTCAAAAGTAGTCCATCATTTCCCTGCTACTGACTGTGGGGTAGCCTTGAAGCTGTAAGAGACCTATCAAATGGGTCCTGGGGTTATATAATCAAAATAAAATCACCTAGTCATGTTACTGTATGTATTTTGCTCATTAATGAATTTCAGATGACAAAAAAATCTGAATTCAAAGAAAATTTGTGCTAAATTTACACAACACATTCAATTATGGCAACTAAAAAATCAAAATCATCCTCTTTTAAGTCACACACAAATTACATTCTTGGTCCGAAAGATCATATACTAAATAAGGAAGACTAGGGAAAGTAGAAAGACTTAAAAAGATTACTGAAGGCTATAGAATTGCTAGAAACAATTTCTGTGGTAAATGAAATGAGATGCATGGGGGTGACTAGATATGATCACATCTCACGATGTCACTGAGCCAGAAGGTACTCAGGACACATAAGAAACGTATAGGCAAGATGGAATTTAGTGGGGTATCAGAATATGTGATACAACAAAAGAAGAATGTGAAAGAATCAAAGGACAGTCAAAAAAAAAAAAAAAAAAAAAAAAAAAAAAAAATATGGACACCAATAGAGCCATGAGAACACAGCAGCTCAAGTAACACTGCAGAGAAGGTGGGAGTGTTAGGATATGGTCATGTCATAATGCAAGTAATGTATTCAAATGCCAATAGATTAACATCTACTGGTAAAGAGGTGCACTTCAAGGACTATGTAAGGGAAAGTGCACCTAATATCGTTGGAGTCATAAGAACAAAGCCTACTAAAAAAAATAAGATCCCCGCATTGTACCCAGGGGGATACATGATAGTAACAGGGGAAAGAGAAGATAATGGACAGCGAGGAGTGGCACTCTTACTAAAAGACAACCTTAAGTTTCAAGTAACATTGATGGACGGACCACTCAGACAAAATATAATGGGAAGAAGCACTAAGTCGTGATGTTAGTGACATATCCAAAAAATTGATCCAAACATATATATAATTATAACATATGAAGGAACAATATAAGATTGATTATCAGGATGGTATATGAAGCTGTAAAACATCCACTTTTCAGAGATATTACAGTACCGATAATGGGCTGTTTCAATGATAAAGAGAGACTGGGGGAATTTGGATTCTCATGGAGATAGGGAATCATGGAGACAAGTTTTCTGGGGTGAATACAGAAAAAAATTTCCTATATCAACATGTCAGTGACCAAACTTGGATGAGAGGGACTGATGCACCATAACTGCTAAATGTCATCTTCACACACATGCTAGCAAGGATATTGAGAATATCATAAATGATACACTAATTGGAAAAAATATCAAGTTTGACTATGAGGTAAACCATAACATAAAAAGAGCAAACGTGAAACAACACATAAATAGGAGATGTAATAATGGAAACTAAACAAAGGCAGGGAAATGGAGATCAATAGCTAGATGCAAGGTATTTGTGAGACAAGGTTCATTAAAACTAAAAACCTTAAAACGAAGTAGGAATATGGATATCTTTAGCTTCACTGAGGAGATGTAATCACGGGAACTACAAAAACCTCGGTGATTCTATAGTAAAATGTAAGAGGATATTGGAGTTCTGTAACCAGGGCTTTGTGGTGTAAGATTCTGTGAATCTTACAGTGGTTCAGAAATACGGATACCTCTAGCCTCAAATACAAAGAGAATGGTATGAAAGAGGAAAGAATGGTTTAATAAAAGATGTCAAAAGGCAAAGGAGCTTTGAGATGTGTTCTGGCAAAGATATAGATGACATTCCAGCCAGCCAGCATTTGTAAGGTACCACAGAGCAAGGAACAAGTACAGCAGAATATGAAATGAGGAATAAACTAAAAAGAATGTTGTGGACAAGGCAGAGGAAAATCAAAAAGCTTTCTATCAATTTATCAAGCACAGATTGTCTGTAAAAGAGAAGCTAATCAAGCAAGGGATAGGGAGGGAAAAACTGTAAAGGATAACAACATTAGAGGAACTAAATAATAAGTTCAACAGTGTCTGCACACTGGAAGACATTATAGTCCCAAAACCTGAGGAATGAACTGGGGATGAGGTATTAGAAAACATTAATAGATCTACTGAAGACATTAACAAAATACTAAAAGTTTCTGAAAAAAATAAGTCTCATGGTCACAATGAAATTTCAACATATGTGCTGGGATGTGTGTAGATACACAAGAGACACCTCTTGAAATACTGTTCGAGATGTCACTGAGAAGAGGGAGAGTGCCATGGAAATGTTAAAGGGAAAACATCACACCTATGTATAAGGAAACAGTGAGCAAGCACAGAACTACAAACCAGTTTAACTGACAAATACGGTAATTAGGGTTTTATTAAAGATAATCAGAAAATGTGTTTGATGATAGAGTGGCAGATATAGGGTGTTTTGGTTGAGGTGGTGTGCAAAGTGAGAGGGTTAGGGAAAATGATTTGGTAAACAGAGAAGAGGTAGTAAAAGCTTTGCGGAAGATGAAAGCCGGCAAGGCAGCAGGTTTGGATGGTATTGCAGTGGAATCTATTAAAAAAGGGGGTGACTGTATTATTGACTGGTTGGTAAGGTTATTTAATGTATGTATGACTCATGGTGAGGTGCCTGAGGATTGGCGGAATGCATGCATAGTGCCATTGTACAAAGGCAAAGGGGATAAGAGTGAGTGCTCAAATTACAGATGTATAAGTTTGTTGAGTATTCCTGGTAAATTATATGGGAGGGTATTGATTGAGAGGGTGAAGGCATGTACAGAGCATCAGATTGGGGAAGAGCAGTGTGGTTTCAGAAGTGGTAAAGGATGTGTGGATCAGGTGTTTGCTTTGAAGAATGTATGTGAGAAATACTTAGAAAAGCAAATGGATTTGTATGTAGCATTTATGGATCTGGAGAAGGCATATGATAGAGTTGATAGAGATGCTCTGTGGAAGGTATTAAGAATATATGGTGTGGGAGGCAAGTTGTTAGAAGCAGTGAAAAGTTTTTATCGAGGATGTAAGGCATGTGTTCGTGTAGGAAGAGAGGAAAGTGACTGGTTCTCAGTGAATGTAGGTTTGCGGCAGGGGTGTGTGATGTCTCCATGGTTGTTTAATTTGTTTATGGATGGGGTTGTTAGGGAGGTGAATGCAAGAGTTTTGGAAAGAGGGGCAAGTATGAAGTCTGTTGTGGATGAGAGAACTTGGGAAGTGAGTCAGTTGTTGTTCGCTGATGATACAGCGCTGGTGGCTGATTCATGTGAGAAACTGCAGAAGCTGGTGACTGAGTTTGGTAAAGTGTGTGAAAGAAGAAAGTTAAGAGTAAATGTGAATAAGAGCAAGGTAATTAGGTACAGTAGGGTTGAGGGTCAAGTCAATTGGGAGGTAAGTTTGAATGGAGAAAAACTGGAGGAAGTAAAATGTTTTAGATATCTGGGAGTGGATCTGGCAGCGGATGGAACCATGGAAGCGGAAGTGTATCATAGCATGGGGGAGGGGGCGAAAATCCTGGGAGCCTTGAAGAATGTGTGGAAGTCGAGAACATTATCTCGGAAAGCAAAAATGGCTATGTTTGAAGGAATAGTGGTTCCAACAATGTTGTATGGTTGCGAGGCGTGGGCTATGGATAGAGTTGTGCGCAGGAGGATGGACGTGCTGGAAATGAGATGTTTGAGGACAACGTGTGGTGTGAGGTGGTTTGATCGAGTAAGTAACGTAAGGGTAAGAGAGATGTGTGGAAATAAAAAGAGCGTGGTTGAGAGAGCAGAAGAGGGTGTTTTGAAATGGTTTGGGCACATGGAGAGAATGAGTGAGGAAAGATTGACCAAGAGGATATATGTGTCGGAGGTGGAGGGAATGAGGAGAAGTGGGAGACCAAATTGGAGGTGGAAAGATGGAGTGAAAAAGATTTTGAGTGATCGGGGCCTGAACATGCAGGAGGGTGAAAGGAGGGCAAGGAATAGAGTGAATTGGATCGATATGGTATACCGGGGTTGACGTGCTGTCAGTGAATTGAATCAGGGCATGTGAAGCGTCTGGGGTAAACCATGGAAAGCTGTGTAGGTATGTATATTTGCGTGTGTGGACGTATGTATATACATGTGTATGGGGGTGGGTTGGGCCATTTCTTTCGTCTGTTTCCTTGCGCTACCTCGCAAATGCGGGAGACAGCGACAAAAAAAAAAAAATCAGAAAACAAACAGATGACATTTTACAGAGGATAAATTACCTAAATGAGAGACTGCAAGGTTTTAAGGATAAGAGATCTAGTTTAACAAATTTCTTAGATTTACAAGAGTGAGATCTGTCTTAGACAAAAGGGAAGGCTGGATAAATTTTTTGCATTTGGACAGCTAAAAAGCATGTGACCTAGTAAAATTTGGGAGACTGATCCATGCAAGAATATGGGTGAAACTTCTTTGATGGAGACTATCTCAGTGGAAGGGAATAAGACATGCATATCAGAGGAACCTTCCAAAATGATTCAGAGTGACTAGAAGTTCTGTTTTGGGACCTTTACTCTTCTCCACACATATAAATGACTTAATTGAGGGTATGGACTCCTACCTGAATATATTTGCAAATGATGCAAAGGTCATTAAGAAAAAAGCAAGGAGGATTGCATCAACTTGCAATAGGACCTAAACAGGCTCCCAAATTGGTCTGATACATGGTTAGTGGAATTAAATCAGATCAATAGTAAGGTACTGAGCAAGGGACAAAGTGAAAAAAAAGCCTCCACAAGATTATCATCTAGCATGAAACAAGCCTCAGTATTCTGTGTCAGAAGAATCTGGGAGTGGACACTGTCCCTATCCTGTCGCCAAAATTCCACATTAGGAGAACAGGTGAGGAAACAAACAGTGTGCAGGCAAACATCACATTACAATAGCTTTCGAGTGTTTAGAAAAGGAAATATTAAGCAAGCTGTTCATATCCTAAATAAGGCCAAAACTAGAAAATATTACTCATGTTTGGTCACTGCAACAAAAAAATCACAGAGGTAATAGAAAAGATCCAGTGGAGGGAAACAAAGATGGTACTGAAATAAGGCTTTAAATACACTCACCTTGGACAGGAGAAGAGTGTGGGATGACCTGATCACTACCTTTAAGTTTTCAAAATAGATGGATAACATACACAGTGAACAGTTCTTCGAGACATGTAGGGATTGAGCAACCAGAGGCCACAAAACGAAATTAAGCAAGAATCTTATTAAAAAAAAAGATGGTTTAATGGATTAAAATGACTGAAGACATGGTTAATAAAAACAGCATACATACATTTAAAAAGCTAAATGATAACTGATAATGTTCAAGATATGGGGCCCCATGAGTGTAAAACTCCCTCCCAGTACAGTACAAATAGGTAATTACAAACATGTAATTACACTCAAAAACTAAAACTACACCACCACCCCAAACGAAAATCAAAGAAAGACTTACGATGGTGACCATCCTTCCCTAAAAAAGAAAAGTAGGATGGTAAAATGACTAAAAAAGACAATAAAACATTTGCACATGCATCATGTCAATATATCTTATCTCCTATAAGAACATAGATATGATATAATTTTCATCATTTGAGTCCTAAATAATATCAATTAATTTGAGTAATAGCAAAACTATTTACAAAACCTAACAGGCAAGTCTATACAATAAATTTCATAATTTGGCATACAATATGGTACATTTCAAATCCTATATCAAACATATTTTTGTGCATGCCTAGCTTTTAATTGTAAATGGTAAGTTCTTTAAAAAATATATCTATTTTCACTAACTAGCATCCTTTCAAAAACCAATGTTCAGCCACAACAACATATTTTTGTGCATGCCTAACTTTTAATTGTAAATGGTAAGTTCTTTAAAAAATATATCTATTTTCACTAGCTAGCATCCTTTCAAAAACCAATGTACAGCCACAACAACATATCATAATAAAATAGAGAAAGCAAAAATGCTGAAATTGTCCTTTCCTGTCTATGATTATAAAATACACATTGATATGATATATGAGCCCAAAACAAAGCGATGTAATACAGTATAATGATGTAAATGCTCTTGTTGCCAGTACAAATCCTCCAAAAATTGTAACTAGTCAGTTTTATACAATGAAACTACGGCAAGGAAAGTCAAATACTGTATCTATCAAAAGAGCCAACGAAGTATTCCTTAATAGATTCAGTAATTACATACAGCTGCCCTTTGTATGTTTTTTTTTTTTTTTATACTTTGTCGCTGTCTCCCGCATTTGCGAGGTAGCGCAAGGAAACAAACGAAAGAAATGGCCCAACCCCCCACCATACACATGTATATACATACGTCCACACACGCAAATATACATACCTACACAGCTTTCCGTGGTTTACCCCAGACGCTTCACATGCCTTGATTCAATCCACTGACAGCACGTCAACCCCGGTATACCACATCGCTCCAATTCACTCTATTCCTTGCCCTCCTTTCACCCTCCTGCATGTTCAGGCCCCGATCACACAAAATCTTTTTCACTCCATCTTTCCACCTCCAATTTGGTCTCCCTCTTCTCCTCGTTTCCTCCACCTCCGACACATATATCCTCTTGGTCAATCTTTCCTCACTCATTCTCTCCATGTGCCCAAACCACTTCAAAACACCCTCTTCTGCTCTTTCAACCACGCTCTTTTTATTTCCACACATCTCTCTTACCCTTACGTTACTCACTCGATCAAACCACCTCACACCACACATTGTCCTCAAACATCTCATTTCCAGCACATCCATCCTCCTGCGCATAACTCTATCCATAGCCCACGCCTCGCAACCATACAACATTATTGGAACCACTAATCCTTCAAACATACCCATTTTTGCTTTCCGAGATAATGTTCTCGACTTCCACACATTCTTCAAGGCCCCCAGAATTTTCGCCCCCTCCCCCACCCTATGATCCACTTCCGCTTCCATGGTTCCATCCGCTGCCAGATCCACTCCCAGATATCTAAAACACTTCACTTCCTCCAGTTTTTCTCCATTCAAACTCACCTCCCAATTGACTTGACCATCAACCCTACTGTACCTAATAACCTTGCTCTTATTCACATTTACTCTTAACTTTCTTCTTCCACACACTTTACCAAACTCAGTCACCAGCTTCTGCAGTTTCTCACATGAATCAGCCACCAGCGCTGTATCATCAGCGAACAACAACTGACTCACTTCCCAAGCTCTCTCATCCCCAACAGACTTCATACTTGCCCCTCTTTCCAAAACTCTTGCATTTACCTCCCTAACAACCCCATCCATAAACAAATTAAACAACCATGGAGACATCACACACCCCTGCCGCAAACCTACATTCACTGAGAACCAATCACTTTCCTCTCTTCCTACACGTACACATGCCTTACATCCTCGATAAAAACTTTTCACTGCTTCTAACAACTTTCCTCCCACACCATATATTCTTAATACCTTCCACAGAGCATCTCTATCAACTCTATCATATGCCTTCTCCAGATCCATAAATGCTACATACAAATCCATTTGCTTTTCTAAGTATTTCTCACATATATTCTTCAAGCAAGAAAAAAAAATAAGTCCAGGTTGAGTTTCAAATCTTAATGCATTGGTATACTAGTAAAACTGTGAGTAAAAGGTATGAAGAATGAAATACTTCCTTTAATAAAGCATTAAATGCTATTACTCTAAAATTAAGTTTTCCTCCAAATACCCTAATCTTTCTAGATTGCAGTTTTTTGTTTTCCAACCATTTCAAGTGAATCTAAAAAGTTGCCCTTCAGCCTTTTTGACAGCCACAATCATTAAGAATCTATCTCTCCAGTTAATAAAAAGAGTTCAACCTCTAGCCTTCCTAACAGCTGCAATCATTATGAACATCTAACAATCTGACAAGGAGAGAAGCATACAAATTCTTCAGTGTTCCATTCCGTAACAGCAAGACTATTTCTTCAAACAAGTTTTTACGGTGGTTCTAATACACTGAATTGTTCATATGTATGGGAAAAGGAGGAAAAGGAGAAGCAATTATAAAAACCATAGAATATCAGCTTCCAGGAATACTGAAGAGCAGATTCACATCATACTAAATACAGTAAAAGTTCTGTAAACTAATAATTTACTGCTCATATTTCATTACATGTTTCTGTAACTCCCTTGGATTTAAGCTATCCAAAAACAAAACTGAAAACACATACAGTAATTATGTCTCCAAGAATAGCATTACATAGTACAGGGAGAATTCACATTGTGAGAGCTTGGTTTTGCCAGAACTTTAGAGCATGATCTTGCAAACTGCCTTGAGGGCCAAGTAAGATAGCTTTTTAAATAGGGCAATACATCAGGCCACCTTTCCTTGGGTTACTGCATTCCCTAATCAGTAATGACCTAACAAGGAAATGAAATAACCTAAAGGAAGGTTACCAACCACCATGACATTTCATCAAAATCTCAACACTGCTACTAATCTTACTACTGCTGGGAATGAAAAGAAAATGTTGATTCTAAACAGATCAAAACTAATATGATGGTTATATCAATACATCTTTTGTTCTTGTATAACACTTCAGATTTCATTATTCTCAGGGAAAATCACATAAAAATGCTTTTCCACCTATGCACTTTAAAATCGCACTTCAGCCAGGAAGATAAAGAACAGAGACAGATAATGGAAAAATATATGCATTAAACCAAAACCTTTACTGGCAAGGACATTAGAAAGAAACAGTTGTATACAGCACTTATGGATCTGGAGAAAGCACATGATGAGGCTTTGTGGAAGATGTCACAAATATATGGAGCAGGAGGAAAGCTATGAGAAGTAAGGAGTTTCTATCGAGATGGTAAGGCCTGTGCGTGAACTGGTAGAAAGGAAGGTTAGTTGTTGCAGATGGTGGGTCTTAGACAAGGGTGTGAAATGTCACCATGGTTGTATAATCTGTTTAAAGATGAGGGGGTCTGGGAGATAAATACAAAGATCTTGGAGAAAGGAGCAAGTATGCAGTCTGAGTAATCAGTCATTGTCATTTGCTGATGACACAGTACTGGTGGAAGATTCAAGTGAGAAACTACAGTACTTGGTGTCTGATTTGGAAGAATGTGGGAAATGAAGAAGGTGAGAATTAATGTGAATAAATGCCTGGATGTTGAAAGGGAGCTGTGTTTCGGTACATTACACATAACAGCCAGAGACTGAGTGTTGTCTTTTCCTAGCGCTAACTCGCACGCTCGCGGGGGGAAGGGGGGTACCATTTCATGTGTGGTGGGGTGGCGACGGGAATGTATATAGGCAGCAAGTATGAATATGTACGTGTATATATGTATATGTCTGTGTATATATTTCCTTGCAAAAATAGTCCAAATGCCTCTCTCTTCTCTTTCACTAATAATCTTACTTCTTCATCCCTGGGGATAGGGGAGAAAGAATACTTCCCACACATTCCTCACGTGTTGTAGAAGGCGAGTAAAGGGGACGGGAGCAGGGGGTTAGAAACCAACCCCTCATTGTATTTTAACTTTCTAAATGGGGAAACAGAAGAAGGAGTCATGTGGGGAGTGCTCATCCTCCTCGAAGGCTCAGATTGGGGTGTCTAAATGTGTGTCGATGAAACCAAGAAAAAAGGAGAGATAGGTAGTATGTTTGAGGAAAGGAACCTGGATGTTTTGGCTCTAAGTGAAATGAAGCTCAAGGGTAAAGAGGGAGAGTGGTTTGGGAATGTCTTGGGAGTAAAGTCAGGGGTTAGTGAAAGGACAAAAGCAAGGGAAAGAGTAGCACTACTTCTGAAACAGGAGTAGTGGGAGTATGTGATAGAGTGTAAGAAAGTATACTCTAGACTGATATGGGTCAAACTGAAAGTAGATGGAGAGAGATGGGTGATTATTGATGCATATGCACCTGGGCATGAGAAGAAAGATCATGAGAGGCAAGTGTTTTGGGAGCAGCTGAGTGAGTGTGTTAGTAGATTTATGTGCTGAAAAAGGACTGGTGATTGGGAATATCTGGTTTAAAAAGAGAGATAAACATAAGTATGTAAGTAGGAGAGATGGCCAGAGAGCGTTATTGGATCACGTGTTAATTGATAGGCGCATGAAGGGTGGGAGGGTATTGATTGAGAGGGTAAAGGCATGTACAGAGCATCAGATTGGGGAAGAGCAGTGTGGTTTCAGAAGTAGTAGAGGATGTGTGGATCAGGTGTTTGCTTTGAAGAATGTATGTGAGAAATACTTAGAAAAGCAAATGGATTTGTATGTAGCATTTATGGATCTGGAGAAGGCATATGATAGAGTTGATAGAGACGCTCTGTGGAAGGTATTAAGAATATATGGTGTGGGAGGCAAGTTGTTAGAAGCAGTGAAAAGTTTTTATCGAGGATGTAAGGCATGTGTACGTGTAGGAAGAGAGGAAAGTGATTGGTTCTCAGTGAATGTAGGTTTGCGGCAGGGGTGTGTGATGTCTCCATGGTTGTTTAATTTGTTTATGGATGGGGTTGTTAGGGAGGTGAATGCAAGAGTTTTGGAAAGAGGGGCAAGTATGAAGTCTGTTGGGGATGAGAGAGCTTGGGAAGTGAGTCAGTTCTTGTTCGCTGATGATACAGCGCTGGTGGTTGATTCATGTGAGATACTGCAGAAGCTGGTGACTAAGTTTGATAAAGTGTGTGACAGAAGAAAGTTAAGAGTAAATGTGAATAAGAGCAAGGTTATTAGGTACAGTAGGGTTGAGGGTCAAGTCAATTGGGAGGTAAGTTTGAATGGAGAAAAACTGGAGGAAGTAAAGTGTTTTAGATATCTGGGAGTGGATCTGGCAACGGATGGAACCATGGAAGCGGAAGTGGATCATAGGGTGGGGGAGGGGGCGAAAATTCTGGGAGCCTTGAAGAATTTGTGGAAGTCGAGAACATTATCTCGGAAAGCAAAAATGGGTATGTTTGAAGGAATAGTGGTTCCAACAATGTTGTATGGTTGCGAGGCGTGGGCTATGGATAGAGTTGTGCGCAGGAGGGTGGATGTGCTGGAAATGAGATGTTTGAGGACAATGTGTGGTGTGAGGTGGTTTGATCGAGTAAGTAACGTAAGGGTAAGAGAGATGTGTGGAAATAAAAAGAGCGTGGTTGAGAGAGCAGAAGAGGGTGTTTTGAAATGGTTTGGGCACATGGAGAGAATGAGTGAGGAAAGATTGACCAAGAGGATATATGTGTCGGAGGTGGAGGGAACGAGGAGAAGAGGGAGACCAAATTGGAGGTGGAAAGATGGAGTGAAAAAGATTTTGTGTGATCGGGGCCTGAACATGCAGGAGGGTGAAAGGAAGGCAAGGAATAGAGTGAATTGGATTAATGTGGTATACCGGGGTTGACGTGCTGTCAGTGGATTGAATCTGGGCATGTGAAGCGTCTGAGGTAAACCATGGAAAGCTGTGTAGGTATGTATATTTGCGTGTGTGGATGTATGTATATACATGTGTATGGGGGTGGGTTGGGCCATTTCTTTCGTCTGTTTCCTTGCGCTACCTCGCAAACGCAGGAGACAGCGGCAAAAAAAAAATGGAGAGACTTTTGGATGTTAATGTGCTGAGAGGTGCAACTGGAGGGATGTCTGATCATTATTGTGTGGAGGCAAAAGTGAAGATTTGTAGAGATTTTCAGGAAAGAAGAGAGAATGTTGGGGTGAAGAGAGTGGGGATAGTAAATGAGCTTGGGAAGGAGACTTGTGTGAGGAAGTACCACGACAGACTGAGTACAGAATGGAAAAAGGTGAGAACAAAGAACGTAAGGGGAGTGGGGGAGGAATGGGATGCATTTAGGGAAGCAGCGATGGCTTGTGCAAAAGATGTTTGGCATGAGAAGCGTGGGAGGTGGGCAGATCAGAAAGGGTAGTGAGTGGTGGGATGAAGAGGTAAGATTATTAGTGAAAGAGAAGAGAGAGGCATTTGGACGATTTTTGCAGGGAAATAATGCAAATGAGTGGGAGATGGATAAAACAAAGAGGCAGAAGATCAAGAAAAAGGTGCAAGAGGTGAAAAAAGAGGGCAAATGAGAGTTGGGGTGAGAGAGTATCATTAAATTTTAGGAAGAATAAAAAGATGTTTTGGAAGGAGGTAAATAAAGTGTATAAGACAAGGGAACAAATGGGAACTTCAGTGAAGGGGGCTAATGGGGAGGTGATAACAAGTAGTGGTGATGTGAGAAGGAGATGGAGTGAGTATTTTGAAGGTTTATTGAATGTGTTTGATGACAGAGTGGAAGATATAGGGTGTTTTCCTCGAGGTGGTGTGCAAAGTGAGAGGGTTAGGGAAATGATCTGGTAAACAGAGAAGAGGTAGTAAAAGCTTTGCGGAAGATAAAAGCCGGCAAGGCAGCGGGTTTGGATGGTACTGCAGTGGAGTTTATTAAAAAAGGGGGTGACTGCATTGTTGACTGGTTGGTAAGGATAATTAATGTATGTATGACTCATGGTTGTCTTTTCCTAGTGCTACCTCGCACACATGAGGGGGGAGGGGGATGTTATTCCATGTGTGGAGAGGTGGCGATGGGAATAAATAAAGGCAGACAGTATGAATTATGTACATGTGTACATATGTATGTCTGTGTGTGTATATTTATGTGTACATTGAGATGTATAGTTATGTATATTTGCGTGTGTGGACGTGTATGTATATACATGTGAATGGGGGTGGGTTGGGCCATTTCTTTCGTCTGTTTCCTTGCGCTACCTCGCAAACGCGGGAGACAGTGACATAGCAAAATAAATAAATAAATAAATAAATGACTCATGGTGAGGTGCCTGAGGATTGGTGGAATGCTTGCATAGTGCCATTGTACAAAGGCAAAGGGGATAATAGTGAGTGCTCAAATTACAGAGGTATAAGTTTGTTGAGTATTCCTGGTAAATTATATGGGAGGGTATTGATTGATAGGGTGAAGGCATGTAAAGAGAATCAGATTGGGGAAGAGCAGTGTGGTTTCAGAAGTGGTAGAGGATGTGTGGATCAGGTGTTTGCTTTGAGGAATGTATGTGAGAAATACTTAGAAAAGCAAATGGATTTGTATGTAGCATTTATGGATCTGGAGAAGGCATATGATAAGAGTTGATAAAGATGC
This sequence comes from Panulirus ornatus, assembly GCF_036320965.1. Classification (NCBI taxonomy): domain Eukaryota; kingdom Metazoa; phylum Arthropoda; class Malacostraca; order Decapoda; family Palinuridae; genus Panulirus; species Panulirus ornatus. The sequence continues at coordinate 14,753,250 of NC_092282.1, forward strand.
TCTGTGGAAGGTATTAAGAACATATGGTGTGGGAGGCAAGTTGTTAGAAGCAGTGAAAAGTTTTTATCGAGGATGTAAAGCATGTGTACGGGTAGGATGAGAGGAAAGTGATTGGTTCTCAGTGAATGTAGGTTTGTGGTAGGGGTGTGTGATGTCCCCATGCTTGTTTAATTTGTTTGTGGATGGGGTTGTTAGGGAGGTGAATGCAAGAGTTTTGGAAAGAGGGGCAAGTATGCAGTCTGTTGTGGATGAGAGAGCTTGGGAAGGGAGTCAGTTGTTCGCTGATGATACAGTGCTGGTGGCTGATTCATGTGAGAAACTGCAGAAGCTGGTGACTGAGTTTGGTAAAGTGTGTGAAAGAAGAAAGCTGAGAGTAAATGAGAATAAGAGCAAGGTTATTAGGTTCAGTAGGGTTGAGGGACAAGTTAATTGGGATGTACGTTTAAAGAGAGAAAAACTGGAGGAAGTGAAGTATTTTAGATATCTGTAAATGGACTTAGCAGTGAAAGGAACCGTGGAAGTCTAAGCAAGTCACAGGGTAGGGGAGGGGGCGAAGGTTCTGGGAGCGATGAAGGATGTGTGGAAGGAGAGAACGTTATCTTGGAGAGCAAAACTGGGTATGTTTGAAGGAACAGTAGTTCCAACCATGGCTATGAGACATGGGCTACAGATAGGGTTGTATGGAGGAGGGTGGATGTGTTGGAAATGAAATGTTTGAGGACAATGTGCACTGTGAGGTGATTTGATCGAGTAAGTAATGAAAGGTTGAGAGATATGTGTGGAAACAAAAAGTGTGTGGTTGGGAGAGCAGAAGTGGGTGTGTTGAAATGGTTTGGACATATGGAGAGAATGAGTAAGGAACTATTGACGGAGAGGATATAAGTGTCAGAGTTATAGGGAACAAGGAGAAGCGGCAGACCCAATTGCAGGTAGAAGGATGAAGAGAAAAAGATTTTGAGTGATCGGGGCCTGTACATACAGGACGGTGAGAGGCGTACAAGCAATAGAAAAAATTGGAACAATGTGGTTTCCTAGGGTCAACATGCTGTCAATGAACTAAGCCAGGGCATTTGAAGCGTCTGGGGTAATCCATGGAAAGGTCTGTGGGAACTGGATGTGGATAGGGAGCTATGATTTCAGTGCATTACACATGACAGCTTGAGAATGAACGTGAACAAATGTGGCCTTTTTTCTGTTTTCCTGGTGCTACATCACTGAAACGGGGGGTAGCGATGCCGTTTCCTGTGGGGCAGAGTAGCGCCAGAATGGATGAAGGCAAGCAAGTATAAATATGTACATGTGTATATATCTATATGTCTGTACATGTGTATGTATATGTGTATATGCTGATATGTATTTGCGTGTATATGTAGGTGTATGTGCATTTATGTGTATATGTGTGTATATGAGTGGAAGAGCCATTCTTTGTGTGTTTCCTGGCACTACCTCTCTGGCATAGGAAACAGCAATCAAGTTTAAAAAAATAATAATACTGATAATAAAATAATAATAATGAAATTTTAATAATAATAATATGATGGGGTTAATAGAGATGCTGTGTGGAAGGTTCTAAGAGAATATGGTGTGGGAGGTAAGTTGCTAGAAGCAGTGAAAAGTTTTTACCAAGGATGTGCGGCATGTGTATGAGTAAGAAGAGAGGAAAGTGACTGGTACCCAGTGAACGATGGTTTGCAGCAGGGGTGTGTGATGTCTCCAAGGTTGTTTAATTTGTTTCTCTTCTGGGTGCTTAGGGAGGTGAATGCAAAAGTTTTGGAAAGAGGGGCAAGTATGCAGTCTGTTCTGGATGAAAGGGCTTGGGAAGTGAGTCAGTTTTTGTTCACTGATGATACAGCGCTGGTGGCTGATTCGGGTGAGAAACTGCATAAGCTGGTGAATGAGTTTGGTAAAGTGTGTGAAAGAAGAAAGCTAAGAGTAAATGTGAATAAGAGCAAGGTTATCAAGTTCAGTAGGGTTAAGGTACAAGTTAATTGGGAGGTAAGTTTGAATGGAGAATAAATGGAGGAAGTACAAGTTAATTGGGAGGTAAGTTTGAATGGAGAATAAATGGAGGAAGTACAAGTTAATTGGGAGGTAAGTTTGAATGGAGAATAAATGGAGGAAGTGAAGTGTTTTAGATATCTGGAAGTGGGCTTAGCAGCGTATGGAACAATGGAAGCGGAAGTGAGTCACAGAGTGGGGGAAGGGGCGAAGGTTCTGGGAGCTTTGAAGAATGTGTGGAAGGCAAAAGCGTTATCTTGGAAAGCAAAAATGGGTATGTTTGAAGGAATAGTGGTTCCAACAATGATATAAGGTTGCGAGGCATGGGCTATAAATAGGGTTATGCAGAGGAGGGTGGATGTGTTGGAAATGAGATGTTTGAGGACATTATGTGGTGTGAGGTGGTTTTATCAAGTAAGTAATGAAAGGGTAAGAGAGATATGTGGAAATAAAGTGTGTGGTTGAGAGAGCAGAAGAGGATGTGTTGAAATGCTTTGGTCACATGTAGAGAATGAGTGAGAAAATATTGACAAAGAGAATATATGTGTCAGAGGTAGAGGAAACAAGGAGAAGCGGGAGACCAAATTGGAGGTGGAAGGATGGAATGAAAAAGATTTTGAGCTATCGGAGCCTGGACATACAGGAGGGTGAAAGGCATGCGAGGAATAAAGTGAAATGGAACGATGTGGTATACCGGGATTGATGTGCTGTCAATGGATTGAACCAGGGCATGTGAAGCATCTGGGGTAAACCATGGAGAGGTCTTTGGGGCCTGGATGTGGAAAGGGAGCTGTGGTCGTGCATTACACATGACAGCTTGAGACTGAGTGTGAATGAACGGGGCCTTTTTTGGATTTCCTAGTGCTACCTTGTTGAACAGGGGAGGGGGGATGCTATTTCATAAGTGGCATGGTGGTGACGGGAATGGATGAAGGCAGCAAGTACGAATATGGACATATGTATATATGTATATGTCTGTGTATATGTTGAAATGTACATGTGTGTATATGTGCATGTGTGGGCACTTATGTATATGCATGTGTATGTGGGTGGATTGGGCCATTCCCCATCTATTTCCTTGCGCTAACTCATCAACGCGGGAGACGGCGATTAAGTATAATAATATAAAAAAAAAATAATAATAATAATAATAATACTGCTCAGCTGGGTTAAGGGACACCTCATTTCCAGCACATCCACCCTCCTGCGCACAACTCTATCCATAGCCCACGCCTTGCAACCATACAACATTGTTGGAACCACTATTCCTTCAAACATATCCATTTTTGCTTTCCGAGATAATGTTCTGAACTTCCACACATTCTTCAACACTCCCAGAATTTTCGCCCCCTCCCCCACCCTATGATTTACTTCCGCTTCCATGGTTCCATCCGCTGCCAAATCCACTCCCAGATATCTAAAACACTTCACTTCCTCCAGTTTTTCTTCATTCAAACTTACCTCCCAACTGACTTGACCCTCAACCCTACTGTACCTAACAACCTTGCTCTTATTCACATTTACTCTCAACTTTCTTCTTTCACACACTTTACCAATCTCAGTCACCAGTCTGCAGTTTCTCACATGACTCAGCCACCAGCGCTGTATCATCAGCGAACAACAACTGACTCACTTCCTAAGCTCTCTCATCCACAACAGACTGCATACTTGCCCCTCTTTCCAAGACTCTTGCATTCACCTCCCTAACAACCCCATCCATAAACAAATTAAACAACCTTGGGGACATCACACACCCCTGCCGCAAACCTACATTCACTGAGAACCAATCACTTTCCTCTCTTCCTACACATACACATGCTTTACATCCTCGATAAAAACTTTTCACTGCTTCAAACAACTTGCCTCCCACATCATATATTCTTAATACCTTCCACAGAGCATCTCTATCAACTCTATCATATGCCTTCTCCAGATCCATAAATGCTACATACAAAATCCATTTAGTAAAATAATAGTAAAATAATAGTACAATAATAGTAAAATAATAATAATAACTACATTAATAATAATGACTGAAAGGGTATGCATCAGAAGTGAGGAGAACAAGAAGAACTGGGAGATCCAGATAATATGGAAAGATGGAGTCAAAAATGCTTTGAGCTGCTAGGATAAAAAAAAGAAATGGAGCGATTTGGGATACAGGGGGAGACTTGCTCTCAACTGGTTGAATGAAGTCATAAGAAGTGGTCAAGGGAAACTACAGAAAGGTTAGTGGGGCTTGACTATGGATAGGAGGTTTGCTTTCTTGAAAAACATTATACATAACAGCTAGATAGTGGATGTAAGAAAATGAAGCTCATCTCTCTTTTGTTCCAGATTTGCTTCAATATGCAGGAGACGGTAGACTAGTATTAAATAAAATAATGTGAGAAACAAGAGAACAAATGGGAGCATTAGTGAAGGGGACAGATGGGGAAGTGTTAACAGGCAGAGATGAGGCAGAGAGGAGATGGAGCAAGCATCTTGAAGGAATGTTGAATGTATTAAAAAAGTGGTAAATATGCAGTGTTTTGGAAATGGAAGCAGACAGGATAAGAGAGTCATAGCCTGTAGTTTGGTGTAGAAAAGACGTGGTAAAAGTCTTGCATAAGATGAAGTGAGGTAAAAGCATAAAGCAGCTGCAGTGGATCAGATTGCAGTTAAATTTTTTAGGAATGGGGGTGAATGGCACAATGCTTGTTTAGTGCTGAAGTATAAAAGGAAGGGAAACAAAAAAGAATACTGAAATCACAAAAGGATAAGTCTATTAAAAGTACCTGATGAGATTTATGGAAGAGTGGTGAAAGAGGGTGGCAGAATGCTCAGAGCATCAGATTAGAGAACAATGTCACTTCAGAAGTGGTAGAGAATGTGTGGATTAAGTGTCTGTTTTGAAGAATTTGTCTGAGAAATACTTAGGGGAACAGAGGACTTTGTATATAGCATTTATAATTTGAAAAAAAAACATACAAAAGGGTTGATGAAGATACTTCATGGCAGGTGTTATAAATATATGGTTCAGGAGGTCTTTGTGGAAGGTGTTACAAATATACAGATCAGGTCTTTGTGGAAGGTGTTATAAATATATGATTCATGAGGTAAGCTATCAGAAGTTGTGGGGAGTATTTCACCATGTAAGTAAATTAAGTGTGTGAGTAGGAAAAGAAAAGGGTGAGTGGTTGCATGCAGCAGAGGAGTCTGATGTCACCATGGGTATCTAATGTTTAAGGATGGGATGGTAGGGGAGGTTAATGGAAGCATTTTGGGGAGAGGGGCAGGTCTGCAGTCTATCTCTGGTGATGGTAGGTACTGCGGGGTGAGTCAGTTGCTATGACATGGTGCTGGTAACAGACTTAAGTAAAAATCAGCAAGAGTTGGTTACTAAGTTTAGAGGAATGTGTGTTTAAGGATAAAGTCAATAGTAAATGTAAACAAAACCAACATTAATAGGATTAGCAGGGAAGAGAGAAAAGTTAGCTGGTACGTGAACTTGAATGGTGAGATTTTGGAGAGTGTGGAGTGTTTAGGTAATAGGAGTGGACATGACAGAGAATGGAATCATGGAAGCTGAAGTGAGCCACTGAGTGTGTAAAGGGGTAAAGCTCCTGGGTGCATTAAGGAATGTGTGGAAAGAGAAGTTACTCTCTTTGATCACAAAGATGGGTATGTTTGGTGGAAAGGTGGTCTTGACTTAGTTGTAGGGCTGCAAGGGGTGGGGCACAGATGAAAAAGTAGAGAAGTGGGTGACGTGTTGGCACTGAAATATTTGAGGATAATATTTGGTATTAGGAAATGACTGGGAAAGGGGTGTGGCAATAAGAGGAGTATGTATGAGAAAGTTGAAGAGGGTATGCGATGTAAAGGTTGGGACATATGGAGAAAATGACAAAGAAGGTATATATGTTGAAAGTAGGGGGAACATGGAAAATGGGGAAGCAAAGAGGAGGGGAAAGGATAGTGAGAAAGAGACTTTGAGCATTTAGGGGCTGAACATGCACAGAAAACAGCAAACTGGAGTGATGTGGTATACAATGGGGAAATGCGATCAAGGGGTTGATCAAGGAAATTTCGTGTGGCCAAGGGAAACCATGGAATGATCTGTGATACATGGCTGCGGATAGGAGACTATGGTTTTGGTGCATTATACGACAGAGAGGGAATGGGTGTGAGTGACTACAGCTACTCTTCATCTGTTCCTGGCAAGATCTCAGTAATGCGGGAAATGGAGAACGAGTATGGAAAAAATGAAAATAACAGTATGCAATAACTCAGATCTTTAGATGAAGCATCCTTAAGAGATAATGGATGACATTCCTGCACAAAAATGTGACTAAATCAAGCTAATCATGACAAAGAGTGAAATAACAAGAACTGAGGAAGACACCATCTACCAAAACCATCAACAAAATTAAGTAAAATTCTAATTGTCTTACTAATTAGGATTTTCATACCAGAGGTTCTCACACAACAGGGCTAGGTAACTATGTCTTTGCTAAAACAGTCATAAAAAGCAGGCCTATCATTTACGTACTTAAAGTCCTCTTCACTCTGAGTGATGGCCATTTGTAATCTTACATCATCAGAGCGTTGCTTTTGTTCTTCCTGTTCTGCTTCCTCTTTGCTCATGGCCAGGGCAAGTTGTAACTGTAACTCTTCTTCTCCAACTGTCTGGGGACGGGCAGCCTCCAGCTCTGAGAGAAATTAAGAGTTCTTGTCATGATTATATCCATTAAAAGTAAAACATTCAAATATGCATTGTATACCTTGAGAATAGTTACAGTCTATCAAAAAATCCAACTCTAGTAAGATATTTACATGCTCTCTGGATATCAAAAGATAACAACAAGCAAACAATTCAGCCAAGCTGGTAAATTAATCTTTTTTAAGCAAATATCTTATCCCTCGGTGTTTATGTTTCAACAAATTTTAACCTAGCTGTCATTCCTTCTTCCCTCCCTTTCTCATGATCCCTACAAGTCAGACCCCATCTAGGATACAGTGACTGTTCTGGTTACACGACTTTATTAAAGCTGAAGAAAAATTTGAACAAATACAGGAGAAAAAATAAAATTCCATCTCTCAGAAATATACATTCAGAAAAGACAGACATATAATGTTTTCTATAAATGTGCAAACTCCAAGAAGATATAGAAGTTCTAAAAGTATTGAATAATCTATAACAGAGCACACTTATCCTTGGGGATAAGAAAGAAATGAATACGACCCACATATCTCTTGCATGTTGTGGATGATAAGATGGGGATGATTGAAGTTGGGGTGGGGTGGGGTGGCTGGAAAATCTTCCCTCCTGTACCCATATTTTCAAAAAGAGGGGAACTGAGGAAGGAACATAAAGCATAGGGAGGGGGTTAAGGCGGAGAGTTCTACTGTTTATGGCAAGCATTCACTTTCAATACACAACATTTATTCAGAGTGACATATTCTCTCATTTCCCCTCCCAGGATATTCATTTGTGTGTTATTCATTTTTGAAGTGTGGATTTACTTCCATGAAACATACTAACACATTAAGAAGCATGATGAAAATGAAATAAAACACAAACCAAAATTACTCAAACATATGCACACACGACTTTATGGTCCCACTAGCACATACCTGGCCATATGTCTGATGCAGTTGAAAATCTGTCCTTAAGATCAAAATACTCATGTTCATTGTGATGTAAGATGTTATTTTGAGCAAATCATACACTACTTCAACCAAGGGACAGAAAAATGACACAAACTATCAGTTAATCCTCTAGTGCAACTCAAGTTGATAGTAAAGGAGGTAAGTGAAAGAGTTTTGGAAAAAGGGTCAAGTATGTAGTCTGTAGGAGGTAAAAGAGCCAGGGAAACAAGTCAGTTGATGTTTGCTGATATGACGATGGTCGATTTTGATGAGAAACTGTAGAAATTGGTACCTCAGTTTGCGAAAGTGTGTGAAAGAAGGAAGCTGAATAGAAGCTGGGTATTAGGTTTTGCAATGCACAGACAAGATAGTTGGGTGTGAGATTGAATGGAGAAAATCTGGATAAGTAAATTGTTTTAAATACCTGAGAGTGGACATGGCTGCAAATGGAACCATGGAAGTGGAAGTGAGTCATACGGTGGGTGAGAGGGCAAAGGTTCTTGAAGAGGTTGAGGAATGTGTGGAAAGAGAGGTCATCTTCTGGTACGGTGAAAATAGGTTCTTGAAGAGGTTGAGGAATGTGTGGAAAGAGAGGTCATCTTCTGGTAGGGTGAAAATAGGTATGTTTAAAGGTTACTATATAGTAGCCCCAGTCAGGGTATAAGGATGCAAAGTCATGGGCCATATGCAAAGATGTGCTGCAGAGGGTTAGAAATGAAATGCTCGTGGACAGTATGTGATGTTGAGATGGTCTGATTTAAGTAATAAAAGGGTACAGATAGAGGTGTGGTACTAATGGAGGTGTGGTTGTGAGAGCTGAAGAAGACATAATGAAATTACACAAGTCTAAATCACTTCAACACACCCTCTTCTATTCTCTCAACCACACTCTTTTTGTTACACCTCTCTCTTGATCTTTCATTACTTAATCAAACAGCTTGATACTTTATACTGTCATCAAATATCCAAGGTCCAACACATTCAGCCTCCTCTGCACAGCCTTACCCGTAGCCCATGCCTCATATCCACGTAATATTGTTGAGACCACTATTCCCTAAAACATATCCACTTTTGTCCTTGCAGAAAACGTTCTCTCTATTGACATTCTTCAGCACACCCAGAATCTTTGCCCCCTCCCCTATCCGATAACTCACTTCCTTTACCATGGTTCCCTTCACTGCCATGTACATTTCCAGGTACCTAAAACACTTGACTTCCTCCAATTTTTCTCTATTCAAACTCATCCCTACTAACATGTCCCTTAAGCCTACTAAAGCTACTAACCTTACTTTTATTCACATTCAATCTCACGTTTCTCCTTTCACACACACTTACAAATTTCCAAACTCAGTCAACAGTTGCTGCAGTTTCTAACTGAAATCACCACCAGTGCTGTATCATCAGCATACAACAACTGACTTCCTTCCCAGGCCCTTTCACTCCATGTAGACTGCATACTCACCCCTCTCTCCAACACTTCCACCTTTACCTCCCTCACCACTTCGGGGTCGGAGAGGGGGTGAAGGTTCTGGGAGTGATAAAGAATGTGTGGAAGAAAAGAACGTTATCTCAGAGAGCAAAAATGGGTATGTTTGAAGGAACAGTAGCTCCAACATTATTATATGGTTACGAGGCATGGGCTATAGATAGGGTTGCACCAAAGAGGGTAGGTGTGTTAGAAATGAAATGTTTGAGGACAATATGTGGTGTCAGGTGGTTTGATCAAGTAAGTAATGAAAGGGTAAAAGAGATGTAAAGAAATAAAAAAAAGTATGGCTGAGAAAGCAGAAAAGGGTGTGTTGATGTGGACATATGGAGAGAATGAGTGAGGAAAGATTGGCAAAGAGGATACATATGTGTCAGAGGTGGAGGGAACAATGAGAAGTGGGAGACCAAACTGGAGGTGGAGGGATGGAGTGAAAAAGATTTTGAGCGATTGGGGCCTGAACAGACAGGAGGATAAGAAGCATGCAAAGAATAGAGTGAACTGGAACGATGTGGTATACCGGGGTCGATGTGCTGTCAATGGACTGAACCAGGGCATGTGAAACATGGAAAGGTCTGTGGGGCCTGGATGTTGATAGGGAGCTGTGGTTTCGGTGCATTACATACGACAGCTAGAGACCACACGTGAATAAATGTGGCCCTTTTGTCTTTTCCAGACGCTGCCTGGCTGGGAAAGGGAGGGGGGGGGGGGGTTGGAGAGAGGAGCAAGTATGCAGTCTGTTCTGGCTGTGAGGGCTTGGGAAGTGAGTCAGTTGCTGTTCGCTGATGATACAGTGTTAATGGCTGATTCAGGTGAGAAACTGCAGAGGTTGGTGACTGAGTTTGAAGTGCGTAAAAGAAGAAAGTTGAGAGTAAATGTCAATAAGAGCAAGGTTATTGAGTTCGGTAGGGTGGAGGGATACATAAACAGGGAGGTAAGTTTGAATGGAGAAAAACAGGAGGAAAAGAAGAGTTTTAGATATCTGGGAGTGGACTTAGCAGCGGATGGAATTATGGAAGCGTAAGTAAGTTAAAGGTTGGGGAAGGTTCTGGGAAGAATGTGTGGAAGGCGAGAACGTTATCTCAGAGAGCAAAAATGGGTATGTTTGAAGGAATAGTGGTTCCAACAATGTTGTATGGTTGCAAGGCATGGGCTATAGAAAGGGTTGTGCGTATGAGGGTGGATGTGTTGGAAATTAAAAGTTTGAGGACAATACGTGGTGTGAGGTGGTTTGATCGAGTAAGTAATGTAAGGGCAAGAGAGATGTGTGTTAATAAAAAAGTGTGTGGTTGAGAGAGCAGAAGAGGGTGTGTTGAAATGGCGTGGACACATGGAGAGAATGAGTGACAAAAGATTGACAGAGAACATACGTGTCAGAGGTGGAGGGAACAAAGAGAAGCGGGAGACCAAATTGGAGGAGGAAGGATGGAGTGAAAAAGATTTTGAGCGATCGGGGCCTGAACAAACAGGAGGGTGAAAGGCGTGTAAGGAATAGAGTAAATTAGAACAATGTGGTATACCAGGGTCGACGTGCTGTCAATGGATTGAACCAGGGTATGTGAAGGGTAAGAGAGATGTGTGGTAATCAAAAAGAGTGTGGTTGAGAGAGCAGAAGAGGGTGTGTAGAAATGGTTTGGACACATGGAGAGAATGAGTGACAAAAGATTGACAAAGAGAATATATGTGTCTGAGGTGGAGGGAACAAAGAGAAGCAGGAGACCAAACTGGAGGAGGAAGGATGGAGTGAAAAAGATTTTGAGCGATTAGGGCCTGAACATACAGGAGGGTGAAGGACGTGTAAGGAATAGAGTGAATTGGAACGATGTGGTATACCGGGGTTGACGTGCTGTCAATGGATTGAACCAGGGCATGTGAAGCGTCTGGGGTAAACCATGGAAAGGTCTTTGGAGCCGTAGTGTCGGTGCATTACACATGACAGCTAGAGACTGAGTGAGAACGAATGTGGCCTTTTTTGTCTTTTCCTGGTGCCACCTCGCTGGAGGGGGGATGCTGTTTCATGTGTGGATGGGTAACGACAGGAATGGATGAAGACAGCAAGAATGAATATGTACATGTGTATATATGTATATGTCTGTGTATGCATATGTATATATATGTTTAAATGCATATGTATGTATATGTGCATGTATGGGCATTTACGTAGATACATGTGGATGTGGGTGGGTTGGGCCATTCTTCGTCTGTTTCCTTATGCTATCTCGCTGACGCAAGAGACAGCGATCAAGTATAAATATATATAAATTCATTTTCTTTCTATCATACTTGATCACCGTTTCCCACATCAGCAAGGTAGCACCTGGAAACAGATGAAGGAAGACCCATCCACTCATATACACACATATGTACATACACCAATATACATATCAACATATACATATACATACACAGACATATACATACATACACCTGTATACGATCATACTTGCTTGCCTTCATCCATTCCCAGTGCCACCCAGCCATACAGGCAACAGTATCAACATCTCCTGTGTCAGCAAGGTAGCGCAAGAAAAAACAAAGGCCACATTCATTCATACTCAGTCTCCGGTTGCCAGTAAACCTAAACCCTCGATTTAATGGACCCTGATATAACAGATTTTGGATTTAAAGGACAAATAATAATACAGTACATTAATTAATTATCATAACATTTATTTTCTTTATTTTGCTTTGTCGCTGTCTCCTGCACTAGCGAGGTAGCACAAGGAAACAGACAAAAGAATGGCCCAACCCACCCCCATACACATGTATATACATAAACGTCCACACATACAAATATACATACCTATACATCTCAATGTATACATATATATACACACACAGACATATACATATATACACATGTACATAATTCATACTGTCTGCCCTTATTCATTCCCATTGCCACCTCGCCACACATGGAATAACATCCCCCTCCCCCCTCGTGTGTGCGAGGTAGCGCTAGGAAAAGACAACAAAGGCCACATTCGTTCACACTCAGTCTCTAGCTGTCATGTAATAATGCACCAAAACCACAGTTCCCTTTCCACATCCAGGCCCCACACAACTTTCCATGGTTTACCCAAGACGTTTCACATGCCCTGGTTCAATCCACTGACAGCACGTCGACCCCGGTATACCACATCGTTCCAATTCACTCTATTCCTTGCACGCCTTTCACCCTCCTGCATGTTCAGGCCCCGATCACTCAAAATCTTTTTCACTCCATCTTTCCACCTCCAATTTGGTCTCCCACTTCTCCTTGTTCCCTCCACCTCTGAAACATATATCCTCTTGGTCAATCTTTCCTCACTCATTCTCTCCATGTGACCAAACCATTTCAAAACACCCCCTTCTGCTCTCTCAACCACACTCTTTTTATTACCACACATCTCTCTTACCTTACATTACTTACTTGATCAAACCACCTCACACCACATATTGTCCTCAAACATCTCATTTCCAGCACATCCACCCTCCTGCGCACAACTCTATCCATAGCCCACGCCTCGCAACCATACAACATTGCTGGAACCACTATTCCTTCAAACATACCCATTTTTGCTTTCCGAGATAATGTTCTCAACTTCCACACATTCTTCAAGGCTCCCAGAATTTTCGCCCCCTCCCCCACCCTATGATTCACTTCCGGTTCCACGGTTCCATCCGCTGCCAAATCCACTCCCAGATATCTAAAACACTTTACTTCCTCCAGTTTTTCTCCATTCAAACTTACCTCCCAAATGACTTGACCCTCAACCCTACTGTACCTAATAACCTTGCTCTTATTCACATTTACTCTCAACTTTCTTCTTTCACACACTTTACCAAACTCAGTCACCAGCTTCTGCAGTTTCTCACATGAATCAGCCACCAGCGCTGTATCATCAGCGAATAACAACTGACTCACTTCCCAAGCTCTTTCATCCCCAACAGACTGCATACTTGCCCCTCTTTCCAAAACTCTTGCATTCACCTCCCTAACAACCCCATCCATAAACAAATTAAACAACCATGGAGACATCACACACCCCTGCCGCAAACCTACATTCACTGCAAACCAGTCACTCTATCACTCTCCTCACTTCCTACACATACACATGCCTTACATCCTTGATAAAAACTTTTCACTGCTTCTAACAACTTGCCTCCCACACCATATATTCTTAGTACCTTCCACAGAGCATATCTATCAACTCTATCATATGCCTTCTCCAGATCCATAAATGCTATATACAAATCCATTTGCTTTTCTAAGTATTTCTCACATACATTCTTCAAAGCAAACATCTGATCCACACATCCTCTACCACTTCTGAAACCACACTTCTCTTCTCCAATCTGATGCTCGGTACATGCCTTCACCCTCTCAATCAATACCCTCCCATATAATTTACCAGGAATACTCAACAAACTTATACCTCTGTAATTTGAGCACTCACTCTTATCCCCTTTGCCTTCGTACAATGGCACTATGCAAGCATTCCGCCAATCCTCAGGCACCTCATCATGAATCATACATACAGTAAATAACCTTACCAACCAGTCAACAATACAATCACCCCCTTTTTTAATCAATTCCACTGCAATACCATCCAAACCTGCTGCCTTGCCGGCTTCCATCTTCCGCAAAGCTTTTACTACCTCTTCTCTGTTTATCAAATCATTTTCCCTAACCCTCTCACTTTGCACACCACCTCGACCAAAACACCTTATATCTGCCACTCTTATCATCAAACACATTCAACAAACCTTCAAAATACTCACTCCAACTCCTTCTCACATCACCACTACTTGTTATCACCTCCCCATTAGCCCCCTTCACTGAAGTTCCCATTTGTTCCCTTGTCTTATGCACTTTATTTACTTCCTTCCAAAACATCTTTTTGTTCTCCCTAAAATTTAATGATACTCTCTCACCCCAACTTTCATTTGCCCTCTTTTTCACCTCTTGCACCTTTCTCTGGAACTCCTGCCTCTTTCTTGTATACATCTCCCACTCATTTGCATTATTTCCCTGCAAAAATCGTCCAAATGCCTCTCTCTTCTCTTTCACTAATAATCTTACTTCTTCATCCCACCACTCACTACCCTTTCTAATCTGCCCACCTCCTACACTTCTCATGCCACAAGCATCTTTTGCGCATGCCATCACTGCTTCCCTAAATACATCCCATTCCTCCCCCACTCCCCTGAAGTCCTTTGTTCTCAACTTTTTCCATTCTGTATTCAGTCTCTCCTGGTACTTCCTCACACAAGTCTCCTTCCCAAGCTCACTTACTCTCACCACTCTCTTCACCCCAACATTCTCTCTTCTTTTCTGAAAACCTGTACAAATCTTCACCTTCGCCTCCAAAAGATAACGATCAGACATCCCTCCAGTTGCACCTCTCAGCACATTAACATCCAAAAGTCTTTCTTTCGTGCGCCTATCAATTAACACATAATCCAATAATGCTCTCTGGCCATCCTCCTACTTACATACGTATACTTATGTATTTTTTTTTTTTTTTTTTTTTTTTTTATACTTTGTCGCTGTCTCCCGCGTTTGCGAGGTAGCGCAAGGAAACAGACGAAAGAAATGCCCACCCCCCCCCCCATACACATGTACATACACACGTCCACACACACAAATATACATACCTACACAGCTTTCCATGGTTTACCCCAGACGCTTCACATGCCTTGCTTCAATCCACTGACAGCACGTCAACCCCTGTATACCACATGACTCCAATTCACTCTATTTCTTGCCCTCCTTTCACCCTCCTGCATGTTCAGGCCCCGATCACACAAAATCTTTTTCACTCCATCTTTCCACCTCCAATTTGGTCTCCCTCTTCTCCTCGTTCCCTCCACCTCCGACACATATATCCTCTTGGTCAATCTCTCCTCACTCATTCTCTCCATGTGCCCAAACCATTTCAAAACACCCTCTTCTGCTCTCTCAACCACGCTCTTTTTATTTCCACACATCTCTCTTACCCTTACGTTACTTACTCGATCAAACCACCTCACACCACACATTGTCCTCAAACATCTCATTTCCAGCACATCCATCCTCCTTATGTATATCTCTCTTTTTAAACCATATATCTTTAAAAATAAAAAAAATCACAAAAACTGCAACATGAGCATTTCATATCACACTTGTTTTTGGTAAAATGGAGTAGACTCACTTTGTTTTGGTCTCATTCTGCCTCAAGCTATCATGCGATCAGGTTGTATACATTGTTTCTTTTATTTCAGAAATGTGACTTTATAAATTAAATAATTTTGCAAGCCTTACAATTCAAAATGGCATGAAGTAATTGTAAGAGGTGCAATGAAAGCACGTAGTCCTTCCTCACTTTATCATAAAGAAGCATGCTTTCACAAGAGAGGGGTGGCATTACATCTATCTCAGTCTGACTCATGCCTCCAACTGCCTGGTAAGCGTTCCCACGCTGCTGGGTTCCTACCGCCCAACTATCGAAACACACACTAAAACTTACATCCTTACGCGAGATTTTGGTAACTGAATGTGACATTTTGTTACAATAAAAACAAAAAACTAAAATCAAAACAACAAAAAAGAATGAAATGAAAATCTCACAAGGTATAAAACAAATATACACACAAATCACTGCTCAGCAACAAAACACTTCCTTTACATGTGAGCAGAACAAAAATGTCTTAAAATTAGTATGTTTACTCTTCACAGGAGACATCACAAACATAATCTCACAAGTGTGCAGGACGGTGTCTCACATGGTGAGGGCGCTGCCGCCTGAGGGGCGAACACGCTGCTGGTGGGTACTCCCCTTGACCTATGGGTGTCGTGGGGCATTAGGGCACCAGGAGACCATCTTGCAACTGTCTTCCTGCTGTCAGCTGTGCGGGTGACTTATCCCCCTCTCTTAGGGGGGTGGGGGGTGTTGAGATATTGGAACATAGCCTGAGCGAGTCACTTTGCTATTGTGCAGGCAACCTACTACACCCATGCTGCCCCTCAATACATGCTTGGCTGCCTTTAATGCTGCTTTGGTGTACCTACTGGACTGGGGGAAGTGGGCTGAAGAGATGCTGGCAATGATTCCCCATTTTTAGTGGAAAGCTTCCATCTCCTTACTGTCTATATTGGTTCCCCTGTACAAGGCAATTTCCTTGGGTGCATCCAATCTCCTGAAGTGTTCCCCTGCCAAAGCAATTTCCTTGGGTGCATCCAATTTCCTGAAGTGTTCCCTGCCAAGGTAATTTCCTTGGGTGCATCCCATCTCCTGAAGATGGTGAGCAGCCTTATGATAACTTGGGATTAACCTGCATAGGTTAGAATCCTACTCACTGCACCATGTAAGAGGTGCAATGAAAGCAGGTAGCCTGTCCTCACTTTATCATAAAGAAGGGTCCGTTCACAGGAGAGGGGTAGCATCACCGCTAACTCAATTTGACTCCTGCCTAAAAATGTGTGCCTAGCACTTCCATGCTGTTAGGTGCCCACCACCCAGCTATCGTACCACCCAGTAAACCATACAGTAAAAGAGAGGTAAAAAGAAAGCATGTGAACTTAAATGTAGCACAAAAATCAGTTACATTCAAGTTAATGGACTTTTGACATTAAAGGACACACTTTTCCCCCTAATAGTCCATTAAATTGAAGGTTTGTTGAATAGCGTGGGCTATGGATAGAGCTGTGCGCAGGAGGGTGGATGTGCTGGAAATGAGATGTTTGAGGACAATGTGTGGTGTGAGGTGGTTTGATCGAGTAAGTAATGTAAGGGTAAGAGAGATGTGTGGAAATAAAAAGAGCATGGTTGAGAGAGCAGAAGAGGGTGTTTTGAAATGGTTTGGGCACATGGAGAGAATGAGTGAGGAAAGATTGACCAAGAGGATATATGTGTCAGAGGTGGAGGGAACGAGGAGAAGTAGGAGACCAAATTGGAGGTGGAAAGATGGAGTGAAAAAGATTTTGAGTGATTGGGGCCTGAACATGCAGGAGGGTGAAAGGCGGGCAAGGAATAGAGTGAATTGGATCGATGTGGTATACCGGGGTTGACGTGCTGTCAGTGGATTGAATCAGGGCATGTGAAGCGTCTGGGGTAAGCCATGTTAAGTTGTGTGGGGCCAGGATGTGGAAAGGGAGCTGTGGTTTCGGGCATTATTGCATGACAGCTAGAGACTGAGTGTGAACGAATGGGGTCTTTGTTGTCTTTTCCTAGCGCTACCTCGCACACATGAGGGGGGAGGGGGATGGTATTCCATGTGTGGCAAGGTGGCGATGGGAATGAATAAAGGCAGACAGTGTGAATTGTGTGCATGGGTATATATGTATGTGTCTGTGTGTGTATATATATGTGTACATTGAGATGTATAGGTATGTATATTTGCGTGTGTGGACGTGTATGTATATACATGTGTATGGGGGTGGGTTGGGCCATTTCTTTCGTCTGTTTCTTTGCGCTACCTCGCAAACGCGGGAGACAGCGACAAAGCAATAAAATAAAAAAAAATATATATATATAATCCCTGGGGATAGGGGAGAAAGAATACTTCCCACGTATTCCCTGCGTGTCGTAGAAGGCGACTAAAAGGGGAGGGAGCGGGTGGCTGGAAATCCTCCCCTCTTGTTTTTTTTTTTTAATTTTCCAAAAGAAGGAACAGAGAAGGGGGCCAGGTGAGGATATTCCCTCAAAGGCCCAGTCCTCTGTTCTTAATGCTACCTCGCTAATGCGGGAAATGGCGAATAGTATGAAAAATATTTATATATATATATATATATATATATATATATATATATATATATATATATATATATATATATATATCTGTTGAATGTGTTTGATGATAGACTGGCAGATATAGGGTGTTTTGGTTGAGGTGGTGTGCAAAGTGAGAGGGTTAGGGAAAATGATTTGGTAAACAGAGAAGAGGTAGTAAAAGCTTTGCGGAAGATGAAAGCCTGCAAGGCAGCAGGTTTGGATGGTATTTCAGTGGAATTTATTAAAAAAGGTGGTGACTGTATTGTTAACTGGTTGGTAAGGTTATTTAATGCATGTATGATTCATGGTGAAGTGCCTGAGGATTGGTGGAATGCATGCATAGTGCCATTGTACAAAGGCAAAGGGGATAAGAGTGAGTGCTCAAATTACAGATGTATAAGTTTCTTGAGTATTCCTGGTAAATTATATGGGAGGGTATTGATTGAGAGGGTGAAGGCATGTACAGAGCATCAGATTGGGGAAGAGCAGTGTGGTTTCAGAAGTGGTAGAGGATGTGTGGATCAGGTGTTTGCTTTGAAGAATGTATGTGAGAAATACTTAGAAAAGCAAATGGATTTGTATGTAGCATTTATGGATCTGGAGAAGGCATATGATAGAGTTGATAGAGATGCTCTGTGGAAGGTATTAAGAATATATGGTGTGGGAGGCAAGTTGTTAGAAGCAGTGAAAAGTTTTTATCGAGGATGTAAGGCATATGTACATGTAGGAAGAGAGGAAAGTGATTGGTTCTCAGTGAATGTAGGTTTGCGGCAGGGGTGTGTGATGTCTCCAAGGTTGTTTAATTTGTTTATGGATGGGGTTGTTAGGGAGGTGAATGCAAGAGTTTTGGAAAAAGGGACAAGTATGAAGTCTGTTGGGGATGAGAGAGCTTGGGAAGTGAGTCAGTTGTTGTTCGCTGATGATACAGCGCTGGTGGCTGATTCATGTCAGACGCTGCAGAAGCTGGTGACTGAGTTTGGTAAAGTGTGTGAAAGAAGAAAGTTAAGAGTAAATGTGAATAAGAGCAAGGTTATTAGGTACAGTAGGGTTGAGGGTCAAGTCAACTGGGAGGTAAGTTTGAATGGAGAAAAACTGGAGGAAGTAAAGTGTTTTAGATATTTGGGAGTGGATCTGGCAGCGGATGAAACCATGGATGTGGAAGTGAATCATAGGGTGGGGGAGGGGGTGAAAATCCTGGGAGCCTTGAAGAATGTGTGGAAGTCGAGAACATTATCTCGGAAAGCAAAAATCGCTATGTTTGAAGGAATAGTGATTCCAACAATGTTGTATGGTTGCGAGGCGTGGGCTATGGATAGAGTTGTGCGCAGGGGGGGTGGATGTGCTGGAAATGAGATGTTTGAGGACAATATGTGGTGTGAGGTGGTTTGATCAAGTAAGTAATGTAAGCGTAAGATAGAGTGAAAAAGATTTTGAGTGATCGGGGCCTGAACAGAGTGAATTGGATCGATGTGGTATACCGGGGTCGACGTGCTGTCAATGGATTTAATCAGGGAATGTGAAGCGTCTGGGGTAAACCATGGAAAGTTCTGTGGGGCCTGGCTGTGGAAAGGGAGCTGTGGTTTCGGGCATTATTGCATGACAGCTAGAGATTGAGTGTGAACGAATGGGGCATTTGTTGTCTTTTCCTAGCGCTACCTCGCACACATTAGGGGGGAGGGGGATGTTATTCCATGTGTTGTGAGGTGGCGATGGGAATGATAAAGGCAGACAGTGTGAATTGTGTGCATGTGTATATATGTATGCATCTGTGTGTGTATATATATGTGTACGTTGAGATGTACAGGTATCTATATTTGCGTGTGTGGACGTGTATGTATATACATGTGTATGGGGGTGGGTTGGGCCATTTCTTTTGTCTGTTTCCTTGCGTTCCCTCGCAAATGCAGGAGATAGCGAAAAAGCAAAATAAAAAGTAAATAAATATAAACATAAATATATATATATATATATATATATATATATATATATATATATATATATATACATATATATATTATGCCTGGGGATAGGGGAGAAAGAATACTTCCCAAGTATTCCCTGCGTGTCGTAGAAGGCGACTAAAAGGGGAGGGAGCGGGGGGCTGGAAATCCTCCCCTCTCTTTTTTTTTTTTTTAATTTTCCAAAAGAAGGAACAGAGAATTGGGCCAGGTGAGGGTATTCCCTCAAGGCCCAGTCCTCTGTTCTTAACGCTACCTCGCTAATGCGGGAAATGGCGAATAGTTTGAAAGAAAAAAAAAGATATATATATATATAAATATATATATATATATATATATATATATATATATAGAGTTGATAGAGATGCTCTGTGGAAGGTATTAAGAATATATGGTGTGGGAGGCAAGTTGTTAGAAGCAGTGAAAAGTTTTTATCGAGGATGTAAGGCATATGTACATGTAGGAAGAGAGGAAAGTGATTGGTTCTCAGTGAATGTAGGTTTGCGGCAGGGGTGTGTGATGTCTCCAAGGTTGTTTAATTTGTTTATGGATGGGGTTGTTAGGGAGGTGAATGCAAGAGTTTTGGAAAAGAGGGACAAGTATGAAGTCTGTTGGGGATGAGAGAGCTTGGGAAGTGAGTCAGTTGTTGTTCGCTGATGATACAGCGCTGGTGGCTGATTCATGTCAGACGCTGCAGAAGCTGGTGACTGAGTTTGGTAAAGTGTGTGAAAGAAGAAAGTTAAGAGTAAATGTGAATAAGAGCAAGGTTATTAGGTACAGTAGGGTTGAGGGTCAAGTCAATTGGGAGGTAAGTTTGAATGGAGAAAAACTGGAGGAAGTAAAGTGTTTTAGATATTTGGGAGTGGATCTGGCAGCGGATGAAACCATGGATGTGGAAGTGAATCATAGGGTGGGGGAGGGGGTGAAAATCCTGGGAGCCTTGAAGAATGTGTGGAAGTCGAGAACATTATCTCGGAAAGCAAAAATCGCTATGTTTGAAGGAATAGTGATTCCAACAATGTTGTATGGTTGCGAGGCGTGGGCTATGGATAGAGTTGTGCGCAGGGGGGTGGATGTGCTGGAAATGAGATGTTTGAGGACAATATGTGGTGTGAGGTGGTTTGATCAAGTAAGTAATGTAAGCGTAAGATAGAGTGAAAAAGATTTTGAGTGATCGGGGCCTGAACAGAGTGAATTGGATCGATGTGGTATACCGGGGTCGACGTGCTGTCAATGGATTTAATCAGGGAATGTGAAGCGTCTGGGGTAAACCATGGAAAGTTCTGTGGGGCCTGGCTGTGGAAAGGGAGCTGTGGTTTCGGGCATTATTGCATGACAGCTAGAGATTGAGTGTGAACGAATGGGGCATTTGTTGTCTTTTCCTAGCGCTACCTCGCACACATTAGGGGGGAGGGGGATGTTATTCCATGTGTTGTGAGGTGGCGATGGGAATGATAAAGGCAGACAGTGTGAATTGTGTGCATGTGTATATATGTATGCATCTGTGTGTGTATATATATGTGTACGTTGAGATGTACAGGTATCTATATTTGCGTGTGTGGACGTGTATGTATATACATGTGTATGGGGGTGGGTTGGGCCATTTCTTTTGTCTGTTTCCTTGCGTTCCCTCGCAAATGCAGGAGATAGCGAAAAAGCAAAATAAAAAGTAAATAAATATAAACATAAATATATATATATATATATATATATATATATATATATATATATATATATACATATATATATTATGCCTGGGGATAGGGGAGAAAGAATACTTCCCACATATTCCCTGCGTGTCGTAGAAGGCGACTAAAAGGGGAGGGAGCGGGGGGCTGGAAATCCTCCCCTCTCTTTTTTTTTTTTTTAATTTTCCAAAAGAAGGAACAGAGAATTGGGCCAGGTGAGGGTATTCCCTCAAGGCCCAGTCCTCTGTTCTTAACGCTACCTCGCTAATGCGGGAAATGGCGAATAGTTTGAAAGAAAAAAAAAGATATATATATATATATATATATATATATATATATATATATATAGAGTTGATAGAGATGCTCTGTGGGAGGTATTAAGAATATATGGTGTGGGAGGAAAGTTGTTAGAAGCAGTGAAAAGTTTTTATCGAGGATGTAAGGCATGTGTACGTGTAGGAAGAGAGGAAAGTGATTGGTTCTCAGTGAATGTAGGTTTGCGGCAGGGGTGTGTGATGTCTCCATGGTTGTTTAATTTGTTTATGGATGGGGTTGTTAGGGAGGTAAATGCAAGAGTTTTGGAAAGAGGGGCAAATATGAAGTCTGTTGGGGATGAGAGAGCTTGGGAAGTGAGTCAGTTGTTGTTCGCTGATGATACAGCACTGGTGGCTGATTCATGTGAGAAACTGCAGAAGCTGGTGACTGAGTTTGGTAAAGTGTGTGGAAGAAGAAAGTTAAGAGTAAATGTGAATAAGAGCAAGGTTATTAGGTACAGTAGGGTTGAGGGTCAAGTCAATTGGGAGGTGAGTTTGAATGGAGAAAAACTGGAGGAAGTGAAGTGTTTTAGATATCTGGGAGTGGATCTGGCAGCGGATGGAACCATGGAAGCGGAAGTGGATCATAGGGTGGGGGAGGGGGCGAAAATTCTGGGGGCCTTGAGGAATGTGTGGAAGTCGAGAACATTATCTCGGAAAGCAAAAATGGGTATGTTTGAAGGAATAGTGGTTCCAACAATGTTGTATGGTTGCGAGGCGTGGGCTATGGATAGAGTTGTGCGCAGGAGGATGGATGTGCTGGAAATGAGATGTTTGAGGACAATGTGTGGTGTGAGGTGGTTTGATCGAGTGAGTAACGTAAGGGTAAGAGAGATGTGTGGAAATAAAAAGAGCGTGGTTGAGAGAGCAGAAGAGGGTGTTTTGAAGTGGTTTGGGCACATGGAGAGGATGAGTGAGGAAAGATTGACCAAGAGGATATATGTGTCGGAGGTGGAGGGAGCAAGGAGAAGAGGGAGACCAAATTGGAGGTGGAAAGATGGAGTGAAAAAGATTTTGTGTGATCGGGGCCTGAACATGCAGGAGGGTGAAAGGAGGGCAAGGAATAGAGTGAATTGGAGCGATGTGGTATACCGGGGTTGACGTGCTGTCAGTGGATTGAATCAAGGCATGTGAAGCGTCTGGGGTAAACCATGGAAAGCTGTGTAGGTATGTATATTTGCGTGTGGACGTATGTATATACATGTGTATGGGGGAGGTTGGGCCATTTCTTTCGTCTGTTTCCTTGCGCTACCTCGCAAACGCGGGAGACAGCGACAAAGTATAAAAAAATATATATATATATATATATATATATATATATATATATATATATATATATATATATATATTATCCCTGGGGTTAGGGGATTAAGAATACTTCCCACGTATTCCCTGCGTGTCGTAGAAGGCGACTAAAAGGGGAGGGAGCGGGGGGCTGGAAATCCTCCCCTCTCGTTTTTTTTTTAAATTTTCCAAAAGAAGGAACAGTGGGGGCCAGTTGAGGATATTCCAAAAAAGGCCCAGTCCTCTGTTCTTAGCGCTACCTCGCTAACGCAGGAAATGGCGAATAGTTTAAAAAAAAAAAAAAAATATATATATATATATATATATATATTATATTATATTATATATTTTGCTTTGTCACTGTCTCCCGTGTTAGCGAGGTAGCGCAAGGAAACAGACGAAAGAATGGCCCAACCCACCCACATACACGTGTATATACATACACGTCCACACACACAAATATACATACCTATACATCTCAATGGACATATATATATACACACACAGACATATACATATATACACATGTACATAATTCATACTGTCTGCCTTTATTCATTCCCATCGCCACCCTGCCACACATGAAATAACAACCCCCTCCCCTCTCATGTGCGCGAGGTAGCGCTAGGAAGACAACAAAGGCCCCATTCATTCACACGAATATATATATATATATATTTTGCTTTGTCACTGTCTCCCGAGTTAGTGAGGTAGCGCAAGGAAACAGATGAAAGAATGGTTCAACCCACTCACATACACATGTATGTATGTACTCGTCCCCACACGCAAATATATATACCTATACATCTCAACCTATACATATATATCCACACACACAGTCATATACATATAAACACATGTACATAATTCATACTGTCTGCCTTTATTCATTCCCATTGCCACCTGTCCACACATGAAATAACAACCCCCCTCCCCCCTTTATGTGTGCAAGGTAGTGCAAGGAAAGGACAACAAAGGCCACATTCGTTCACACTCAGTCTCTAGCTGTCATGTATAATGCACCGAAACCACAGCTACCTTTCCACATCCAGGCCCCACACAACTTTCCATGGTTTACCCCAGACGCTTCACATGCCCTGGTCCAATCCATTGGCAACATGTCAACCCCAGTATACCTTGTCATTCCAATTCACTTTCCTGCATGTTCAGGCCCCGATCACTCAAAATCTTTTTCACTCCATCTTTCCACCTCCAATTTGGTCTCCCACTTCTCCTCGTTCCCTCCACCTCTGACACATATACCCTCTTGGTCAATCTTTCCTCATTCATTCTCTCCATGTGCCCAAACCATTTCAAAACACCTTCTTCTGCTCTCTCAACCACACTTTTTTTATTACCACACATCTCTCTTACCCTTTCATTACTTACTCGATCAAACCACCTCACACCACATATTGTCCTCAAACATCTCATTTCCAGTACATCCACCCTCCTCTGCACAACTCTATCCATGCCTCGCAACCATATAACATTGTTGGAACCACTATTCCTTCAAACATACCCATTTTTGCTTTCCAAGATAATGTTCTCGACTTCCACACATTCTTCAAGGCTCCCAGAACTTTCGCCCCCTCCCCCACCTTATGATTCACTTCCACTTCCATTTTTCCATCCGCTGCCAAACCCACTCCCAGATATCTAAAACACTTTACTTCCTCCAGTTTTTCTCCATTCAAACTCACCTCCCAGTTGACTTGTCCTTCAACCGTACTGTACCTAATAACCTTGCTCTTATTCACATTTACTCTTAACTTTCTTCTTTCACACACTTTACCAAACTCAGCCACCAGCTTCTACAGTTTCTCACATGAATCAGGCACCAGCAGTGTATCATCAGCGAACAACAACTGACTCACTGTCCAAACTCTTTCATCCACAACAGACTGCATACTTGCCCCTCTTTCCAAAACTCTTGCATCCACCTCCCTAACAAACCCATCCATAAACAAATTAAACAACCATGGAGACATCACACACCCCTGCCACAAACCTACATTCACTGAGAACCACTCACTTTCCTCTCTTCTTACACAAACACATTCCTTATGTCCTTGATAAAAACTTTTCACTGCTTCTAACAACTTGCCTCCCACACCATATATTCTTAATACCTTCCACAGACCATCTCTATCAACTCTATCATATGCCTTCTCCAGATCCATAAATGCTACATACAAATCCATTTGCTTTTCTAAGTATTTCTCACATACATTCTTCAAAGCAAACACCTGATCCACACATTCTCTACCACTTCTGAAACCACACTGCTCTTCCCCAATCTGATGCTCTGTACATGCCTTCACCCTCTCATCAATACCCTCCCATACAATTTCCCAGGAATACTCAACAAACTTATACCTCTGAAATTTGAGCACTCACTTTTATTCCATTTGCCTTTGTACAATGGCACTATGTAAGCATTTTGCCAATCCTCACGCACCTCACCATGAGTCATGCATACATTAAACAACCTGACCAACCAGTCAATAATACAGTCACCAGCTTTTTTAATAAATTCCACTGCAATACCATCCAAACCTGCTGCCTGGCCGGCTTTCATCTTCCGCAAAGCTTTTACTACCTCCTATCTGTTTACCAAATCATTTTCCCTAACCCTTTCACTTTGCACACCACCTCGACCAAAACACCCTATATCTGCCACTCTATCATCAAACACATTCAACAAACCTTCAAAATACTCACTCCATCTTCTCACATCACCACTACTTATCATCACCTACCCATTAGCCCCCTTCACTGAAGTTCCCATTTGTTCCCTTGTCTTACGCACTTTATTTACCTCCTTCCAAAACATCTTTTATTCTCCCTAAAATTTAATGATACTCTCTCACCCCAACTCACACTTGCCCTCTTTTTCACCTCTTGCACCTTTCTCTGGACCTCCTGCCTCTTTCTTTTATACATCTCCCACTCATTTGCATTATTTTCCTGCAAAAATTGTCCAACTGCCTCTCTCTTCTCTTTCACTAATACTCTCACTTCTTCATCCCACCACTCACTACCCTTTCTAATCTGCCCATCTCCCATGCTTCTCATGCCACAAGCATCTTTTGCACAAGCCATCACTGCTTCCCTAAATACATCCCATTCCTCCCCCACTCCCTTGAAGTCCTTTGTTCTCACCTTTTTCAATTCTGTACTCAGTCTCTCCTGGTACTTCCTCACACAAGTCTGCTTCCCAAGTTCACTTCCTCTCACGACTCTCTTCACCCCAACATTTTCTCTTTTTTTCCGAAAACCTCTACAAATCTTCACCTTCGCCTCCACAAGATAATGATCAGACATCCCTCCTGTTGCACCTCTCAGCACATTACCATCCAAAAGTCTCTCTCATGTGCCTATCAATTAACATGTAATCCCCTGGGGATAGGGGAGAAAGAATACTTTCCACACATTCCCCATGTGTTGTAGAAGGCGACTAAAGGGGAAGGAAGTGGGGGGCTAGAAACCCTCCCCTCCTTGTATTTTAACTTTCTCAAAAGGGAAACAGAAGGAGTCACACAGGGAGTGCTCATCCTCATCAAAGGCTGAGATTGGGGTGTCTAAATGTGTGTGGATGTAACCATGATGAGGAAAAAAGGAGAGATAGGTAGTATGTTTGAGGAAAGGAACGAGGATGTTTTGGCTCTGAATGAGATGAAGCTCAAGGGTAAAGGGGAAGAGTGGTTTGGGAATGTTTTGGGAGTAAAGTCAGGGGTTGGTGAGAGGACAAGAGCAAAGGAAGGAGTAGCACTACTCCTGAAACAGGAGTTGTGGGAGTATGTGATACAGTGAAAGAAAGTAAACTAGATTGACATGGGTAAAACTGAAAGTGGATGGAGAGAGATGGTTGATTATTGGTGCCTATGCACCTGGGCATGAGAAGAAAGATCATGAGGCATGTATTTTTGGAGCAGCTGAGTGAGTGTGTTAGCAGTTTTGATGCACGAGTCCAGGTTATAGTGATGGGTGATTTGAATGCAAAGGTGAGTAATGTGGCAGTTGAGGGAATAACTGGCATACATGGGGTGTTCAGTGTTGTAAATGTTAAAGGTGAAGAGCTTGTAGATTTATGTGCTGAAAAAAGGCTGGTGATTGGGAATACCTGATTCAAAAAGAGATATACATAAGTATCCGTGTGTAAGTAGGAGAGACGGCCACAGAGCGTTATAGGATTACGTATCTATCTATATATACACATTAATAATGCTTAACACTTCTCTTACACATGCCAGTACTGCTTCCCTAAATATCTCCCACCCCCTTCTACTCTCCTAACCTCTTGTCTCACCTCTTGCCACTATGCACTTAATTTCTCCTGGTATTTCTCCATACAGGTCTGTTTTCCAAGTTCACTTTCACCACCCTCTTCTCACTCATATCGTTTCCTCTTTTTGAAAAATCTCTACAAATCTTGACCTTTGCCTCCACCAGACATCCCACCAGCTGCTCCTCTCACCACATTCACATCCTATCAATCATTTGCAATCCAATAACACCCATGAACCATCTTTCCTACTCATCCGTGAATACTTTTGTATCATCCCTCATTCTAACCAGGTATCCCTAATCACCAATACTTTTCCCTCACACAATTCAACAAGCTGTTTTCCATTCTCATTCACAATACTGGGTACCCCATGCCCCATAATTATATCCTCAACAGCCACTTTATGTACTTTCACATTTAAAACACCCATGACTAATACCTGAACTCTTGCAAAGCAACTGCTGACACAATCACTCAGCTACTCCCAAATCACTCATTTCTCTTCAACGTCCTTCAAGCCAGGTGCATGAGCACTTGTAATCACCCATCTCTCATGACACATTTATTCCCAAACCAGTCTGGAGCTCACTTCCTTACACCTTTCAAACATTCCCATAACTAGCTTCAGCAGTAGTGCTACTCTTTTCTTACATTTCACCATCATACCAAACATTTCTTTCCCTTTACCCCTGAATCTTGTTTCACTCAGAGCGAGAACATCCATGTTCCTTTCCTGAAAAGTAGTACCTTTCTTTTCTTTCTTCTCCCTGTTATATCCACACATTCTTTTCTGATTTCCCGAATCTCCTATTTCAGCAAGAACATTACCTCTTCTTAGCTCTCGCCCTTATACGAACCCCCAAATTTACCCCAAAGACATTCTCGAACCATTCTTCCCCTTACCCGAGTTTTGTTTCACTCTAAGCTAGAGCTCTCAGAATCCCTTCCTGAATGATGTTACCTATCTCTTTCTTTTTATCTACTCAGAATCCCTTCCTGAATGATGTTACCTATCTCTCCTTTCTTTTCATCTTGGTTACATCCCTACAATTTCCCACACCCCACCTTGAGCCTTCAAGAAGGATAAGCACTCCTCGCTTGGCCTTTTCTTCTGTTTCATATTTTAGAAACTTCAGATGGGGAGGTGGTTTCCATCCCCCCACTCCTACCCCTCTTAGTTGCCTTCTATGACATATATCAAATATAATGTTTTCAATATCCATGCTAGTATGAGAGAAGATAAGGTCAAGTAATGTTGGTGTAACAGTCCCTCTCATGCTAGGACAGAAAGTTTTCCTGTATACAGCTCTAAAAACTAGCCTCCATAACCATCACCACAAAAATCCAAATTCCTCCAGTCTATCTCTTCATGATTAAAATCCCCATTATCCCCAATCAAAGCCTGGTAACATCATACAGATAAGATAAACCCATCAGGCTAACTACAGACTTTCAATTTCATCTGACAACAATTCTATCTTAAATTCTGCATTCACAGCATTCAGAACTGCAATCTTTCAAGTCTATCCCAAAAGTCTTATGCATTCCTTCTAATATTGATAAAAGCTTATCTTGGCTGGAAAGTATCAAACATCACCTTACTTTTCATTTTCAAGACTGTCATTAATAAGCATGACATAAAGGGATACTAAAAAGGTAATCAAATTGTAAAATACTATCAGACATCTGATCATTACTGTAATATCAAAGTGACTATCAATAATTAAAAGAAGTATATCTAATCTGACACAACTACTCACGGGGTTCCAAGCCCGAAGAGCCTTCTTGAACTCCATAAGCATTACGTTCTGCAGGTCGAGATGAACTAGTTACATATGTCTGTAAAAAATAT
This sequence comes from Panulirus ornatus, assembly GCF_036320965.1. NCBI lineage: Eukaryota > Metazoa > Arthropoda > Malacostraca > Decapoda > Palinuridae > Panulirus > Panulirus ornatus. The sequence continues at coordinate 14,782,487 of NC_092282.1, forward strand.
CAAAAATTCTATGGTGCAAATTCATCAAATTTACATAAAGCTTACATAAAACTTAAAATATTTATATCCATAAAATTTAACTGTAAAAAGAAATCAAAGTCCCATGAAATTCTTTAACTGTGCATACTATTTAAGTGATATTACATCCTACATCCACTGTTTACGACAACTGAAAGCTTCCAAGAAACTAATGCAACTACTGGAGAAAGGAGAACCTTCCTGTGCTTTAGTAAACCTTTCATAATGCATGAAATGATTTAGCACAATACAAAAGTAAAAAAGTGAGTAAATCACTGGAAATTCAAATGTATTATCAAGAGAGGATAGTGTGAAGTATAACTGTATTAGGGGTTATTTACAAAAGATGAGACATTATTGGGAACAATGATGAGAATGATCAGTAAGTAAAGTATGAGGTGCTGTGTTATGGGGATACAGGCTTGCTCAAAGAAAGAATAAAATATAGAGGAGTGAGAAGATTGGGAAGTCAAATATTACATGAAAAGTGTGAAGAGTGTTCATTGTTTGACAAATAGGTGACAATGGATGAGTATGACGAAATGTAAATATTAATGTGATGGATTTACATGGTTTGCACCAATGGCTAAACTAATCTGCCTCTGCCGAAGCATGAAATAACTTGTGTGCTACAAATACAAAGGAATGTGAATGGCAACAAACCACTGGTTCTCTGACTGACTGAAACTTAAAATATACTGTGACTTTTCATATATAACATACATATGTTATTAAATCTTCTCAAAGCTAACTTTGTTGGTTTTAATATCTTCAAAGCAAGTTCTGAAGCACAATAACCTTGTGGATTCATCAGCAAATCATGACTACCTGAAGAGGTCATATAACCCATAATACATGTCATCAAAAAATCTCTGTTAATTATGCTGGTTTACAAGTACTCAAAGCATCCTCTGAACTGTAGTATCCTTCTACATCTAGCAGGAAAACTTGATTACTTAAAGCAGCCATATAACATGTCCCAAAGAAGTTTTGGCTAGTTTTGCATGCTTCGATCTCAAACTTAATTTCTAAGCATGTATCATAGGCCAAGTGCATACTGAGGATTACCTTTTAAAAAAGTTCCTACATTACATCTCCACACATTCATCTATACCTAAACCCTTCCATGTATTTTAAATCCTTCCATGAATAAATACTCTCATTTCATTCACTCTACATTATTTCTTCCCTTCTAACTCCACTCACCTCACTCAAATCATAAACACTTCTCTTAATTCTTCCTCATTCATAATCCTGATATGACCACATCACCTTTACTACATTTTTTTCTCTGTTAGCTGAGATGGAATGGGCAGTGGAGGCCCTAATCAAGACCATCCCATTAATCCATTGGCAACACGTCAACCCCATTATACCACATCGTTACAACTCACTCTATTACTTGCACGTCTCTCAACCTCCAGCATGTTCAGGCCCCAATCACTCAAAATCTTTTTCACTCCATCCTTCCACCTCCAATTTGGTCTCCCACTTCTTGTTCCCTCCACCTCTGACACATATATCCTCTTTGTCAATCTGTCTTCACTCATTCTCTCCATATGTCTAAACCATTCCAACACACTCTCTTCTGCTCTCTCAACCACACTGCTTCATTCCATACATCTCTCTTACCCTTACATCATTTACTCAATCAAACCACCTCACACCACACATTGTCCTCAAACATTTCATTTCCAATGCACCCACCCTCCTCTGCACAACCCTATCTATAGCCCATGCCTCGCAACCATATAACATTGTTGGAATCACTATTCTTTCAAACATACCCATTTTTGCTCTCCAATATAATGTTCTCGCCTTACACACATTCTCCACCGCTCCCAGAACCTTCGCCCTCTCCCCCACCCCATGATACACTTCTGATTCCATGGTTCCATCCGCCGCTAAAGCCACTCCCAGATATCTAAAACATTTCACTTCCTCGTTTTTCTCCATTCAAACTTACCTCCCAATTAACTTGTCCCTCAACCCTACTGAACCTAATAACCTTGCTCTTATTCACATTTACTTTCAGCTTTCTTCTTTCACACACTTTACCAATCTCACTCTACTCCTTTCACGCCTCCCACCCTCCTGTATGTTCAGGAATTAATCGCTCAAAATCATTTACACTCCGTCCTTCCACCTCCAATTTGGTCTCCTGGTTTTTCTTGTTCCCTTCACCTCTGATGCATATATCCTCTTTGTCAATATTGCCTCACTCCATATGTCCAAACCATTTCAAAACACCCTCTTCTGCTCTCCCAACCACACTCTTTTTATTTCCACACATCTCTCTTACCCTTTCATTACTTACTTGATCAAACCACCTTACACCACATATTGCCCTCAAACATTTCATTCCTTACACATCCACCCTCCTCTATACAAACCTATCTACAGCCAATGCCTTTCATCCATATACCATTGTTGAAACTACTATCCCTTCAAACATACCCATTTTTACTCTCCGAGATGATGTTCTCTCCTTATGCACATTCTTCACCGCTCCTAGAACTTTCGCCCCCTCCCCCACCCTGTGACTCACTTCTGCTTCCATGGTTCCATCCACTGCTAAGTCCACTTCCATATTTCTAAAACACTTCACTTCCTCCAATTTTTCTCCATTCAAACTTACATCCCAACTAACTTGTCTATAAACCCTACTGAACCTAATAACCTTGTTCTTATCCACATTTTCTCTCAACTTTCTCCTTTCACACACTTTTCCAAACTTGTCAAACATCATCATCAGCCTCCAATTCCTGAGCAGTAATCAAAAATGTCTTCTATGAGACCCACAGATTACTGATTATGTAACAAAAAGCCATTACTACAATAATGAAACTTAAATCAAATCAAATACAGGAAGAATACTGAAAATCTATTTCTAAAATCCATACACCAAAGTTCATGGTTCAGCAAAGTCAAAGGTGCTGCCAACTTGAGAAGTTTCCAGTACACAAATTCAGTAGTCTATCAAACTTTTTTGGTAGTACATATTTACATGTATTTCAAAGAAAATAAACTTGATACCTGCATCAAGACATTCTTATCACATACATTCTATGACCCATGCTGTATTTTTAGGGGCCTGTAAAAATCCAAAATCAAAATATGCACCTTCCTTAATCTTAAGGATTACAGATTTTTTACATTCTACCCGTAGTGAGTCAATCATTCTGCCCGACTCAAATACCTACGTGTGTGTGTGTAGAGATTTGCCAAGAATAAACTTGTTATGGGCTCATCAATGACAGCCCATTCTTAGGCATGCCACAACAGGCAGAGGTTGAGTGTGTTTGCTTGGTGTGCCATTAATGGCACAGAGTGGCCCGTGTGTAACTGTAGAGTAGTGGGCTCTCAAGTGGATGTATGTTGTGTAAAATGTGATACACTCCTTCATTGCCAAAGAAGTGATTAATTTTGACTACCAAAACAAGGTTACATTTTATCAAAATGACAATTTCTGCTGATTTAGTAGCTTTCTCACTCAAACATCTTTAAGAAAAAACAATCCTACTGTAAAAATCCATATTCTGCAATTACATCCTTTAACTAACCAAACCTACCAAATCAAAATGGTACAACAGTCCACAGAATGCAAAGTATTTAACTGTTGTGAACCAGCTATTTCATTTTTCTGTGATGGTAACCTAAAGCCAAAATGTATTTCTAGACAGCCAAGAATTCATGCTATGGAAAAGGGGTATCATTTTGTTCCCAGTGGACAATAAAAGCCATAACAAACTATTCCATTAAAATCACTACAGTTGAGCATCCCTAATCTGAAGATCCACAATCCAAAATTATCCCAAATCCAAAACTTTTTGAGCTGTGACATGATGTTGCAAGTGGAAAATTCCACACCTGACCTCACTTGACCAAGATGAGCTCTGACACACTGTTGGCATCAGTTTGTTACAACCATCACACCGCCAGACCCATGTACGTTACTCACTGTATTTTGCTTATTCTCTTGTCTGTGTGAATAAGTGTAAGAAAATGATTGCTTATCAGTAGCATATAAATTCAGAGTCAGGAGTGAAGGTAATGCCAAACAACCACAGACTGTCCACATGGGCGGCCGATGGTTCAGTGTTATGCAGACTTTGTTTCATGCATAACATTATCAAAAACACTGTATACATTACCTTCAGGCTATGTGTATAAGTTGTATATGAAACATGAATGGATTTTGTGTTTAGACTTGGGTCCCATCCCCAAGATATCTCATTATCTATTATCCATCATGACAAATGTTGAAAACAGGATGGAATGGACACAAATGGGTTAGAGCTGAGACATACCTCAACGTTTCGAACGTTCAACCATCTTCCTGAGGAGATACTGATTCCACCATATCTCCCAGCAAATGATGGTCAACCAGTCGGACACCTTGGCGTGTCGCTCTCTGATTGTTTTTGGATCACCTGTCCTACTGCCTCCACCCATTCACAGCAATCTCTGCTGCCTGACATGACCAACACATGAACCTAGACCTTGAGTTAACATTGTTATTAATCCCTTCCCCTAGGTAAACTTTCACATGTTAAATGGTCGATGCCAAGGCAACTACAGGCAAGTGACAAACCATTAAGTAATAGTGTGAAAGCTTACCTAAAGGAAGGAATCAAGAACAACATTATCACATGATCTGGGTTCATCTGCTGATCACGTCAGGCAACGGAGATCGCTGTGAATGAGTGGAGGCAGCAGGACAAGCAATCTAACCAGAGAGTGATACGCTAAGGCATTTGACCAGGGGACCATCACTTGCTAAGGAATATGATCCTGCTGAATGCTGGAATCAGCATCTCCTGAGGAAGAACAGACAAACACTGAGGTATGTCTCAGTTCCAACCCATCTATTTCCATGCCATCCTGTTTTCCACATATCTCATTATTCTTTCTTTTTTTTCTTAAACTATTCGCCATTTCCCACATTAGCGAGGTAGCGTTAAGAACAGAGGACTAGGCCTTTGAGGGAATATCCTCACTTGGCCCCCTTCTCTGTTCCTTCTTTTGGAAAAAAAAAATCTCTATGTATATGCAAATATTCTAAAATCCGAAAAATCCAAAATCCGAAACACTTTTAGTCCCAGTTAACAATCTTATCTGGCCTTTCTGAAGAAAATTACATTTCCATAGCACATATAATCCATCTTCATTTCGTATGTTAATGTCCTATGTTCTCCCTTATTTCTCCACACCAAATCATACAGTACCTCCTTAGCATTTCCTTCACTCTGTTTTCTTTTTCACCTTATCAATATCTACTCTTAAGAGCAATTTCCAATGAACATTTGAACAGTCAAAAATACACCTGCTTTTGCATTAACACATACTTTTCAAGTACACATCTACTAAATACTGTACTTATTACAACGTGTCAATTCTCATAACATAAGACTTAAAATCATTTTCCTGGCTCTTCTAGTTTCCTGCACACCTTACACAATTCATATGACCCACAGTCCTACCCTATTCTGTCCATCATAAACTACTTGTAGATGCCTAAGTGCTGCAATTACCCTCAAGCTCATATACATATTCTCTTCAAAAATCAATCTCACAATATACAAAATATTGAACCATGAAACCCATAAAATTAAAGTCACTCTTCATTTCTAACACTGTCAATGGAATTCATTCTCTTAACCTGCTCTTTCACAGACAAGCCATAAATCTAAGTTCTTGCACAGGACTAAAGTGTTCATTCAAAGAATCTATCCCTAAATACAGGAATAAAACAGGTTTTGCAAAGAAATCAGAGCATGCATCATTAGTGCTTATGAGAGTAAGTCAAATGAAAAATGTCAGTTAACGGCAAGAGCAATGCAACTTACTTTAAAAAATGAAGTTTATAAAACACTTCTACCAGAACTGGAATTATATCTGCCAATCTCTATTTCCAATTCACCATAGCTTCATATAGCTCAAGTGTTCTCAGTGTTTGATATAGACTTGGAACAATCAACTTTCTCGCAGTATCTATACAATTTTAATGTGGTATAAATTCCTTATTGACAAACCTATCATCTGCCACTCATTCTATACAGATATATCATGAAATACAATAATCCATGTGCACTTTTAATGATTTCTTTACAACAAATATCCTTACATTAATTCCATTCTTTATGTTATCCTAATTCTAGCTATTAAATGCAATTTTTCCATCAATGTTATCTATCTGTCTCTCTAATCTCCGATGCCTGTTCCCTCCTAGTACTCCCTCAAGGAGGTGGCCATGTCAATAGGGTCTCCATAACTGGTGATCTCCAAGAGGGCTTCTTTACCTCTAGAGCCTCACCCTTAAAAGGCCACTGGTATATGACAAGTGTAGCACAGTGTCTGCAGAGGCTCCTACCTAATGTTCCTACCTACTACTTCTACCTAATCCTCCACCCAAAATGTTGCTACCTAACCCTTTATCTACTGCTACCATTTTGTCAAAAGGCAGGGCTAGTGCATAGTGCTTATCGCAGGAAAACCTAGAGTTACAAAGAATGAGTTATGTGAGTTAAGTGTTGTCAAGTGTAATATGTGAAAAGGAGACATTGAAAGTCTGTAGGCAGAATGCTGCTCCTAAATTTAACCTATCCTGACATATGTAAACTTAGGTTTTATGTCCAAACAGCAGAATTTGAACATGTACTTCATGTAAGTGTCTTGAACATTCTACCCTAAAAATCTTTCCCATTCACGACAGTCTGCACTGTATCTCCAAATCTTTCCTCAGTTTCAAATTTTGTCCATATCAGATAACTGACAAAAATATGGTTTCAGAAATTAATTTTTTGTCCATTCCATATCACTGAAAAAATTAAATTTGCAACAACCCTCCTAAAACTCTATGACAGTGATCTCTGTCTTAGATAACATGGAAGACTGGGTCGAATCTTTGTATCTTTATTGCTGGAAAGAATCTAAGACAGTACTGCATGGGAGGCTGATCAATAAACTGGATCACCGGCATACAGGAATAAGGTACAAACTCCTTCAATGGATAGATGACCTCAGTGGAAAGAAACAAAGGATTTACAATGGATCAAAGTGACCAGTGGAGTGCCACAGGGTTCTGTTCAGGTACTATTACTCTTCTTGAAATATTAGAATTGCATTCACTTACAAAGGGACCTAATAGACTTTAAAGTTGGTCTCTAAAACATGGAAAATTTCAGGGCGGTATGGGCAAGTTCACTATGACGAAGAACACTAGAGCATTTCATATGCAGTAAACCCTAAATGTTTCATAAGGGTGCTTTTCTAGCTTAAATGCAAAATCAATCTTTTGTGAAGAAGGATCTATCTATCTATATCTCTGATGTTCATTCCCTTAAGGGGACAGCCACAGCGAAAGTCTCCATAACTACTGAACTTCAATAACACTTCTTAGCCTTTAGGATGAGGCACAAATGTTTAGTGCCTCACCCTCAACAAGCCACTGTCAGAGGGCAACTCCAGCACAGTGCTTGCAAAGGCTCCTAACTAAAATTCCTACCAACTACTTCTCCCTAAAGTGTCTACCTAAACTTTCAGCCCACTAATTCTACCTACCGTTCCAAGATAATGCACCTACCTACTATTTCCCCCTCATGCTTCTCTCTAACATTCCTACCAACTAATATTTCTTTACCCCTTCCATTTTCTCAAAAGGCAGGGCAAGTGCATAGTGCTAACAGCAAGAAAATCCAGTTAAAAAGAATGAGTTGTGTGAGTCAACTGATGTCAATTGTTATGTGACAATGAGAGATTGTATGTTTTTGGACAGAATGTTAGCAGTCCACTATGCAGCCATCAATGACCGTCCCAATACCCAGGCAGGAAGTGCTAGTGATACATCTCCCTGGTCTGTGGCTACCTCCCAACTATTACTTACTAATATGCAGAAGGATTACTTAAAATAATACGGAAAAGATTTAATAATGGACTGGTGGATGGTGCAGACAGAAGGAAGGTGATGACACTCAAAATGGCCAGAACAAAGGGTTCATGGTTTTGATGATCTAGGGATAAAGTTAAAAGATGGAAAACCACATGCTGCACCATGTGTGAAGTATTAAAAAAACAAGCAAGGAACTGGAGCTGAGGAAAGTAATCAGAAGTATGAACGAGTTTTCATGTTTAAGCCAGAGTAATAAAAGAAACTGCAAAACTGTTTCCTAAAAGCTGGGAATGCACTAAAAGTACCACAATTACTTTTCCTGCAAGCAAGTATTCTATCTATCTATCTACATAGGTCTCCCTTGCCCAGTATGAATACTGCTCCCATATCTGGGGTGATTCATCTTCAGCCTCCTTCTTGGCTAGAGTCGACTTACTAACTCTCCAGATATCATCTCTTCAAACACCATTTTACATTAACTATATTGATTGTGCCCTATCTCTATTCTACAGATATTTTGGCCACTGCTCCCATGAGCTTACTGAGTGTATCCCAGCAACTAAGGACTGAATCAGCAGGAAGTGAATGGCTACTACTTCCCACTTTAAAGCTGACTGTTATCATACCTTTCATCAAACAGCAGAGCTGTGGAATTCTTTTCTTTGTCATCTTTAGCTTTTCCTACAACCTCTCCTCCTTTAACCACTACACAGTGGAATTCCTCAGAAAAAACCTTTCCATGATTTGGTAAACAGAAAAGAGATAGTAAAAGCTTTGCGGAACATGATAGCCGAAAAGGCATCGGGTTTGGATCGTATTGCAGTGGAAATTATTAAAAAAGGGGGTGACTGTATTGTTGACTGGTTGGTAAGGTTATTCAATGTATGTATGACTCATGGTGAGTTGCCTGAGGACTGGCGGAATGCTTGCATAGTGCCATTGTACAAAGGCAGAGGGGATAAGAGTGAGTGCTCAAATTACAGAAGTACAAGTTTGTTGAGTATTCCTGGGAAATTATATGGGAGGGTATTGATTGAGTGTTGATTCAGTGTTGTAAATGGAAATGGTGAAGAGCTTGTAGATTTATGTGCTGAAAAAGGACTGGTGATTGGGAATACCTGGTTTAAAAAGCGAGATATACATAAGTATACGTATGTAAGTAGGAGAGATGGCCAGAGAGCGTTATTGGATTACGTGTTAATTGACAGGCGCGCAAAAGAGAGACTTTTGGATGTTAATGTGCTGAGAGGTGCAACTGGAGGGATGTCTGATCATTATCTTGTGGAGGCTAAGGTGAAGATTTGTATGGGTTTTCAGAAAAGAAGAGTGAATGTTGGGGTGAAGAGGGTGGTGAGAGTAAGTGAGCTTGGGAAGGAGACTTGTGTGAGGAAGTACCAGGAGAGACTGAGTACAGAATGGAAAAAGGTGAGAACAATGGAAGTAAGGGGAGTGGGGGAGGAATGGGATGTATTTAGGGAAGCAGTGATGGATTGCGCAAAAGATGCTTGTGGCATGAGAAGAGTGGGGGTGGGCAGATTAGAAAGGGTAGTGAGTGGTGGGATGAAGAAGTAAGATTATTAGTGAAAGAGAAGAGAGAGGCATTTGGATGATTTTTGCAGGGAAAAAATGCAATTGAGTGGGAGATGTATAAAAGAAAGAGACAGGAGGTCAAGAGAAAGGTGCAAGAGGTGAAAAAGAGGGCAAATGAGAGTTGGGGTGAGAGAGTATCATTAAATTTTAGGGAGAATAAAAAGATGTTCTGGAAGGAGGTAAATAAAGTGCATGAGACAAGGGAGCAAGTGGGAACTTCAGTGAAGGGCGCAAATGGGGAGGTGATAACAAGTAGTGGTGATGTGAGAAGGAGATGGAGTGAGTATTTTGAAGGTTTGTTGAATGTGTTTGATGATAGAGTGGCAGATATAGGGTGTTTTGGTCGAGGTGGTGTGCAAAGTGAGAGGGTTAGGGAAAATGATTTGGTAAACAGAGAAGAGGTAGTAAAAGCTTTGCGGAAGATGAAAGCCGGCAAGGCAGCAGGTTTGGATGGTATTACAGTGGAATTTATTAAAAAAGGGGGGTGACTGTATTATTGACTGGTTGGTAAGGTTATTTAATGTATGTATGACTCATGGTGAGGTGCCTGAGGATTGGCGGAATGCTTGCATAGTGCCATTGTACAAAGGCAAAGGGGATAAGAGTGAGTGCTCAAATTACAGAGGTATAAGTTTGTTGAGTATTCCTGGTAAATTATATGGGAGGGTATTGATTGAGAGGGTGAAGGCATGTAGAGAGCATCAGATTGGGGCAGAGCAGTGTGGTTTCAGAAGTGGTAGAGGATGTGTGGATCAGGTGTTTGCTTTGAAGAATGTATGTGAGAAATACTTAGAAAAGCAAATGGATTTGTATGTAGCATTTATGGATCTGGAGAAGGCATATGATAGAGTTCATAGAGATGCTCTGTGGAAGGTATTAAGAATATATGGTGTGGGAGGCAAGTTGTTAGAAGCAGTGAAAAGTTTTTATCGAGGATGTAAGGCATGTGTACGTGTAGGAAGAGAGGAAAGTGATTGGTTCTCAGTGAATGTAGGTTTGTGGCAGGGGTGTGTGATGTCTCCATGGTTGTTTAATTTGTTTATGGATGGGGTTGTTAGGGAGGTGAATGCAAGAGTTTTGGAAAGAGGGGCAAGTATGAAGTCTGTTGGGGATGAGAGAGCTTGGGAAGTGAGTCACTTGTTGTTCGCTGATGATACAGCGCTGGTGGCTGATTCATGTGAGAAACTGCAGAAGCTGGTGACTGAGTTTGGTAAAGTGTGTGAAAGAAGAAAGTTAAGAGTAAATGTGAATAAGAGCAAGGTTATTAGGTACAGTAGGGTTGAGGGTCAAGTCAATTGGGAGGTAAGTTTGAATGGAGAAAAACTGGAGGAAGTAAAGTGTTTTAGATATCTGGGAGTGGATCTGGCAGCGGATGGAACCATGGAAGCGGAAGTGGATCATAGGGTGGGGGAGGGGGCGAAAATCCTGGGAGCCTTGAAGAATGTGTGGAAGTCGAGAACATTATCTCGGAAAGCAAAAATGGGTATGTTTGAAGGAATAGTGGTTCCAAAATTGTTGTATGGTTGCGAGGCATGGGCTATGGATAGAGTTGTGCGCAGGAGGATGGATGTTCTGGAAATGAGATGTTTGAGGACAATGTGTGGTGTGAGGTGGTTTGATCGAGTAAGTAATGAAAGGGTAAGAGAGATGTGTGGAAATAAAAAAGAGCGTGGTTGAGAGAGCAGAAGAGGGTGTTTTGAAATGGTTTGGGCACATGGAGAGAATGAGTGAGGAAAGATTGACCAAGAGGATATATGTGTCGGAGGTGGAGGGAACGAGGAGAAGTGGGAGACCAAATTGGAGGTGGAAAGATGGAGTGAAAAAGATTTTGTGTGATCGGGGCCTGAACATGCAGGAGGGTGAAAGGAGGGCAAGGAATAGAGTGAATTGGATCGATGTGGTATACCGGGGTTGACGTGCTGTCAGTGGATTGAATCAGGGCATGTGAAGCGTCTGGGGTAAACCATGGAAAGCTGTGTAGGTATGTATATTTGCGTGTGTGGACATATGTATATACATGTGTATGGGGGTAGGTTGGGCCATTTCTTTCGTCTCTTTCCTTGCGCTACCTCGCAAATGCGGGAGACAGCGACAAAGCAAAAAAAAAAAAAAAAAAAAATTGATTGAGAGAGCATGTACAGAGCATCAGATTGGGGAAGAGCAGTGTGGTTTCAGAAGTGGTAGAGGATGTGTGGATCAGGTGTTTGCCTTGAAAAATGTATGAGAGAAATACTTAGAAAAGCAAATGGATCTGTATGTAGCACTTATGGATCTGGAGAAGGCATATGATAAGAGTTGACAGAGATGCTCTGTGGAAGGTATTAAGAATATATGGTGTGGGAGGTAAGTTGTTAGAAGCAGTGAAAAGTTTTTATCGAGGATGTAAGACATGTGTACGTGTAAGAAGAGAGGATTGTGATTGGTTTTCAGTGAATGTTGGTTTGCAGCTGGGGTGCGTGATGTCTCCATGGCTGTTTAATTTGTTTATGGATGAGGTTGTTAGGGAGGTGAATGCAAGAGTTTTGGAAAGAGGGGCAAGTTTGCAGTCTGTTGTGGATGAGAGAGTTTGGGAAGTGAGTCAGTTATTGTTCGCTAATGATACAGCACTGGTGGCTGATTTGGGTGAGAAACTGCAGAAGCTGGTGACTGATTGTAGGCAGTGTGTGAGAGAAGAAAGGTGAGAGTAAATGTGAATAAGAACAAGGTTATTAGGTACAGTAGGGTTCAGGTACAAGTCAATTGGGAGGTAAGTTTGAGTGGAGAAAAACTGGAGGTAGTGAAGTGTTTTAGATATCTGGGAGTGGATTCGGCAGCAGATGCAACCATGGAAGTGGAAGTGAATCATAGGTTGGGGGAAGAGGTGAAATGAAATAACCCCCCTCTCCCTGCATGTGCGCGAGGTAGCACTTGGAAAAGACAACAAAGGCCCCATTCGTTCACACTCAGTCTCTAGCTGTCATGTAATAATGCACCGAAACCACAGCTCCCTTTCCACATCCAGGCCCCACAGAATTTTCCATGGTTTACCCCAGACGCTTCACATGCCCTGGTTCAATCCATTGACAGCACGTCGACACCGGTATACCGCATCATTCCAATTCACTCTATTCCTTGCCCACCTTTCACCCTCCTGCATGTTCAGGCCCCGATCACTCAAAATCTTTCTCACTCCATCTTTCCACCTCCAATTTGGTCTCCCACTTCTCCTCGTTCCCTCCACCTCTGACACATATATCCTCTTCATCAATATTCCCTCACTCATTCTCTCCATGTGACCAAACCATTTCAAAACACTCTCTTCTGCTCTCTCAACCACACTCTTTTTATTACCACACATCTCTCTTACCCTTACATTACTTACTCGATCAAACCACCTCACACCACACATTGTCCTCAAACATCTCATTTCCAGCACATCTACCCTCCTTCACACAACTCTATCCATAGCCCACGCCTCACAACCATATAACATTGTTGGAACCACTATTCCTTCAAACACCCATTTTTGCTTTCCGACATAATGTTCTCGACTTCCACACATTCTTCTACACTCCCAGAATTTTCGCCTCCTCCCCCACCCTATGATTCTCTTCCACTTCCGTGGTTCCATCCACTGCCAAATCCACTCCCAGATATCTAAAACACTTCACTTCCTCCAGTTTTTCTCCATTCAAACTTACCTCCCAGTGGACTTGACACTCAACCCTGCTGTACCTAATAACCTTGCTCTTATTCACATTTACTCTCACCTTTCTTCTTTCACACACTTTACCAAACTCAGTTATCAGCTTCTGCACTTTCTCACATGAATCAGGCACCAGCACTGTATCATCAGCGAACAACAACTGACTCACTTCCCAAGCTCTCTCATCCACAACAGACTGCATACTTGCCCCTCTTTCCAAAACTCTTGCATTCACCTCCTTAACAACTCCATCCATAAACAAATCAAACAACCATGGAGACATCACACACCCCTGCCGCAAATCTAAATTCACGAAGAACCAATCACTTTCCTCTTTTCCCACACCATATATTCTTAACACCTTCCACAGAGCATCTCTATCAACTCTATCAAATGCTTTCTCCAGATCCATAAATGCTACATACAAATCCATTTGCTTTTCTAAATATTTCTCACATACATTCTTAAAAGCAAACACCTGATCCACACATCCTCTACCACTTCTGAAACCACACTGCTCTTCCCCAATCTGATGCTCTGTACATGCCTTCACCCTCTCAATCAATACCCTCCCATTTAATTTCCCAGCAATACTCAACAAATTTATACCTCTGAAATTTGAGCACTCACTCTCATCCCCTTTGCCTTTGTACAATGGCACTATGCAAGCATTCTGCCAATCCTCAGGCACTTCAACATGAGTCATACATACATTAAATAACCTTACCAACCAGTCAACAATACAGTCACCCCCCTTTTTTGATAAATTCCACTGCAATACCATCCAAACCCGCTGCCTTGCCGGCTTTCATCTTCCGCAAAACTTTTACTACCTCTTCTCTGTTTACCAAATCATTTTCCCTAACCCTCTCACTTTGCACACCACCTCGACCAAAACACCCTATATCTGCCACTCTATCATCAAACACATTCAACAAACCTTCAAAATACTCACTCCATCTCCTTCTCACATCACCACTACTTGTTGTAACCTCCCCATTGGCCCCCTTCACTGAAGTTCCCATTTGTTTCCTTGTCTTACGCACTTTATTTACCTCTTTCCAAAACATCTTCTTATTCTCCCTGAAATTTAATGATACTTTCTCACCCTAAATCTCATTTGCCTTCTTTTTCACCTCTTGCACCTTTCTCATGACCTCCTGCCTCTTTCTTTTATACATCTCCCACTCATTCGCATTATATCTCTGCAAAAATCGTCCAAATGCCTCTCTCTTCTCTTTCACTAATAATCTTACTTCTTCATCCCACCACTCACTACCCTTTCTAATCTGCCCACCTCCCACGCTTCTCATGCCACAAGCATCTTTTGCACAAGCCATCACTGCTTCCCTAAATACATCCCATTCCTCTCCCACTCCCCTTACGCCCTTTGTTCTCACCTTTTTCCATTCTGCACTCAGTCTCTCCTAGTACTTCCTCACACAAGTCTCCTTCCCATGCTCACTTACTCTCACCACTCTTTTCACCCTAACATTCTCTCTTCTTTTCTGAAAACCTCTACAAATCTTCACCTTCGCCTCCACCAGATAATGATCTGACATCCCTCCAGTTGCACCTCTCAGCACATTAACATCCAAAAGTCTCTCTTTCGTGCGCCTATCAATTAACACATAATCCAATAACGCTCTCTGGCCATCTCTCCTACTTACATACATATACTTATGTATATCTCTCTTTTTAAACCAGGTATTCCCAATCACTAGTCCTTTTTCAGCACATAAATCTACAAGCTCTTCACAATTTCCATTTACAACACTGAACACCCCATGTACACCAATTATTCCCTCAACTGCCACATTACTCACCTTTGCATTCAAATCACCCATCACTATATCCCGGTCTCGTGCATCAAAACTACTAACACACTCACTCAGCTACTCCCAAAACACTTGCCTCTCATGATCTTTCTTCTCATGCCCAGGTGCATATGCACCAATAATCACCCATCTCTCTCCATCAACTTTTAGTTTTACCCATATCAATCTAGAGTTTACTTTCTTACACTCTATCACATACTCCCACCACTCCTGTTTCAGGAGTACCGCTACTCCTTCCCTTGCTCTTGTCCTCTCACTGACCCCCAACTTTACTCCCAAGACATTCCCAAACCACTCTTCCCCTTTACCCTTGAGCTTCGTTTCACTCAGAGCCAAAACATCTAGGTTCCTTTCCTCAAACATACTACCTATCTCTCCTTTTTTCTCATCTTGGTTACATCCACACACATTTAGACACCCCAATCTGAGCCTTCGAGGAGGATGAGCACTCCCCACGTGACTCCTTCTTCTGTTTCCCCTTTTAGAGAGTTAAAATACAAGGAGGGGAGGGTTTCCAGCCCCCCGCTCCAATCCCCTTTAGTCGCCTTCTACGACACGTGAGGAATGCATGGGAAGTATCCTTTCTCCCCTATCCCCAGGGATATAAAATGCCAATAAAATGTACCTATCACAACGAAAGGACAGACCCCTTACTGCTCAACTGCCTAACACTTTCCCCACATAGACACTTTATGAGTTGTGGTCCTGTTAAATGAATAAGGCCACCTTCCCCAGCACTACGAGAACCACAAAGAAGACTCCCATGACAGGAAGGTAGGGCAGAGTAAAAATGTCGCCCATAACCTCACAAACAACCAGACTATTTTTCACTTGCGCAAACATGGCTAAAGAGAACACCCTTTTTCTGCCCCTAAAAGACACTTTCCACACACTGCTAACTCTGACATGAAGATTACTCAACAGAGCAATTCCTAACAGCTTTCTTCAACTTTCCTCCTTACAATGTACTTACACAGTGAAATCCTTTATAATAAAATTCAAAGCAGGCTCTTCTATGATTAATTTCATTAACATATACTCTCCTTTCCTAAAGTGACTATCAATAGATCAATCTATTTCACTGGGATGCTATCTCCCAACCATGTTTTCAAACACTAAAAAACTCTTGCCATCTCCAAACTTGAAATATCTAACTGAAGACAATCACAATACTTCTCTTCTCCTTACGTATACAAACTGCAAATATTTTTTGTCATCCAAACCTCTGATTCGTACTAAATCCAACAAAAATTTCATTCAATTTCTATTTTGTTTCAACGTCAAGAGAGCTACTAACCGTAAGGGCCAAAAGGGATTTTAAGCAAACCAAGGGCAAGAAAATCAGTTATTAGGGGGGAGTGACATGAGCACTGTAAAATATGATGGAAGAGATAATTTACATATATAAAAGCTGCAAGGGTAGCAGACAATGATGTGGCACTGACACCCTAGAGACTCATTCTTGCCAGTGGCTATGAAAATCCTAAGCAAAAGCTTTGAAACAGTATGAAGTAAAATGAAAAGATGCAGCGATGGGATAATGAAAAAGGAAGTTTCTGTGAGTGTCAAACAGCATGAATAAAGACAGATTTTATTTCATGAGCTCTAATGAACGAATAATGTACGAAAAAAGGTAATATGAAGGAAAGGTGAGAATGTATGCAGTGAAAAGTATGAATGCCTGAGAGTTACATCTTGAATTTTTATTTGGGTGTGTTGATGAGGTTACAGAATGGTCTACCTTCTATGAACTGGGGTGGAAGGAAATTAAAATAATTCACTTTCTGAAAATCATTTTAACAAAACTAGCAATCAGCTTGAGTTAATAACAATCCACCCCATCAAGAAATATGTAAAGCATTTTGCTACCTAAGTTCTAACAGGGTGTTTGTGAAAAGAAAAAGGCAAAGTGGCTAAACAGAAAGCACTTGTGGCAAGTCCATAATTAACTAATTAAAAAATAATGAAGATCTTATCATTCAGTTTTATGTGGGACACATGAGCACTAAGAAAAAAACTCAACTAAAGTAAAGAAAAAAATGTGATGAAACTGCCATTAATGAATTCCATCTATCAAATGGCTGCCTGTACAGTTCAATAACTACAGTGCTAAATGCATATACTTCCAAGAGTTATCAAAAATTGATCATTAATAAGTCATTTACACTTTTCTAAGTATACTATACATTTGACAAATTCATTAAAACAGGAAACAGATTTTAGTTTAAATAGATAACATCATATAAACGAATGAAGCTTTAGATTACATCTATAGGATACTAGTTTGAAAACTTCCTAGGGAAACAAGTCCTATGATTATGATGATCTAGAGCCAAACTGTGTGCACAGTCAAGCAGATACTTACATCACGGTAAGAGGGACTAGTAGGAGAGCTTATGTCCTGTGAAGGAAAGTGGGAAAAGCTTTCAACATATACATGACACACTCAGACATCTTACACGCAGCAAAGCTGTTATACTTTATCTACTAAGTATAAGCAGACATTCCAAGCTGTCAGGAACAAAAACACTATACTGTAAGGAATGGGGATAATGGGAATGAAATAAATTAGGGATGCATAAATGGCAAGGTTACACTTATATGCTGAGAAATGACTTTGAACAATTATATCAAAATCTGTCTTTGTGTGCCTTTTAACTAAGGAAATGAAAGTTACTGGACTTATATTTCAGGAACACTGAAGTATACTAATATCTGATGAATACTAGAATTTCAAGAACAAAGTATAATAATATTTGCTGGGTAATCTTCAATCTGTACGATAAAGTTTCAAAAATAAATTGGTTAACATGAAAAATGGATAAATAATGAGTGTCTAATAATGCTCCATGTAAAGGTTGAAAGTTTTAGTTGTTCAAAATTGATGCTGATTCAAAATCTGAAAAAGTTCTACTGAATAAATCTTCACTTACGACACAAGGATGATGCCCTTTATAAAGCAATAAACTCTAACCTAACCAATGAACTAAATATTTTCATCTTCAACCACTGGAGTGTTACATTCTAACAATTTTGAAGCATGTATCAGCATTGCATTAATCATTTCTTTTAATGAGAAAGAGCATTTTATGTAAAAAAGTAAATGTTATCTCTTTCATCTAATCAATTCTAATATCATTTCTCATCTATCAAAATACAAAACAACATATAATGACACTGCAATAATTATCATAATCATGTGACTTACAGTACTTAGAAAATATGAATATCAATACTAATATACTGATACAGAACAATAATAAAAAGACTAGCAAGTAAATTCTAACAATAGCATTATTTCTGCCCATAGCTAGTGAATAAAAAATTCAGCTATTGCTTTATACACTTTTCTGTTTCTAAATACAGCAAATGAGTCACACTACTGAATGCCACAGTTAATAGGCATTCAAGAGTCAAACCTTGTCCCCATCACAGATAATAGTCAGTTCTTCAGCTTGACGACGATCTCGAGGATTACCCTGCAGTTGGGCAAGAAGACTTCAACATGACATTCAAATAATTCCATGTTATATGGAAAATACATACTGATGTGTATGTACAGTACAGCCTCCAAAGTAATGCACTTGTTGAACTGATACACAGGGTGTCATTATAAAGATAAAACTTTTAATTGTGAATGGTAGAACTGCAAAGTATTCAAAAGGAATTTCACTCTTCAAAAATGAAATCAGGCTGTCATCTATTCACTCAATCTGATGGTATTTATTCATACAAAAGTTACTGTTAATAACACTTGGGTTTAATTACCTCCATATCCTACTAAAACAAACTATCTCTGACATTTCTATAACTAAACTGGTATCCATCAGGTAACAACAGTTGCAAGTCTCTCTTCATAACATTCTCAGAGCAGAGGTTTCCAGTATTCTGCTATGCCTGCAGTATAATCATCATCAGTGGGCCAGTGAAACTTGCTTTGGATGGAGACCAGAGGGTTATCATCGCATCATAAAAACAGTAAAACAGTGAAGAGGTTAACGTGGAAAACAAAATTTGAAGTGGTAAGTATAATGCTAACAAGTCAAAAATGCTATACCATGACAAGGGAATAAAATGGGGTGAGAAAAAGAAGGAAACTGTGCTGCTATATCAGGATGTGAAAGAAGAAACAAAAAAATAAGAAGAATATCCACTTGTAAGTAGATGCATAATTACAGAAATTATATGAAAACGATAAACCCAAAAGTGGCAAGGATGTATAAAGAACTCAAAAAAATAACCAGCAAAATCAGGATCTGCAATGAATATCAAGTATTCAATTCAAAGAAAATACAGTCTTGTAATTAAGCCTAGTTAAAGACAAGAAAAGGCATTGAAGACAAGATATGTAATGTACAAAATGAGTACAGCAGATAAATAAAAAGAAATGTACACTGAAACAAACCACAAGGTTCTCTCAGAAAGCACCTGTGATGGCAGAAAATACCAGAAACAGAGAAATACCAGAAACTTTGCATCAATGGAGGCAAAAATTAAGTTGTTATGGACTTTTGTCAAGAATTTGGAAATTTGTCAGTAGTATTGCTTTCAACTACTATTCATCGGCAAATAATGACAAATGAATAATCCTTTTAAAAGAAAAAGCCCTTTACTTACTCAAAACAAATGTCTGCCTACAAGTTTGTATCCATCACTATGATTGAAATCAGACTGATATAGCCTTACACAGCAGTTTAAATCAAGACTGCAAAAGCCTTTAATCATTTTGAATACCTGTATGAAACAACTCTTACCCTTTTCTCCTCTAAGCTTAATACAATCAAGTCTACCAGATGGTTCTCTAAGGTTTTGTTTCTTCGTTCAACAATCATTTTGGTAGCTTGCTGCTGTACTCTCTCCGTTCTACCTTTACATTTTTTCATGCACAGTAACCAACACTGAACAGAATATCAAAGGAGGGGATATACCAGTGAACTGCTGATTGAAGATTTGCCTTTTGTGCTTAAATATTCAATTGAATGCCCTAACTCTGAAGCCTAGAACTTTGTTCATCTTTTCACCACTTTCTTGAATTGGTCACTGGAGATTATCAGATTAGTTTATTTTCTCATTTGGTTTGTAGGTCAACAGAAGCCATACTGTACAGCTTATCACTTTTAGTATACACTTATTAGCTACAAATGAGCCCACTCCATCAGTTTTCTCTGTCTGCTTGCAATTATAAATGCTCAAATTCTGTTGTATCTTTTTTTCCCAACTTTGTTTTGTCTACAGTTTCTGAAATCTTACAGCATAGCCTACTATCCATATCAATGATATACAACACAAACAGAATTGGTCCCATGGCTGATTTCTGAAGTACACCATGTTACATTAACTATTCTGAAGCTTAACCATTAATCAATACTCTTGGTTTACGAAGTCAGCAAATTTTCTAACAAAATTCACCACCTAAACTATGTGACTCATCTACTGCTAGTAATATCTAATGCTAGTCTTTATCATTTTTTTTTCCAAAAAAACTAGAGAGATGATGTTGGCTACTTTCTTTCATGACAAATTATTATCATATACAGGTTGAGTACCCCTTATCAGAAATGCCTGGGATCAGATTTAGGATTTTTTTTTGGATTTTGTAATATCTGAAATGCCTGGGATCAGATTTAGAATTTGGGGGGGATTTTGTAATATTTGCATATACATAATGAGAAATATGGAAAACAGGATGGTATGGAAACAAACGGGTAAGAGCCAAGGCAACTACAGGTAAGTGACAAACCATTTAGTGATAGTGTGAGAGGTTACCTAGAGGAAGGGATTATACACCCTGTTAACACAAGGTCTGGGTTCATCTGCTGGTCACATCAGTTAGCTAAGATCACTGTGAATAGGTGGAGGCAGCAGGTCAAGCAATCCAATCTGATAGCAGCATGCCAAAGCGTCCGACTGGGTGACCATCACCTATTGGAGAACACAGTACCGCCGAATGCTGGAATCGGTATCTCCTGAGGAGGAAGACTGATGAACGGTCGAAACGTTGAGGTATGTCTCAGCTCTAACCCATTGCTTCCATACCATCTTGTTTTCCACATTTATGATGGATAATAGATAATGAGATATCGTGGGGTTGGGACCCAAGTCCAAAAACAAAATCCATTTGTGTTTCATACAGAACTTATACACATAGCCTGAAGGTATTGTATACAATATTTTTGATAATCTTGCCCATGAACCAAAGTCTGTGTAACACTGTACCATCAGAAAGCTAAGGTGTCACAATGTCAGCCGCCCATGTAAAATCTGTGGTTGTTTGACATCACTTCATTCTTGACTGAACTTATATGCTACTGATAAGCAATCATTTTCTTACACTTATTCACTCAGAGCACAAAATAAGCAAAAAACACAGTGAGTAATGCACATAAGTCTGGTGGTGATGATGATTTGTAACAAACTGGTGTCAACAAAGCGTCAGAGCCCAGCATGGGCAAGTGAGGTCAGGTGTGGAATTTTCCATTTGTAGTGCCAACAAAGTGTCAAGAGCCCAGCATGGGCAAGTGAAGTCAGGTGTGGAATTTTCCATTTGTAATGTCATGTCACCGCTCAAAAAGTTTCAGATTTTGAGGCATTTCGGATTTAATTTTTTCAGATAAGGGATGCTTAACCAGGACAAAAAAATATAAAGCATATCTGTCAGACATGCACAATTTCACTAAAAATCATGACATGAAGTGTTCATTAAGAAGTGATCACTCAAACAATTGACTACAGATAGCAGGATAACTGGGTGAAATCTTTTGGGCAGGGACTTATAACGTTTTTGGAATAAAAGTGTCATAAAGGTAACTTCCAATTTCTACGGAGTTTCCCATAGTTTGTGACTTACGGAAATGAGCTATCCATGAATTCTTTAAAGGTGTTCAGATAAAACTTATCAGAATCAGCCATTTCAATAATTTTCTTTCTATATAATGTTGACATTAAATGTTGATCTTGTACCAACTTTTCAGATTGTTATGACAATCTTGGTACTTCATTGTAAATCAAATGCTTGTTTTAATATCTCAAATAAAAGCTAAACAATAAAATACATTGAAATGTAACCTTTTAATCAAAACAGAGCATCGTCGATAGAAACTGAAAACCTGCAGTTGTTTGTTGCTGTTATTGTTTAACAGCCGATACAGGTATTCTGCTGAAACTACTGTGCTGCTTAGTTACCCTAAAAACACATTATTTTTCATTGTATTAATGGTATTTCATATTTTCTTACAGCAAAGAACTTATGTGTGAAAAAGAGCAAGAAAATGAATGCTTATCAGTAGCATATAAATTCAGAGTCAGGAATGAAGGTGATGCCAAATAACAACAGATTGTCCAACAAGGGCGGCTGAGGTTTTGACACCTTAGCTTTCTGATGGTTCAGTAAGGCATATGTGCGAGTACGAAGAGAGGAGAGTGATTGGTTCCCAGTGAAAATCGGTCTGTGGCAGGGGTGTGTGATGTCCCCATGGTTGTTTAATTTGTTTATGGATGGGGTGGTTCGGGAGGTAAGTGCAAGAGTTCCGCAGAAAGGGGCGAGTATGCAGTCCACTGGGGATGAGAGGGCCTGGGAAGTGAGTCAGTTGTTATTCGCTGATGATCCAGCTCTGATGGGTGATTCGAGTGAGACACTGTAGAAGTTGGTGACTGAGTTTGGAAAAGTATGCAAAGGTAGAAAGTTGAGAGTAAATGTGAATAAGAGTGAGGTTATTATGTTCAGTAGGGTTGAGGAACAAGTTAACTGGGATGTAAGTTTGAAAGAAGAAAAACTGGAGGAGGTGAGGTGTTTTAGATGTCTGGGACTCGACATAGCAGCAAATGGAACCATGTTAACAGAAGTGTCACAGGGTGGGGGAGAGGGTGAACACTCAGGGAGTCATGAAGAATGTGTAGGAGAACATTATCTCAGAGAGCAAAAATGGGCATGTTTGAAGGAGTAGAAGTTCCAACAATGTTATATAGCTGCAAGGCATGGGCTATAGATAGGGTTGTACTGAGGAGGGTAGATGTGTTGGAAATGAAATGTTTGAGGACAATATATGTGGTGCGAGGTGGTTTCCTTGAGTAAGTAATGAAAAGGTAAGAGAGATGTGTGGAAATAAAAAAGTGTGTGTTTAAGAGAGCAGAAGAGGGTGCACTGAAGTGGTCTGGACATACAGACAGAATGAGACAGGAAAGATTGACAAAGAGGATATAAGTGTCAGAGGTAGAGGGAACAAGGAGAAGCGGAGACCACACTGATGGTGGAAGGATGGAGTAATCAGAGCCTGAACATATAGGAGAGTGAAAGGCATACAAGGAATAGAGTGCATTGGAAAGAGGTGGTATACCGGGGTTGATGTTCTGTCAATGAATTGAACCAAGGCATGTCAAACGTCTGGGGTAAACCATGGAAAGGTCTCTGGGGTGTGGATGTGAGCTGTGGTTTTGGTGCATTACACATGACAGCTAGAGACTGAGTGTGAACAAACATGGCATTTTTTGTCTGTTTTCCTTGTGCTACCTCGCTGAAGCAGATGGTAGCGATAATGTTTCCTGTGGGGTAGGGTAGTGCCAGGAATGGAAGAAGGCAAGGAAGTATGAATATGTAAATCTGTATGTATGAAATGTCTGCGTATGTGTATGTAATGTATGTATATGTTAATAAGAATATGTGCGTATGTGGGGCTTTATGTATATGTTTATATACATATGTATATATAGGGGTGTGTGATGTCTCCATGGTTGTTTAATTTGTTTATGGATGGGGTTGTTAGGGAGGTAAATGCAAGAGTTTTGGAAAGAGGGGCAAGTATGAAGTCTGTTGGGGATGAGAGAGCTTGGGAAGTGAGTCACTTGTTCGCTGATGATACAGCGCTGGTGGCTGATTCATGTGAGAAACTGCAAGAGTGAGGAAAGATTGACCAAGAGGATATATGTGTCGGAGGTGGAGGGAACGAGGAGAAGTGGGAGACCAAATTGGAGGTGGAAAGATG